>NC_139344.1:500480858-500975858 GCF_055883805.1 Amblyomma maculatum
CAGCCTTTTCCCAAGCATTTCACCCCAGAAGAGCTGAGTAAGAGGCCGGGAATTGTACCCATTGAAAAACCGGTGGGTACCCGCAGCACCAGGGGTTGAACCTGGTACCTCCCGAATGCGAGGCGGATGCTCTACCACAAGGCCACCACTTCGGTTTTTTAGGACTGCTGCAGCTGAGGTTGTAAGGGAGCACTTCACGTGAGGCTTTCTTTTTTTCCCTCTCGCTCTCTCTTGCTTTGCCTCTCCCTTTCCACCTTTCCCCTCTCTCCCTTTTCCTTATTTTCATCTCCCTCTCCTACTTTCCCACTTTCAGTCTTCCCTCCTCCCTCTTTCCCCCATCTCCTTTCCATCTTCCAGTCTTTCCCTCTCACCCTCTTTCAGTCTTTCCCTCTCTCCATCTTTCCCTCCCTCTTCCACTCTCCCTCTTTCCTTCTTTCCATTCCCTGTCAATCTCTCCCTTCTTTCCCTTTTTTCAGTCTTTCCCTCTCTCAATCTTTCCCCCTCCATCATTTCCCTATTTCCTTCTTCCCCTATATCCTTTCCCTATTCCAGTCTTTCCCTCTCCCACTTTTCTACTTTCCCTCTCCCCCTCTGTATTTTCCTCTCCCTCTCTTTCAATTTTTCAGGCCATCTTTCCCTCCATCCCTTTTGCTCTCCCTCTTCCCTCGCCCCTTTCCTTCCTTCGCTCTCCCTCTTTCTGTCCCTTTTGTCTCTATCCCTCTTTTGTTCTTTCCCTCTCCCTCCTTCTTTCGCTCTCCCACTTTCCCTCTCTCCTTCGTTCCCTCTGTCAGTCTCTCCATCTCTGCTTTTCCTTCTTTTGCTCTCCCTCTTTCCTTCTTTCTCTCTCCCTTTTCCCCTCTCTCCCGTTTCCTTCTTTCCCTCTTTTAGCCCTTCCCTTTCCCATTTTCCTTCTTTTCCTCTCCCTCTCTTTCCCTCTTCCCTTTTTCCTCTCCATTTCTGCCTCTCCTTTCCCTCTCTCCCTCTTTCATTCTGCCTCTTACCTGCAGTCTTTTTTTTCCCTCTCTCCTTCTTTCTTTCTCTCCCTCTTTCTCTATTCACTCTCCCTCTTTCCCTCTCTTGTTTCCTCTATCCCTCTTTTCTTCACCCCCCCCTCTCCCTTCCTCTTTCCTTATTACCACCTCTGACACTTTCCTATTTCCCTATATCTCCCTTTCTCTCTCCATCTATCCCTCTTTCAGTCTCCATCTCCATATTTCCCTCCCTCTCACTTTCCCGCTTCCCCTCTATCATTTCCCTATTGCAGTCATTCCCTCTCTCCCACTTTCCTTCCTTCCCTCTCCCCCCTCTATTTCCCTCTCTTTCCTTTCCCTCTTTCAGTCCGTCTTTCCCTCTCACTCTCCCCCTGTTTCAATATTCCCCTCTCCATCTTCCCTCCCTCTCTTTCCCTCATCAATCTTCCCCTCTTTTCCTCTTCCCCCTTTCACTCTCCTTCATTTCTTCTTTCCCTCCCGTTTGTCTCTATCCCTCTCTCCTTTTTTTGCTCCCACTCTTTCCTTCTCTCCCTCCCTCTTACCCTCTTTCAGTCTCTACCTCTCTCCCTTCCTATCCCTCACTCTTTCCCTCTCCCTCATTACCTCTTTCAGTCTGTTTCAGTCCCCTGTTCCCCCTTTCACTCTCCCTCTTTCCCTCCTCCCCTCCCTCTCCCCCTCTTTCCTCAAACCTCTTTCTTTTCCCCTCTCTCCCTCTTCCCCCTTCCTTCCCGCTCTCCCTCTTTCACTCTCTGCCTCTCTCTTTTCCTCTTTCACTGACTCCTTCTCTCCCTCCCTTTTGTCTCTATCCCTCTTTCATTCTCTCCCTCTTCTCCCTTTCCCTCTTTCCATTTCTACCTCTCCTTTCCCTCTCCCTCTTAATCTTACCTGCAGTCTTCTTTCCCTCTCTCCTTCTTTCATTCTCTCCTCTTCTCCCTTTCCCTCTTTCCCTTATGTGGCCCTTTTCACCCCAGAAGCAACAGGCCGGGGGAAAGCTTGAATCCATTGAAGAACCGGTGGGTAACAGGCGTCACCAAGGGTTGAACCCGGTACCTCCCGAATGCGAGGCGGATGATCTACCACAAGGCCACCGCTTCGGTTTTTTTAGGACTGCTGCAGCTGAGGCTCTAAGGGAGCACTTCAGGTGAGGCTCTTTCCTTCCTTCCCTCTCCCTATCTCTCTCCTTTCCCTTGCTTTCCATCTCTCCCATCTTTCCCTCTTTCCCCTCTCCCTCTTACCTTCCTTCTCTCTCTCCCTCTATCCCTCTTCCTATTTCCCTCTTCCCTCTTGCTGTTTCCATTGCTTCCTCTTTCCATCTATCTCCTTTCCTTCTTTACCCCTTTCATTATTTCCCTCTCCCCTTTCCTTCTTTCCCTATCTCTTTCTTTCCCTTTCTCCCCCTTCCCTCTCTCCCCTTTCGTTCTCTCCCTCTTCCCGTTCTCCATCATTCCTTTTCCACTTCCTCTTTCACTCACTCCTCTCCCTCCCTTTTCTCTATTCCTTTTTCATTCCTTCCCTCTCCCTCTTTCCCTTCTTTCGCTCTTTCTCTTTCCTTCTTTCCCTCTTGCAGTCCTTTCCTCTCCCTCTTTCCTTCTTTCATTCTCTCCCTCCTCTCCCTTTCCCTCTTTCCCTCCTCCCCTCGCTCTTTCCATCTCTACCCCTCTCTCCCCCTTCCATCTCCCCCTCTTTCCTTAATCCTTCCCTCTTCCCCTTTCCTTCTTTCCTGCTCTCCCTCTTTCACTCTCTACCTCTCTCTTTCCCTCACTCCTCTCCCTCTTTCCCTTTCCCTTTTTCCATTTCTCCCTCTCCTTCTTTCCCTCTCTCCCTCTTCCCTGCAGTCTTTCCCTCTCTCCTTTCATTCTCTCCCTCTTCTCCCTTTCCCTTATGTGGCCCTTTTCACCCCAGAAGAGCCGAGCAACAGGCCAGGGGAAAGCTTGAACCCATTGAAAAACTGGTGGGTAACAGGTGTCACCAGGGGTTGAACCTGGTACCTACCGAATGCGAGGCGGATGCTCTACCACGAGGCCACTGCTTCGGTTTTTTAGGACTGCTGCAGCTGAGGCTCTAAGGGAGCAATTCAGGTGAGGCTCTTTCCTCTTTCCCTCTCTCTTGCTTTCCATCTCTCTCTATCTCCTTCTTTCCATCTTCGTCTTTCCTTATTTCCCGATTCATTGTTTTCCTCTCCCTCTTTACATTCCATCTCTCCTTATTTCTCTCTTTCAGTCTTTCAGCCTTTTCCCAAGCATTTCACCCCAGAAGAGCTGAGCAAGAGGCCGGGATTTGTACCCATTGAAAAACCGATGGGTACCCGCAGCACCAGGGATTGAACCCGGTACCTCCCGAATGCGAGGCGGATGCTCTACCACAAGGCCACCGCTTCGGTTTTTTAGGACTGCTGCAGCTGAGTCTCTAAGCGAGCACTTCATGTAAAGCTCTTTCTTTTTTTTCCTCTCGCTCTCTCTTGCTTTGCCTCTCTCCCTCTCTCTTTCCACATTTTCCTTTTCCACTCTCTCCATTTTTCCTTATTTTCATCTCCCTCTCTCCTTCTTTCCCTCTTTCAGTCTTCCCTCCTCCCTCTTTCCCCCATCTCCTTCTTTCCATCTTCCAGTCTTTCCCTCTCCCTCTTCCACTCTCCCTCTTTCCTTTCCCCCTCCATCCTTTCCCTATTTCCTTCTTACCCTCTATCCTTATTTCCATATTCCAGTCTTTCCCTCTCTCCCACTTTCCTTCTTTCCCTCTCTATTTTCCTCTCTCCCTCTCATTCCTTTGCCTCTTTCCCGCTCTCTCAATTTTTCAGGCCATCTTTCCCTCCCTCCCTCTCCCCCTTTTCCCTCTTTCAGTCTTTCCCTCTCTCCCTCTTTCCTTCCCTCGCTCTCCCCCTCTTTCAGTCTTTGCCTCTCTCCATCTTCCCTCCCTCATTTCCTCTCTCCCTCTTTCCTACTTCGCTCTCCCCCTCTTTCAGTCTTTCCCTCTCTCCTACTTGCCTTCCCTCATTTCCTCTCTTCCTCTTTCAGTCTTTCACTCCCTCCCTCTCCATCTCCCCCTCTTTCCATCCCTTTTGTCTCTATCCCTCTTTCATTCTTTCCTTCTCCCTCTCCTTCTTTCGCTCTCCCACTTTCCCTCTCTCCCTTTTCCTCTCTCCTTCTTTCCCTCTCAGTCTCCCTCTTCACATCTATCCCTCGCCCTCTCTCCATCTTTCCCTCTTTCCTTATTTCCCTCTTTCACTCTCTCCTTTCCCTCTCTCCTTTTCCTTCTTTCAGTCTTGCTCTTTCCATCTCTCCATCTTTCCCTCTCTCCCTCTTTCCTTATTTCCCTCTCCCTCTTTGCTTCTTTCCCTCTTGCCATCCTTCCCTCTCTCCCGTTTCCTTCTTTCCCTCTTTCAGCCATTCCCTTGCCCACTTTGCTTCTTTTCTTTTCCCTCTTTCCATCTCTCCCTCGCCCTTTTTCCTTTCTTTTCCTCTTCTGCTCTCCCACTTTCCTTATTCCCTCCATCTTTCCCTCTCACTCTCTCCTTTCCCTCTCTCCCCTTTCCCTCTTCCACTCTCCCTCTTTCATTATTTCCCTCCTTCCTTCTTTAAGTCCTTCCCTCTCTTTCTCTTTCCCTCTCCTCTTTTTCCTCTTTCCATTTCTCCCTCTCCTTTCCCTCTCTCCCTCTTCCTCTTACCTGCAGTCTTTTCTTTCCCTCTATCCTTTCATTCTCTCCCTCTTCCCCTTTGCCTATCTCACTCTTCATCTTTCCTTCTTTCCCTCCCTTTTTCTCTATCCCTCTTTCCTTCCCCCTTTCCTGCCCTCATTCCTTATTTCCACCTCTCCCACTTTCCTCTTTCCCTATATCCCCCTTTCTCTCTCTCTATCTCCTTTCCCTCTCCATCTATCCCTCTTTCCCTATTCCATTCTCCCTCTTTCATTCTTTCTCTTCCCTCTCTCGATCTCTCCCTTCCTTCCCTTTTTCAGTCTCCCTCTCCATCTTTCCCTCCCTCCCACTTTCCCTGTTCCAGTCTTTCCCTCTCTCCCACTTTCCTTCCTCCCCTCTCCCCCTCTATTTTCCTCTCTCCCTCTCTTTCCTTTCCCTATTTCTCTTTCCTCTTTTAGTCCATCTTTCACTCTCCCTCTTTCCCTCCCTTTTGTCTCTATCCCTCTGTCCCTCTCTCCTTTTTTGCTCTCCCTCTCCTTCTTTCCCTTTCAACATCTTTCCCTCCTTCCCTCCCTCTCTCAATCCTCCCTCCCTCACTCTTTCCCTCTCTCTTTCAGTCTTTCCCCATCTCCCTCCCTTTTGTCTCTATCCCTCTCTCCTTTTTTGCTCTCACTCTTTCCCTCTTGCCATCTTTCCTTCTCTCCCTCCCTACTTTCCCTCTTTCAGTCTCTACCTCTCTTCCTCTCTCTCCCCCTTCCATCTCCCCCTCGTTCCTGAATCCTCTTTCCCACTTCCTTTTTCCCTCTCTCCCTCTATCGGTCTACCTTTTCCCATCTCTCCCTCGCCCTCTTTCCCTCTCTTCATCTTTCTCTCTCTGTTCCTTTTTCCTTTCGCTCTCCCTCTCTCCTTCTTTCAGTCCTACCCCTCTCCCTCTTTCTCCCTCTCTTCCCCTTTCCCTCTCCTTCTTTCATTTTCTCCCTCTTCTCCCTTCCCTCTCTCCCTCTTACCTGAAGTCTTCTTTCCCTCTCCTCCCTCTTTCACTCTCCTTTCCCTTCTTTCAGTCTCCCTCTTTCCATCTCTCCCTTGCCATCTCTCCATCTTTCCCTCTCCACCTTTCTCTCTCTCCCTCTTTCAGCCATTCCCTTTTCCACTTTGCTTCTCCTTCTTTCCATCTCTCCCTCGCCCTTTTTCCTTTCTTTTCCTCTTTTATTCTGCTCTCCCTCTTTCCTTTTTCCCTCTCACTCTCTGCTTTTCACCCATCTCTCCTTTCCCTCTTCCACTCTCCCTCTTTCATTATTTCTCTCCTTCCTTCTTTAAGTCCTTCCCTCTTTCTCTTTCCTTCTCCTTTTCCTCTTTCCATTTTTCCCTCTCCTTTCCATCTCTCCCTCTTTCACTCTTCCTCTTACCTGCAGTCTTTTCTTTCCCTCTATCCTTCTTTCATTCTCTCCCTCTTCCCCTTTTCCTATTTCACTCTCCATATTTCCTTCTTTCCCTCCCTTTTTCTCTATCCCTCTTTCCTTCCCTCTTTCCTTATTTCCACCTCTCCCACTTTCCTATTTCCCTATATCCCCCTTTCTCTCTCTACTTTCCCTCTCCATCTATCCCTTTCCCTATTCCACTCTCCCTCTTTTCCTTCTCTCTCTCCATCTATCCCTCTTTCCCTTTTCAGTCTCCATCTCTCCATATTTCCCTCCCTCTCACTTTCCCTCTTCCCCTCTATCCTTTCTCTCTTCCAGTCTTTCCCTCTCTCCCACTTTCCTTCCTCCCCTCAATTTTCCTCTCTCCCTCTCTTTCCTTTCCCTCTTTCTCTTTCAGTCCATCTTTCCCTCTCACTCTCCTTCCTTCCCTCTCTCCCTTCCCCTCTTTCCTTCCTTCGCTCTCCCCCTCTTTCAGTATTTCCCTCTCTACATCTTCCCTCTTGCAGTCTTTCACTCTCCCTCTTTGCCTTCCTTTTGTCTCTATCCCTCTCTCCTTTCAGTCTCTACCTCTCTCCCTTCCCCTCATTCACTATTTTCCTCTCCCTCAATCCCTCTCTGTCTGTTGCTCCCCCTGTTCCAGCTCTCACTCTCCCTCCCTTTTGTCTCTCCCTCTGTCCCTCTCTCCTTTTTTGCTCTCCCTCTCCTTTCCCTTTCACCATCCCTTTCTCCCTCTCCTTTTTTGCTCTCCCTCTCCTTTCCCTTTCACCATCTTTCCCTCCACCCCTCCCTCACTCCCTATTTCAGTCATTCCCCCTCTTTCCCTCCCTTTGTCTCTATCCCTCTCTCCTTTTTTGCTCTCACTCTTTCCCTCTTGCCATCTTTCTTTCTCTCCCTCCCTCCTTCCCCTCTTTCAGTCTCTACCTCTCTCCCCCTTCCATCTCCCCCTCTTTCCTTCTTCCTTTTCCCCTCTCTCCCTCTTCATCTTTCCTTCTTTCCCACTCTCCCTCTTTCACTCTCTACCTTTCCCTCACTCCTCTCCCTCCCATTTGTCTGTCCCACTTTCATTTTTTCCCTGTTCCCATTTCCCTCTCTCCCTCTTTCGGTCTCCCTTTTCCCATCTTTCCCTCGCCCTCTTTCCCTCTCCACCTTTCTCTCTCCCTTTCTCCTTTCGCTCTCTCTCTTTCCTTCTTTCAGTCCTACCCCTCTCCCTTTTTCATTTTCTCCCTCTATTCCGCTTTCCCTCTGTCCTTTCATTTTCTCCCTCTTCTCCCTTCCCTCTTCCTCTTACCTGCAGTCTTCTTTCCCTCTCTCCTTTCATTCTCTCCCTCTTCTCCCTTTCCCTCTTTCCCTTATGTGGCCCTTTTCACCCCAGAAGAGCCAAGCAATAGGCCAGGGGAAAGCTAGAAGAGCTGAGCAAGAGGCCGGGGTTTGTACCCATTGAAAAACCGGTGGGTAACCGGCGGCACCAGGGGTTGAACCCGGTACCTACCGAATGCGAGGCGGATGCTCTACCACAAGGCCACTGCTTCGGTTTTTTAGGACTGCTGCAGCTGAGGCTCTTTCCTCTTTCCCTCTCTCTTGCTTTCCATCTCTCTCTATCTCCTTCTTTCCATCTTCGTCTTTCCTTATTTCCCCTTTCATTCTTTTCCTCTCCCTCTCTCCTTATTTCTCTCTTTCAGTCTTTCAGCCTTTTCCCAAGCATTTCACCCCAGAAGAGCTAAGAGGCCGGGATTTGTACCCATTGAAAAACTGGTGGGTATCCGCAGCACCAGGCATTGAACCTGGTACCTCCCGAATGCGAGGCGGATGCTCTACCACAAGGCCACTGCTTCGGTTTTTTAGGACTGCTGCAGCTGAGGTTCTAAGGGAGCACTTCATGTGAGGCTCTTTCTTTTTTTTCCTCTCGCTCTCTCTTGCTTTGCCTCTCCCTTTCCACCTTTCCCTTTTCCCCTCTCTCCCTTTTCCTTATTTTCATCTCCCTCTCCTTCTTTCCCACTTTCAGTCTTCCCTCCTCCCTCTTTCCCCCATCTCCTTCTTTCCTTCTTCCAGTCTTTCCCTCTCACCCTCTTTCAGTCTTTCCCTCTCTTCATCTTTCCCTCCCTCTTCCACTCTCCCTCTTTCCATTCCCTGTCAATCTCTCCCATCTTCTTCCTTTTTTCAGTCTTTCCCTCTCTCAATCTTTCCCCCTCCATCATTTCCCTATTCCAGTATTTCCCTCTCTCCCACTTTTCTTCTTTCCCTCTCCCCCTCTGTATTTTCCTCTCCCTCTCTTTCCTTTCCCTCTCTTTCAATTTTTCAGGCCATCTTTCCCTCCCTCCCTCTTGCTCTCCCTCCTTCCCTCTCCCTCTCTCCCTTCCCCTCTTTCTTTTTACCTCTCTCCCTCTTTCCTTCCTTCGCTCTCCCCCTCTTTCAGTTATGGCCTCTCTCCATCTTTCCCTCCCTCATTTCCTCTCTCCCTCTTTCTGTTTTCACTCTCTCCCTCTTCCCCCTTTCACTCTCCCTCTTTCCGTCCCTTTTGTCTCTATCCCTCTTTCGTTCTTTCCCTCTCCCTCCTTTCGCTCTCCCACTTTCCGTCTCTCCTTCATTCCCTCGGTAAGTCTCCCTCTTTCCATCTCTCCTTTTCCTTCTTTTGCTCTCCCTCTTTCCTTCTTTCTCTCTCCCTTTTCCCCCTCTCTCCCGTTTCCTTCTTTCCCTCTTTTAGCCATTCCCTTTCCCATTTTCCTTCTTTTCCTCTCCCTCTCTTTCCCTCTTCCCTTTTTCCTCTCCATTTCTGCCTCTCCTTTCCCTCTCTCCCTCTTTCATTCTGCCTCTTACCTGCAGTCTTCTCTTTCCCTCTCTCCTTCTTTCATTCTCTCCCTCTTTCCCTATTCACTCTCCCTCTTTCCCTCTCTTGTTTCCTCTTTTCTTCCCCGCTCTCCCTTCCTCTTTCCTTATTACCACCTCTGACACTTTCCTCTTTCCCTATATCTCCCTTTCTCTCTCCATCTATCCCTCTTTCAGTCTCCATCTCCATATTTCCCTCCCTCTCACTTTCCCGCTTCCCCTCTATCCTTTCCCTATTGCAGTCATTCCCTCTCTCCCACTTTCCTTCCTTCCCTCTCCCCCTCTATTTCCCTCTTTCCCTCTCACTCTCCCCCTGTATCAATATTCCCCTCTCCATCTTCCCTCCCTCTCTTTCCCTCTCTCAAGTCTTCCCCTCTTTTCCTCTTCCCCCTTTCACTCTCCCTCATTTCTTCTTTCCCTCCCTTTTGTCTCTATCCCTCTCTCCTTTCTTTGCTCTCACTCTTTCCTTCTCTCCCTCCCTCTTACCCACTTTCAGTCTCTACCTCTCTCCCTTCCCATCCCTCACTCTTTCCCTCTCCCTCATTCCCTCTTTCAGTCTGTCGCTCTCTCCCTGTTCGCCTTTCACTCTCCCTCTTTCCCTCCTCCCCTCGCTCTTTCCATCTCTACCCCTCTCTCCCCCTTCCATCTCCCCCTCTTCCCTTAATCCTTCCCTCTTCCTTTTCCCCTCTCCCTCTTTCCTTCTTTCCTGCTCTCCCTCTTTCACTCTCTACCTCTCTCTTTCCCTCACTCCTCTCCCTCTTTCCCTTTCCCTATTTCCATTTCTCCCTCTCCTTCTTTCCCTCTCTCCCTCTTCCCTGCAGTCTTCTTTCCCTCTCTCCTTTCATTCTCTCCCTCTTCTTCCTTTCCCTCATGTGGCCCTTTCCACCCCAGAAAAGCCGAGCAACAGGCCGGGGGAAAGCTTGAACCCATTGAAAAACCGGTGGGTAACAGGCGTCACCAGGGGTTGAACCCAGTACCTACCGAATGCGAGGCGGATGCTCTACCACAACGCCACTGCTTCGGTTTTTTAGGACTGCTGCAGCTGAGGCTCTAAGGGAGCCCTTCATGTGAGGCTCTTTCTTTTTTTCCCTCTCGCTCTCTCTTGCTTTGCCTCTCTCCCTCTCTTTCCACCTTTCCCTTTTCCCCTCTCTCCCTTTTTCCTTATTTTCATCTCCCTCTCCTTTCCTTCTTTCAGTCTTCCCTCCTCCCTCTTCCCCCTTTCCCCCATCTTCCAGTCTTTCCCTCCCTCTTCCACTCTCCCTCTTTCCATTCCCTGTCAATCTCTCCCTTTTTTCAGTCATTCCCTCTCCATCCTTTCCCTATTCCAGTCTTTCCCTCTCTCCCACTTTTATTCTTTCTCTCTCCCCCCTCTATTTTCCTCTCTCCCTCTCCTTTCCCTCTTCCTCTTCCAGTCCATCTTTCCCTCTCCTCTCCTTCCTCTCTCCCTTC
This sequence comes from Amblyomma maculatum, assembly GCF_055883805.1. Lineage (NCBI taxonomy): Eukaryota > Metazoa > Arthropoda > Arachnida > Ixodida > Ixodidae > Amblyomma > Amblyomma maculatum. Next base: position 500,491,172 of record NC_139344.1, read on the forward strand.
CCCTCTTTCCTTCCTTCGCTCTCACCCTCTTTCAGTATTTCCCTCTCTCCATCTTCCCTCCCTCATCTTTCCCTCTCCCCCCTTTCACTCTCCCTCTTTCCCTCCCTTTGTCTCTATCCCTCTCTCTCCTTTTTTGCTCTCCCTCTCCTTTCCCTTTCACCATCTTTCCCTCCTCCCCTCCCTCTCTCCATCTTCCCTCCCTCACTCTTTCCCTCTCCTTCATTCCATCTTTCAGTCTTCCCCCCTCTTTCCCTCCCTTTTGTCTCTATCCCTGTCTCCTTTTTTGCTCACACTCTTTCCCTCTTGCCATCTTTCCTTCTCTCCCTCCCTCCTTTCCCTCTTTCAGTCTCTACCTCTCTCCCCTTCCATCTCCCCCTCTTTCCTTAATCCTCTTTCCCTCTACCTTTTCCCCTCTCTCCCTCTTCACCTTTCCTTCTTTCCCACTCTCCATCTTCAACTCTACCTCTACCTTTCCCTCACTCCTTCTCTCCCTCCCTTTTGTCTGTCCCACTTTCATTCTTTAACTCTTCCCCTTTTCCTCTCCCTCTTTCGGTCTCCCTTTTCCCATCTCTCCCTCGCCCTCTTTCCCTCTCTCCATTTTTCTCTCTCTCCCTTTTTCCTTTCGCTCTCCCTCTTTCCTTCTTTCAGTCCTACCCCTCTCCCTCTTTCACTTTCCCTCTCCTAGTTTCATTTTCTCCTTTCCCTCTTCCTCTTGCCTGCAGTCTTCTTTCCCTCTTACCTGCAGTCTTCTTTCCCTCTCTCCTTTCATTCTCTCTCTCTTCTCCCTTTCCCTCTTTCCCTTATGTGGCCCTTTTCACCCCAGAAGAGCCGAGCAACAGGCCAGGGGAAAGCTTGAACCCATTGAAAAACTGGTGGGTAACAGGTGTCACCAGGGGTTGAACCCGGTACCTACCGAATGCGAGGCGGATGCTCTACCACAAGGCCACTGCTTCGGTTTTTTAGGACTGCTGCAGCTGAGGCTCTAAGGGAGCAATTCAGGTGAGGCTCTTTCCTCTTTCCCTCTCTCTTGCTTTCCATCTCTCTCTATCTCCTTCTTTCCATCTTCGTCTTTCCTTATTTCCCCTTTAATTATTTTCCTCTCCCTCTTTCCTTTCCCTCTCTCCTTATTTCTCTCTTTCAGTCTTTCAGCCTTTTCCCAAGCATTTCACCCCAGAAGAGCTGAGCAAGAGGCCGGGATTTGTACCCATTGAAAAACCGGTGGGTACCCGCAGCACCAGGGGTTGAACCCGGTACCTACCGAATGCGAGGCGGATGCTCTACCACAAGGCCACTGCTTCGGTTTTTTAGGACTGCTGCAGCTGAGGCTCTAAGGGAGCAATTCAGGTGAGGCTCTTTCCTCTTTCCCTCTCTCTTGCTTTCCATCTCTCTCTATCTCCTTCTTTCCATCTTCGTCTTTCCTTATTTCCCCTTTCATTATTTTCCTCTCCCTCTTTCCTTTCCCTCTCTCCTTATTTCTCTTTCAGTCTTTCAGCCTTTTCCCAAGCATTTCACCCCAGAAGAGCTGAACAAGAGGCCGGGATTTGTACCCATTGAAAAACCGGTGGGTACCCGCAGCACCAGGGGTTGAAGCCGGTACCTCCCGAATGCGAGGCGGATGCTCTACCACAAGGCCACCGCTTCGGTTTTTTAGGACTGCTGCAGCTGAGGCTCTAAGGAAGCACTTCATGTGAGGCTTTCTTTTTTTTCCTCTCGCTCTCTTTTGCTTTGCCTCTCTCCCTTTCTCTTTCCACATTTCCCTTTTCCACTCTCTCCCTTTTTTCTTATTTTCATCTCCCTCTCTCCTTTCCCTCTTTCAGTCTTCCCTCCTCCCTCTTTCCCCATCTCCTTTCCTTCTTGCAGTCTTTCCCTCTCCCTCTTCCACTCTCCCTCTTTCCTTCTTTCCATTCCCTGTCAATCTCCCCCTTCTTTCCCTTTTTTCAGTCTTCCCCTCTCTCCATCTTTCCCCCTTCATCCTTTCCCTATTTCCTTCTTACCCTCTATCGTTATTTCCATATTCCAGTCTTTCCCTCTCTCCCACTTTCCTTCTTTCCATCTCCCCCTCTCTATTTTTCTCTCCCTCTCTTTCCTTTCCCTCTTTCCTGCTCTCTCAATTTTTCAGGCCATCTTCCCCTCCCTCCCTCTCCCCCTTTTCCCTCTTTCAGTCTTTCCCTCTCTCCCGCTTTCCTTCCTTCGCTCTCCCCCTCTTTCAGTCTTTGCCTCTCTCCATCTTCCCTCCCTCATTTCCTCTCTCCCTCTCTCCTACTTTCCTTCCCTCATTTCCTGTCTTCCTCTTTCAGTCTTTCACTCCCTCCCTCTTCCCCCTTTCACTCTCCCTCTCCATCTCCCCCTCTTTCCGTCCCTTTTGTCTCTATCCCTCTTTCATTCTTTCCCTCTCCCTCTCTCCTTCTTTCCTTCTCAGTCTCCCTCTTCACATCTCTCCCTCGCCCTCTCTCCATCTTTCCCTCTTTCACTCTCTCCTTTTCCATCTTTCAGTCTCGCTCTTTCCATCTCTCCATCTTTCCCTCTCTCCACCTTTCCCTCTCTCCCTCTTTCCTTAATTCCCTCTCCCTCTTTGCTTCTTTCCCTCTTGCCATCCTTCCCTCTCTCCCGTTTCCTTCTTTCCCTCTTTCAGCCATTCCCTTGCCCACTTTGCTTCTTTTCTTTTCCCTCTTTCCATCTCTCCCTCGCCCTTTTTCATTTTTTTTCCTCTTTCATTCTGCTCTCCCACTTTCCTTATTCCCTCTCTCCATCTTTCCCTCTCACTCTCTCCTTTCCACCCCACTCTCTCCTTTCCCTCTCTCCCCTTTCCCTCTTCTTCTCCCTCCTTCATTATTTCCCTCCTTCCTTCTTTAAGTCCTTCCCTCTCTTTCCCTCTCCTCCTTTCCCTCTTTCCATTTCTCCCTCTCTCCCTCTTCCTCCTACCTGCAGTCTTTTCTTTCCCTCTATCCTTTCATTCTCTCGCTCTTCCCCTTTGCCTATTTCACTCTTCATCTTTCCTTCTTTCCCTCCCTTTTTCTCTATCCCTCTTTCCTTCCCCCTTTCCCGCCCTCTTTCCTTATTTCCACCTCTCCCACTTTCCTTTTTCCCTATATCCCGCTTTCTCTCTCTCCTTTCCCTCTCTATCTACCCCTCTTTCCCTATTCCACTCTCCCTCTTTCATTCTTTCCCTTCCCTCTCTCGATCTCTCCCTTCCTTCCCTTTTTCAGTCTCCCTTTCCATTTTTCCCTCCCTCCCACTTTCCCTCTTCCAGTCTTTCCCTCTCTCCCACTTTCCTTCCTCCCTCTCCCCCTCTATTTTCCTCTCTCCCTCTCTTTCCTTTCCCTATTTCTCTTTCCTCTTTTAGTCCATCTTTCCCTCTCGCTCTCCTTCCTTCCCTCTCTCCCTTCCCCTCTCCCCTCTTTCAGTATTTCCCTCCCTCATCTTTCCCTCTTGCAGTCTTTCACTCTCCCTCTTTCCCTCCCTTTTGTCTCAATCCCTCTCTCTCCTTTTCTTGCTCTCCCTCTTTCCCTCTTGCAATCTTTCCCTCCTCCCTCTCTCCTTTCAGTCTTTACCTCTATCCCTTCCCCTCCTTCACTCTTTTCCTCTCCCTCATTCCCTATCTCAGTCTGTCACTCTCTCCCTGTTCCACCTTTCACTCTCCCTCTTTCCTTCTTTCCCTCCCTTTTGTCTCTATCCCTCTCTCCTTTTTTGCTCTCCCTCTCCTTCTTTCCCTTTCACCATCTTTCCCTCCTCCCCTCCCTCTTTCAGTCTCTACCTCTCCCCCTTCCATCTCCCCTCTTTCTTTAATCCTCTCTCCTTCTTCCTTTTCCCCCCTCTTCCCCTTTCCTTCTTTCCTGCTATTTCTCTTTCACTCTACCTCTACCTTTCCCTCACTCCTTCTCTCCCTCCCTTTTGACTCTGTTCCTCTTTCATTCTTTCCCTCTTCCCCTTTCCCTCTCTCCCTCTTTCGGTCTACCTTTTCCCATCTCTCCCTCGCCCTCTTTCCCTCTCTCCATCTTTCTCTCCCTGTCCCTTTTTTCTTTCGCTCTCCCTCTCCTTCCTTCAGTCCTACCCCTCTCCCTCTTTCTCCCTCTCTTCCCATTTCCCTCTCCTTCTTTCATTTTCTCCCTCTTCTCCCTTCCCTCTCTCCCTCATACCTGAAGTCTTCTTTCCCTCTCTCCTCCCTCTTTCACTCTCCTTTCCCTTCTTTCAGTCTCCCTCTTTCCATCTCTCCCTTACCATCTATCCATCTTTCCCTCTCTCCACCTTTCCCTCTCTCCCTCTTTCAGCCATTCCCTTTTCCACTTTGCCTCTCCTTCTTTCCATCTCTCCCTCGCCCTTTTTCCTTTCTTTTCCTCTTTCATTCTACTCTCCCTCTTTCCTTTTTCCCTCTCACTCTCTCCTTTCCACCCCTCTCTCCTTTCCCTCTTCCACTCTCCCTCTTTCATTATTTCCCTCCTTCCTTCTTTAAGTCCTTCCCTCTTTCTCTTTCCCTCTCCTTTTCCTCTTTCCATTTCTTCCTCTCCTTTCCATCTCTCCCTCTTTCACTCTTCCTCTTACCTGCAGTCTTTTCTTTCCCTCTATCCTTCTTTCATTCTCTCCCTCTTCCCCTTTCCCTATTTCACTCTCCATCTTTCCCTCCCTTTTTCTATATCTATCTTTCCTTATTTCCACCTCTCCCACTTTCCTATTTCCATATATCCCCATTTCTCTCTCTCTCCTTTCCCTCTCCATCTATCCCTTTCCCTATTCCACTCTCCCTCTTTTCCTTCTTTCTCTCCATCTATCCCTCTTTCAGTCTCCATCTCTCCATATTTCCCTCCCTCTCACTTTCCCTCTTCCCCTCTATCCTTTCCCTCTCCCACTTTCCTTCCTCCCCTCTATTTTCCTCTCTCCCTCTCTTTCCTTTCCCTCTTTGTCTTTCAGTCCATCTTTCCCTCTCACTCTCCTTCCTTCCCTCTCTCCCTTCCCCTCTTTCCTTCCTTCGCTCTCCCCCTCTTTCAGTATTTCCCTCTCTACATCTTCCCTCTTGCAGTCTTTCACTCTCCCTCTTTCCCTCCCTTTTGTCTTTATCCCTCTCTCCTTTCAGTCTCTACCTCTCCCTTCCCCTCATTCACTCTTGTCCTCTCCCTCAATCCCTCTCTGTCTGTCGCTCCCCCCTGTTCCAGCTTTCACTCTCCCTCCCTTTTGTCTTTCCCTCTGTCCCTCTCTCCTTTTTTGCTCTCCCTCTCCTTTCCCTTTCACCATCCCTTTCTCCCTCTGTCCCTCTCTCCTTTTTTGCTCTCCCTCTCCTTTCCCTTTCACCATCTTTCCCTCCTCCCCTCCCTCTCTCCATCTTCCCTCCCTCACTCCCTCTTTCAGTCTTTCCCCCTCTTTCCCTCCCTTTTGTCTCTATCCCTCTCCTTTTTTGCTCTCACTCATTCCCTCTTGCCATCGTTCTTTCTCTCCCTCCCTCCTTCCCCTCTTTCAGTCTCTACCTCTCTCCCCCTTCCATCTCCCCCTCTTTCCTTCTTCCTTTTCCCCTCTCTCCCTCTTCATCTTTCCTTCTTTCCCACTCTCCCTCTTTCATTCTCTACCTTTCCTCACTCCTCTCCCTCCCGTTTGTCCCACTGTCATTCTTTCCCTGTTCCCATTTCCCTCTCTCCCTCTTTCGGTCTCCCTTTTCCCATCTCTCCCTCGCCCTCTTTCCCTCTCCACCTTTCTCTCTCCCTTTCTCCTTTCGCTCTCTCTCTTTCCTTCTTTCAGTCCTACCCCTCTCCCTCTTTCCCTCTCTCCTTTCATTTTCTCCCTCTTCTCCCTTCCCTTTCCCTCGTCCTCTTACCTGCAGTCTTTAACTCTTACCTGCAATCTTCTTTCCCTCTCTCCTTTCATTCTCTCCCTCTTCTCCCTTTCCCTGTTTCCCTTATGTGGCCCTTTTCACCCCAGAAGAGCCAAGCAACAGGCCAGGGGAAAGCTAGAAGAGCTGAGCAAGAGGCCGAGGTTTGTACCCATTGAAAAACCGGTGGGTAACCGGCGGCACCAGGGGTTGAACCCAGTACCTACCGAATGCGAGGCGGATGCTCTACCACAAGGCCACTGCTTCGGTTTTTTAGGACTGCTGCAGCTGAGGCTCTAAGGGAGCAATTCAGGTGAGGCTCTTTCCTCTTTCCCTCTCTCTTGCTCTCCATCTCTCTCTATCTCCTTTCCATCTTCGTCTTTCCTTATTTCCCCTTTCATTCTTTTCCTCTCCCTCTTTCCTTTCCCTCTCTCCTTATTTCTCTCTTTCAGCCTTTTCCCAAGCATTTCACCCCAGAAGAGCTGAGTAAGAGGCCGGGATTTTTACCCATTGAAAAACCGGTGGGTACCTGCAGCACCAGGGGTTGAACCTGGTACCTCCCATATGCGAGGCGGATGCTCTACCACAAGGCCACCGCTTCGGTTTTTTAGGACTGCTGCAGCTGAGGTTCTAAGGGAGCACTTCATGTGAGGCTTTCTTTTTTTTCCTCTCGCTCTCTCTTGATTTGCCTCTCTCCCTTTCCACCTTTCCCTTTTCCGCTCTCTCCCTTTTCCTTATTTTCATCTCCCTCTCTCCTTTCCCACTTTCAGTCTTCCCTCCTCCCTCTTTCCCCCATCTCCTTCTTTCCATCTTCCAGTCTTTCCCTCTCACCCTCTTTCAGTCTTTCCCTCTCTCCATCTTTCCCTTCCTCTTCCACTCTCCCTCTTTCCTTCTTTCCATTCCCTGTCAATCTCTCCCTTCTTTCCCTTTTTTCAGTCTTTCCCTCTCAATTTTTCCCCCTCCATCATTTCCCTATTTCCTTCTTCCCCTATATCCTTTCCCTATTCCAGTCTTTGCCTCTCTCCCACTTTTCTACTTTCCTTCTCACCCTCTGTATTTTCCTCTCCCTCTCTTTTCTTTCCCTCTCTTTCAATTTTTCAGGCCATCTTTCCCTCCCTCTTGCTCTCCCTCCTTCCCTCTCCCCTTTCCCTTTCTTTTCCCTCTCTCCCTCTTTCCTTCCTTCCTTCGCTCTCCCCCTCTTTCAGTCATGGCCTCTCTCCATCTTTCCCTCCCTCATTTCCTCTCTCCCTCTTTCAGTTTTTCACTCTCTCCCTCTTCCCCCTTTCACTCTCCCTCTTTTCGTCCCTTTTGTCTCTATCCCTCTTTTGTTCTTTCCCTCTCCCTCCTGCTTTCGCTCTCCCACTTTCCCTCTCTCCTTCGTTCCCTCTGTCAGTCTCCCTCTTTCCATCTCTCCTTTTCCTTTTGCTCTCCCTCTTTCCTTCTTTCCCTCTCCCTCATTCCCTCTTCCAGTCTGTTGCTCTCTCTCTGTTCGCCTTTCACTCTCCCTCTTTCCCTCCTCCCCTCGCTCTTTCAATCTCTACCTCTCTCTCCCCCTTCCATCTCCCCCTCTTTCCTTAATCCTTCCCTCTTCCTTTTCCCCTCTCCCTCTTTCCCTTTCCCTCTTTCCATTTCTCCCTCTCCTTCTTTCCCTCTCTCCCTCTTCCCTGCAGTCTTCTTTCCCTCTCTCCCTCTTACCTGAAGTCTTTCCCTCTCTCCTTTCATTCTCTCCCTCTTCTCCCTTTCCCTCATGTGGCCCTTTCCACCTCAGAAAAGCCGAGCAACAGGCCGGGGGAAAGCTTGAACCCATTGAAAAACCGGTGGGTAACAGGCGTCACCAGGGGTTGAACCCGGTACCTACCGAATGCGAGGCGGATGCTCTACCACAAGGCCACCGCTTCGGTTTTTTAGGGCTGCTGCAGCTGAGGCTCTAAGGGAGCAATTCAGGTGAGGCTCTTTCCTCCTTCCCTCTCTCTTGCTTTCCATCTCTCTCTATCTCCTTCTTTCCATCTTCGTCTTTCCTTATTTTCCCTTTCATTCTTTTCCTTTCCCTCTCTCCTTATTTCTCTCGTTGTCTTTCAGCCTTTTCCCAACCATTTCACTCCAGAAGAGCTGAGCAAGAGGCCGGGGTTTGTACCCATTGAAAAACCGGTGGGTAACCGGCAGCACCAGGGGTTGAGCCCGGTACCTCCCGAATGCAAGGCGGATGCTCTACCACAAGGCCACCGCTTCGGTTTTTTAGGACTGCTGCAGCTGAGCCTCTAAGGGAGCACTTCATGTGAGGCTCTTTCTTTTTTTCCCTCTCGCTCTCTCTTGCTTTGCCTCACTCCCTCTCTTTCCAACTTTCCCTTTTCCCCTCTCTCCCTTTTTCCTTATTTTCATCTCCTTCTCTCCTTCTTTCCCTCTTTCAGTCTTCCCTCCTCCCTCTTCCCCCTTTCCCCCATCTTCCAGTCTTTCCCTCACTCTATCTTTCCCTCCCTCTTCCACTCTCCCTCTTTCCATTCCCTGTCAATCTCCCTTTTTTCAGTCTTTCCCTCTCCATCCTTTCCCTATTCCAGTCTTTCCCTCCCTCCCACTTTTCATCTTTCTCTCTCCCCCCTCTATTTTATTCTCTCCCCATTTCCTTTCCCTCTTTCCTGCTCTCTCTCAATTTTCAGGCCATCTTTCCCTCCCTCTTTCCCTCTCTCCCTCTTCCTCTTACCTGCAGTCTTTTCTTTCCCTCTAACCTTCTTTCATTCTCTCCCTCTTCCCCTTTCCCTATTTCACTCTCGATCTTTCCTTTTTCCCTCCCTTTTTCTCTATCCCTCTTCCCTTCCCCCTTTCCCTCCCTCTTTCCTTATTTCCACATCTCCCACTTTCCTTTTTCCTTATATCCCCTTTCTCTCTCTCTCATTTCCCTCTCCATCTATCCCTCTTTCCCTATTCCACTCTCCCTCTTTCCTTTCTCTCTCTCTCCATCTATCCCTTTTTCCCTTCAGTCTCCATCTCTCCCTCCCTCTCACTTTCCCTCTTCCCCTCTATCCTTTCCCTCTTCCAGTCTTTTCCTCTCTCCCACTTTCCTTCCTCTCCCCCTCTATTTTCCTCTCTCCCTCTCTTTCCTTTCCCTCTTCCTCTTCCAGTCCGTCTTTCCCTCTCCTCTCCTTCCTCTCTCCCTTCCACTCTTTCCTTCCTTTGCTCTCCCCCTCTTTCAGTATTTCCCTCTCTCCATCTTCCCTCCCTCATCTTACCCTCTCCCTCTTCCCCCTTTCACTCTCCCTCTTTCCCTCCCTTTTGTCTCTGTTTCCTCTCTATCCTTTTCTTGCTCTCCCTCTTCCCCTTTCCCTCTCTCCTACTTTCATTTTCTCCTTTCCCTCTTCCTCTTGCCTGCAGTCTTCTTTCCCTCTTACCTGCAGTCTTCTTTCCCTCTCTCCTTTCATTCTCTCTCTCTTCTCCCTTTCCCTCTTTCCCTTTTGTGGCCCTTTTCACCCCAGAAGAGCCGAGCAACAGGCCAGGGGAAAGCTTGAACCCATTGAAAAACTGGTGGGTAACAGGTGTCACCAGGGGTTGAACCCGGTACCTACCGAATGCAAGGCGGATGCTCTACCACAAGGCCACTGCTTTGGTTTTTTAGGACTGCTGCAGCTGAGGCTCTAAGGGAGCAATTCAGGTGAGGCTCTTTCCCTCTCTCTTGCTTTCCATCTCTCTCTATCTCCTTCTTTCCATCTTCGTCTTTCCTTACTTCCCCTTTCATTCTTTTCCTCACCCTCTTTCCTTTCCATCTCTCCTTATTTCTCTCTTTCAGTCTTTCAGCCTTTTCCCAAGCATTTCACCCCAGAAGAGCTGAGCAAGAGGCCGGGATTTGTACCCCTTGAAAAACCGGTGGGTACCCGCAGCACCAGGGGTTGAACCCGGTACCTCCCGAATGCGAGGCGGATGCTGTACCACAAGGCCACCACTTCGGTTTTTTAGGACTGCTGCAGCTGAGGCTCTAAGGGAGCACTTCATGTCAGGCTTTCTTTTTTTCCTCTCGCTCTCTCTTGCTTTGCCTCTCTCCCTCTCTCCACATTTCCCTTTTCCACTCTCTCCCTTTTTTCTTATTTTCATCTCCCTTGCTCCTTTCCCTCTTTCAGTCTTCCCTCCTCCCTCTTTCCCCATCTCCTTTCCTTCTTCCAGTCTTTCCCTCTCCCTCTTCCACTCTCCCTCTTTCCTTCTTTCCATTCCCTGTCAATCTCCCCCTTCTTTCCCTTTTTTCAGTCTTCCCCTCTCTCCATCTTTCCCCCTTCATCCTTTCCCTATTTCCTTCTTACCCTCTATCGTTATTTCCATATTCCAGTCTTTCCCTCTCTCCCACTTTCCTTCTTTCCCTCTCCCCCTCTCTATTTCCTCTCCCTCTCTTTCCTTTCCCTCTTTCCTGCTCTCTCAATTTTTCAGGCCTTCTTTCCCTCCCTCTCTCTCCCCCTTTTCCCTCTTTCAGTCTTTCCCTCTCTCCCTCTTTCCTTCCTTCGCTCTCCCCCTCTTTCAGTCTTTGCCTCTCTCCATCTTCCCTCCCTCATTTCCTCTCTCCCTCTCTCCTACTTTCCTTCCCTCATTTCCTGTCTTCCTCTTTCAGTCTTTCGCTCCCTCCCTCTTCCCCCTTTCACTCTCCCTCTCCATCTCCCCCTCTTTCCGTCCCTTTTGTCTCTATCCCTCTTTCATTCTTTCCCTCTCCCTCTCTCCTTCTTTCCCTCTCAGTCTCCCTCTTCACATCTCTCCCTCGCCCTCTCTCCGTCTTTCCCTCTTTCACTCTCTCCTTTCCCTCTCTCCTTTTCCTTCTTTCAGTCTCGCTCTTTCCATCTCTCCATCTTTCCCTCTCTCCACCTTTCCCTCTCTCCCTCTTTCCTTAATTCCCTCTCCCTCTTTGCTTCTTTCCCTCTTGCCATCCTTCCCTCTCTCCCGTTTCCTTCTTTCCCTCTTTCAGCCATTCCCTTGCCCACTTTGCTTCTTTTCTTTTCCCTCTTTCCATCTCTCCCTCGCCCTTTTTCCTTTCTTTTCCTCTTTCATTCTGCTCTCCCACTTTCCTTATTCCCTCTCTCCATCTTTCCCTCTCACTCTCTCCTTTCCACCCCACTCTCTCCTTTCCCTCTCTCCCCTTTCCCTCTTCTCCCTCCTTCATTATTTCCCTCCTTCCTTCTTTAAGTCCTTCCCTCTTTCCCTCTTTCCATTTCTCCCTCTTTTACTCTTCCTCCTACCTGCAGTCTTTTCTTTCCCTCTATCCTTTCATTCTCTCGCTCTTCCCCTTTGCCTATTTCACTCTTCATCTTTCCTTCTTTCCCTCCCTTTTTCTCTATCCCTCTTTCCTTCCCCCTTTCCCGCCCTCTTTCCTTATTTCCACCTCTCCCACTTTCCTCTTTCCCTATATCCCGCTTTCTCTCTCTCCTTTCCCTCTCCATCTACCCCTCTTTCCCTATTCCACTCTCCCTCTTTCATTCTTTCCCTTCCCTCTCTCGATATCTCCCTTCCTTCCCTTTTTCAGTCTCCCTCTCCATCTTTCCCTCCCTCCCACTTTCCCTCTTCCAGTCTTTCCCTCTCTCCCACTTTCCTTCCTCCCTCTCCCCCTCTATTTTCCTCTCTCCCTCTCTTTCCTTTCCCTATTTCTCTTTCCTCTTTTAGTCCATCTTTCCCTCTCGCTCTCCTTCCTTCCCTCTCTCTCTTCCCCTCTCCCCTCTTTCCTTCTTTCGCTCTCCCCCTCTTTCAGTATTTCCCTCCCTCATCTTTCCCTCTTGCACTCTTTCACTCTCCCTCTTTCCCTCCCTTTTGTCTCAATCCCTCTCTCTCCTTTTCTTGCTCTCCCTCTTTCCCTCTTGCAATCTTTCCCTCCTCCCTCTCTCCTTTCAGTCTTTACCTCTCTCCCTTCCCCTCCTTCACTCTTTTCCTCTCCCTCATTCCCTATCTCAGTCTGTCACTCTCTCCCTGTTCCACCTTTCACTCTCCCTCTTTCCTTCTTTCCCTCCCTTTTGTCTCTATCCCTCTCTCCCTCTCTCCTTTTTTGCTCTCCCTCTCCTTTCCCTTTCACCATCTTTCCCTCCTCCCCTCCCTCTCTCCTTCCTCCCTCCCTCACTCTTTCCCTCTCTCTTTCAGTCTTTCCCCCTCTCCCTCCCTTTTGTCTCTATCCCTCTCTCCTTTATTGCTCTCACTCTTGCCATCTTTCCTTCTCTCCCTCCCTGCTTTCCCTCTTTCAGTCTCTACCTCTCCCCCTTCATCTCCCCTCTTTCTTTAATCCTCTCTCCTTCTTCCTTTTCCCCCCTCTTCCCCTTTCCTTCTTTCCTGCTATTTCTCTTTCACTCTACCTCTACCTTTCCCTCACTCCTTCTCTCCCTCCCTTTTGTCTCTGTCCCTCTTTCATTCTTTCCCTCTTCCCCTTTCCCTCTCTCCCTCTTTCGGTCTACCTTTTCCCATCTCTCCCTCGCCCTCTTTCCTCTCTCCATCTTTCTCTCCCTGTCCCTTTTTTCTTTCGCTCTCCCTCTCCTTCCTTCAGTCCTACCCCTCTCCCTCTCTTCCCATTTCCCTCTCCTTTCATTTTCTCCCTCTTCTCCCTTCCCTCTCTCCCTCATACCTGAAGTCTTCTTTCCCTCTCTCCCTCTTTCACTCTCCTTTCCCTTCTTTCAGTCTCCCTCTTTCCATCTCTCCCTTGCCATCTATCCATCTTTCCCTCTCTCCACCTTTCCCTCTCTCCCTCTTTCAGCCATTCCCTTTTCCACTTTGCTTCTCCTTCTTTCCATCTCTCCCTCGCCCTTTTTCCTTTCTTTTCCTCTTTCATTCTACTCTCCCTCTTTCCTTTTTCCCTCTCACTCTCCTTTCCACCCCTCTCTCCTTTCCCTCTTCCACTCTCCCTCTTTCATTATTTCCCTCCTTCCTTCTTTAAGTCCTTCCCTCTTTCTCTTTCCCTCTCCTTTTCCTCTTCCCATTTCTTCCTCTCCTTTCCATTTCTCCCTCTTTCACTCTTCCTCTTACCTGCAGTCTTTTCTTTCCCTCTATCCTTCTTTCATTCTCTCCCTCTTCCCCTTTCCCTATTTCACTCTCCATCTTTCCCTCCCTTTTTCTATATCCATCTTTCCTTATTTCCACCTCTCCCACTTTCCTATTTCCCTATATCCCCATTTCTCTCTCTCTCCTTTCCCTCTCCATCTATACCTTTCCCTATTCCACTCTCCCTCTTTTCCTTCTCTCTCTCTTTCAGTCTCCATCTCTCCATATTTCCCTCCCTCTCACTTTCCCTCTTCCCCTCTATCCTTTCCCTCTCCCACTTTCCTTCCTCCCCTCTATTTTCCTCTCTCCCTGTTTCCTTTCCCTCTTTCTCTTTCAGTCCATCTTTCCCTCTCACTCTCCTTCCTTCCCTCTCTCCCTTCCCCTCTTTCCTTCCTTCGCTCTCCCCCTCTTTCAGTATTTCACTCTCTACATCTTCCCTCTTGCAGTCTTTCACTCTCCCTCTTTCCCTCCCTTTTGTCTCTTTCCCTCTCTCCTTTCAGTCTCTACCTCTCCCTTCCCCTCATTCACTATTTTCCTCTCCCTCAATCCCTCTCTGTCTGTCGCTCCCCCTGTTCCAGCTTTCACTCTCCCTCCCTTTTGTCTCTCCCTGTCCCTCTCTCCTTTTTTGCTCTCCCTCTCCTTTCCCTTTCACCATCCCTTTCTCCTTTTTTGCTCTCCCTCTCCTTTCCCTTTCACCATCTTTCCCTCCTCCCCTCAATCTCTCCATCTTCCCTCCCTCTTTCAGTCTTTCCCCCTCTTTCCCTCCCTTTTGTCTCTATCCCTATCTCCTTTTTTGCTCTCACTCTCCCTCTTGCCATCTTTCTCTCCCTCCTTCCTTCTCCTCTTTCAGTCTCTACCTCTCTCCCCCTTCCATCTCCCCCTCTTTCCTTCTTCCTTTTCCCCTCTCTCCCTCTTCATCTTTCCTTCTTTCCCACTCTCCCTCTTTCACTCTCTACCTTTCCCTCACTCCTCTCCCTCCCGTTTGTCTGTCCCACTTTCATTCTTTCCCTGTTCCCATTTCCCTCTCTCCCTCTTTCGGTCTCCCTTTTCCCATCTCTCCCTCGCCCTCTTTCCCTCTCCACCTTTCTCTCTCCCTTTCTCCTTTTGCTCTCTCTCTTTCCTTCTTTAAGTCCTACCCCTCTCCCTCTTTCATTTTCTCCCTCTCTTCCCCTTTCCCTCTCTCCTTTCATTTTCTCCCTCTTCTCCCTTCCCTTTCCCTCGTCCTCTTACCTGCAGTCTAACTCTTACCTGCAATCTTCTTTCCCTCTCTCCTTTCATTCTCTCCCTCTTCTCCCTTTCCCTGTTTCCCTTATGTGGCCCTTTTCACCCCAGAAGAGCCAAGCAACAGGCCAGGGGAAAGCTAGAAGAGCTGAGCAAGAGGCCGGGGTTTGTACCCATTGAAAAACCGGCGGGTAACCGGCGGCACCAGGGGTTGAACCCGGTACCTACCGAATGCGAGGCGGATGCTCTACCACAAGGCCACTGCTTCGGTTTTTTAGGACTGCTGCAGCTGAGGCTCTAAGGGAGCAATTCAGGTGAGGCTCTTTCCTCTTTCCCTCTCTCTTGCTTTCCATCTCTCTATCTCCTTCTTTCCATCTTCGTCTTTCCTTATTTCCCCTTTCATTCTTTTCCTCTCTCTCTTTCCTTTCCCTCTCTCCTTATTTCTCACTTTCAGCCTTTTCCCAAGCATTTCACCCCAGAAGAGCTGAGTAAGAGGCCGGGAATTGTACCCATTGAAAAACCGGTGGGTACCCGCAGCACCAGGGGTTGAACCTGGTACCTCCCGAATGCGAGGCGGATGCTCTACCACAAGGCCACCACTTCGGTTTTTTAGGACTGCTGCAGCTGAGGTTGTAAGGGAGCACTTCACGTGAGGCTTTCTTTTTTTCCCTCTCGCTCTCTCTTGCTTTGCCTCTCCCTTTCCACCTTTCCCCTCTCTCCCTTTTCCTTATTTTCATCTCCCTCTCCTACTTTCCCACTTTCAGTCTTCCCTCCTCCCTCTTTCCCCCATCTCCTTTCCATCTTCCAGTCTTTCCCTCTCACCCTCTTTCAGTCTTTCCCTCTCTCAATCTTTCCCTCCCTCTTCCACTCTCCCTCTTTCCTTCTTTCCATTCCCTGTCAATCTCTCCCTTCTTTCCCTTTTTTCAGTCTTTCCCTCTCTCAATCTTTCCCCCTCCATCATTTCCCTATTTCCTTCTTCCCCTATATCCTTTCCCTATTCCAGTCTTTCCCTCTCCCACTTTTCTACTTTCCCTCTCCCCCTCTGTATTTTCCTCTCCCTCTCTTTCAATTTTTCAGGCCATCTTTCCCTCCATCCCTTTTGCTCTCCCTCTTCCCTCGCCCCTTTCCCTCTTTCCTTCCTTCGCTCTCCCTCTTTCTGTCCCTTTTGTCTCTATCCCTCTTTTGTTCTTTCCCTCTCCCTCCTTCTTTCGCTCTCCCACTTTCCCTCTCTCCTTCGTTCCCTCTGTCAGTCTCTCCATCTCTGCTTTTCCTTCTTTTGCTCTCCCTCTTTCGTTCTTTCTCTCTCCCTTTTCCCCTCTCTCCCTCTTTTAGCCCTTCCCTTTCCCATTTTCCTCTCCCTCTCTTTCCCTCTTCCCTTTTTCCTCTCCATTTCTGCCTCTCCTTTCCCTCTCTCCCTCTTTCATTCTGCCTCTTACCTGCAGTCTTTTTTTTCCCTCTCTCCTTCTTTCTTTCTCTCCCTCTTTCCCTCTCTTGTTTCCTCTATCCCTCTTTTCTTCACCCCCCCTCTCCCTTCCTCTTTCCTTATTACCACCTCTGACACTTTCCTATTTCCCTATATCTCCCTTTCTCTCTCCATCTATCCCTCTTTCAGTCTCCATCTCCATATTTCCCTCCCTCTCACTTTCCCGCTTCCCCTCTATCCTTTCCCTATTGCAGTCATTCCCTCTCTCCCACTTTCCTTCCTTCCCTCTCCCCCCTCTATTTCCCTCTCTTTCCTTTCCCTCTTTCAGTCCGTCTTTCCCTCTCACTCTCCCCCTGTTTCAATATTCCCCTCTCCATCTTCCCTCCCTCTCTTTCCCTCATCAATCTTCCCCTCTTTTCCTCTTCCCCCTTTCACTCTCCTTCATTTCTTCTTTCCCTCCCGTTTGTCTCTATCCCTCTCTCCTTTTTTTGCTCCCACTCTTTCCTTCTCTCCCTCCCTCTTACCCTCTTTCAGTCTCTACCTCTCTCCCTTCCTATCCCTCACTCTTTCCCTCTCCCTCATTACCTCTTTCAGTCTGTTTCAGTCCCCTGTTCCCCCTTTCACTCTCCCTCTTTCCCTCCTCCCCTCCCTCTCCCCCTCTTTCCTCAAACCTCTTTCTTTTCCCCTCTCTCCCTCTTCCCCCTTCCTTCCCGCTCTCCCTCTTTCACTCTCTGCCTCTCTCTTTTCCTCTTTCACTGACTCCTTCTCTCCCTCCCTTTTGTCTCTATCCCTCTTTCATTCTCTCCCTCTTCTCCCTTTCCCTCTTTCCATTTCTACCTCTCCTTTCCCTCTCCCTCTTAATCTTACCTGCAGTCTTCTTTCCCTCTCTCCTTCTTTCATTCTCTCCTCTTCTCCCTTTCCCTCTTTCCCTTATGTGGCCCTTTTCACCCCAGAAGCAACAGGCCGGGGGAAAGCTTGAATCCATTGAAGAACCGGTGGGTAACAGGCGTCACCAAGGGTTGAACCCGGTACCTCCCGAATGCGAGGCGGATGATCTACCACAAGGCCACCGCTTCGGTTTTTTTAGGACTGCTGCAGCTGAGGCTCTAAGGGAGCACTTCAGGTGAGGCTCTTTCCTTCCTTCCCTCTCCCTATCTCTCTCCTTTCCCTTGCTTTCCATCTCTCCCATCTTTCCCTCTTTCCCCTCTCCCTCTTACCTTCCTTCTCTCTCTCCCTCTATCCCTCTTCCTATTTCCCTCTTCCCTCTTGCTGTTTCCATTGCTTCCTCTTTCCATCTATCTCCTTTCCTTCTTTACCCCTTTCATTATTTCCCTCTCCCCTTTCCTTCTTTCCCTATCTCTTTCTTTCCCTTTCTCCCCCTTCCCTCTCTCCCCTTTCGTTCTCTCCCTCTTCCCGTTCTCCATCATTCCTTTTCCACTTCCTCTTTCACTCACTCCTCTCCCTCCCTTTTCTCTATTCCTTTTTCATTCCTTCCCTCTCCCTCTTTCCCTTCTTTCGCTCTTTCTCTTTCCTTCTTTCCCTCTTGCAGTCCTTTCCTCTCCCTCTTTCCTTCTTTCATTCTCTCCCTCCTCTCCCTTTCCCTCTTTCACTCTCCCTCTTTCCTTCTTTCCCTTATGTGGCCCTTTTCACCCCAGCAGAGCCGAGCAACAGGCCTGGGGAAAGCTTGTAACTATTGAAAAGCTGGTGGGTAACCGGCGTCACCAGGGGTTGAACCTGGTACCTCCTGAATGCGAGGTGGATGCTCTACCACAAGGCCACCGCTTCGGTTTTTTAGGGCTGCTGCAGCTGAGACTCTAAGGGAGCAATTCAGGTGAGGCTCTTTCTTTCTTTCCATCTGTATCTCCTTCTTTCCATTTTTGTCTTTCCTTATTTCCCCTTTCATTCTTTTCCTCTCCCTCTTTCCTTTCCCTCTCTTCCTCTTCCCTCTTTCAATCTTTCAGCCTTTTCCCAAGCATTTCACCCCAGAAGAGCTGAGCAAGAGGCCGGGGTTTGTACCTATTGAAAAACCGGTAGGTAACCGGCGGCACCAGGGGTTGAACCCGCTACCTCCCGAATGCAAGGCGGATGCTCTACCACAAGGCCACCGCTTCGGCTTTTTAGGACTGCTGCAGCTGAGGCTCTAACGGAGCAGTTCATGTGAGTCTTTCCTTCTTTCCCTTTCCCCTTTTTTTTTTATCTCTACCTCCTTCTTTCCATCTTCGTCTTTCCTTATTTCAACTTTCATTCTTTTCCTCTCCCTCTTTCCTTTTCCTCTCTTCCTCTTTCCCTCCCTCTCCCGCCTTCCCTCTCTCCTTATTTCCCTCTTTCAGCCTTTTCCCAAGCATTTCACCCGAGAAGAGCTGAGCAAGAGGCCGGGGTTTGTGCCCATTGAAAAACCGGTGGGTAACCGGCAGCACCAGGGGTTTCCCCCCCCGTGCTTGGGGAGCAGTATGTATGCTTTCCTGTATTTAGCAGGCAGATACATTGCATAATATAAAATCCTCTAATATACGACCTCTAGTGTCTGTCTGATCGCTTCTCTAAAAAGTGGAGTGCGCATTAAAATCTCCAACAACCAGATATGGTTCTGGCAGTTCTAAAAGCATGAAGGGTTACAATTAGGTGCGGTTGGATATACAGTGAACATTTAGTTTTTGTTTTATAATGAATGATAGACCGCAACAGCTCCAAACTTGGTTTTGAGGCTAATTTCACGTGTTGCTACTCCATTCTGCACTACAATAGCGACACCTCCAAATAGCCTATTTGCTTCTTTTCGGTCGCAGCGAAAGACGTGTCCTTTTAAAATGTTTTGGTGTGGTCCTACGTTAGCTTCCTGTAGGCAAAGGGCTACAGGAGAAAATGAATGTAAAATGTCTTTTATCTCGTTGTAGTTGTTTATGAGACCTCGGCAGTTCCAGTGAATGAGGAACGCCATTTTTTTATGGAATGTACCTGAATTTAGCTTTCAGGTATGTCTGGTCCCGTTATACGAGTTTTTTCGCTCCGTTTTCTTTCCAGAAAGTTATGCCGCCGCTGCAGCATGGACGAAGAAGGGGTTGTGTTATTGCCTCGGGGGCTTTGGACGTTTGGGGAGAGTTAGGAGTGTTGGTTGCAGGCTTCCCTTCTGTGGGAGAAGCCTTTTGGGCTGTTGGCTCTGGGGCCAGTGTGCCCTGTTTCTGCAATGGCAGGGCAGCTTTCGCTGCTTCTGCCTGGGGCAGAGATGGCCCTGCCTGAGGCTTAACCTCGGCGGAGACCAAATCCTGTTGTGGTGTGCTGCCCCTATGCTCCACCACATTGGAATAGTTCGGTTTGGCTGTGAACAAAAAAGTGCCCTGTTTAACAAGATATCTCTGTTGCGCCTCTTTAAACGTTATGTTTTCGTTGACTTTTATGGTAATGATGTCCTTTTCCTACTTCCAAGAAGGACATGACCGTGAGTATGCGGTGTGTTCACCTGCACAGTTCGCGCAGTGTGGCGCAGCTTCACCCTCGTCAGATTTATGTTCAGTTGAGGCACATTTTGCGCATGTTTGTCAGCCACGGCAGCTCTGGGAGCCATGACCGAACCTTTGGCAGTTGAAACAAAGCCTAGGGATTGGGATGTAGGGCCAGATGTCTACTTTGATGTAACCGATTTCAATGGATTCAGGGAGTTTGCTAGAGTTGAAAGTCAGAACTATGTGCTTTGTTGGTAATTACTTGGTTGTTCTTTCGGATTTTGATCCTGTGTACACCGATTACATTTTGCTCGGAAAGACCTTCTAGAAGATCTTCAGTGAGTGACAGGAAGTGAATCTCTGATATCACGCCTTGGACTGTGTTCAAGCACTGACTGTTATTGGGCTATCCCCCAAATGTAGCAAGTTGCTGAAGTTTGCTGTACTGGAGTTTGCTTTGCAGCTCAAGCAGAAGATCCCCGCTAGCCAGTTTACTAAATTTGTATCCTGAGCCTAGTATGGTTGTGAGAGACCTAGATACTGCAAAAGGGGATATTAGCCGAGCTTGTTTGGCGGGGCTTGCACTGTGGATCACATAATATTTAGGGAAAGTTTCATGCTTCGCTGAAAAGAACTGGGCTGATACATCGGTCCGCCCTTTCTTGGAAAGGCAATCAGTTTGGAGCAAGAAGCCATAAATAATGTATGATGTTCGGCTGCGGTGCCAGCCACCCACCATGGAGCCCAACGAGGGGACAGGGCAGGAATTGGCAGGCAAGTCCTGTCCAGCTGTACACTGTATCTATAACCTAATATGGCGTAACTCAGGGTAGTCAGCCACACAAGATTAACCCTCACCACCTGAAAGTAAGGAAAAACCAAGAAGAGAGTAGAGGACAGGAGAGTTGTAGGATACAAGATAGGAACGTGAAAGATGAAGGGAAGGATAGGAAAAGGCGACTGCCGGTTTCCCCCGGGTGGGTCAGCCCGGAGGTGCCGTCTATGGGAAGTGTGGGCCAAAGTGGTGTGTTGCCTCCGTCGAGGGGCCTTAAAGGTTCAAACACTCGGCATCAGCTCAACCACTAGGATCCCCTTTTCCCCAGACACGACGATGCCACGCACGGCTAAGCGTGGGTGCTCGGGGTCCGTGGTGTCGCACAAAACACACAAACACCTGCTTTAACAGGTGCCCCCTGTGGGGAGAGGCCATGTTTTGTTAGGACCCCAGGTCTATTCCAAAATAAAGTAAAAACAGTCTGTTATCAGACGCTGATTGTACTTGATTTTGTGCCTGTCTATTTTATAATGATTATTTTTTGTAATTTTAATGACATGTATAACATGTTATTACACTTCTGATTTTCAATGCATGCAGTTGTGCCGAGCAAGTGTGAGCCGGAGATGTATGTAGTACGCGTCACCACTAAAACGAGCAGCCACGTTGTACAGGAAGCCAGTCAGTTATCGATCCATAAAACGCACTGCGTCAAGAGGCAAGACGTCGCTGCCTGCTACGACCCACAGATGGATCCGAGACCCAAGAAAAGACTGCACATACAAGGAGAGATGGAAAGCAGACTATGCCTGGATCATGGCCACCTCGGACGACAGCCGCCAGGAGCAAGGCAAACTATGAATAAACCAGTCAGCAGTTCTAACAGTTTGTGCGATCAGACCGAGCTATTTGAAGGTGGTTCGGTCAGGTGCCCATTCTTACGTAGGTATTGAGAAATTTGTTCATGTTCGAGCATTTTAATGTGATTTATTTCAAAACGATATGCATCTGAACTTCAACTTGTGTCATGAACAGCAGTTTCCACTTCATAGATGGCAATTTAGTGCAAAAAAAATTCACGCAAAAGTGCTATAACTATATTCCTCAGGCGGCATGCGTCAATGACACCCCCCCCCCCCCACGGTAAGCGTATGCCCGATTTCAATAGCAGGAAGTTGTGGTCAGCCTAAGCTGTGGACAAAAATCGCTCCTTGCACTTTGTCTCTGATTTCCTCCATTTGTTGAGGAATGTGCAGGACAGTTTGTTCAGCCCCCTATAAATACTGCATGGTATGGATCCATGAGAAATACCAGTTAGATAAACAGAGGCATTATCATATACTGCACAAAGGAAAAAGCATCAGTCTAGCATGATGAGACTGTATGAGCAGTTCTTGTTCAAGATGGAGCCTGGAACAACAAAAAATTCAACTACATTCTTCTCTCTTTTACATCTTCCTAGTGTCCACTCAATGCTCTCATGTATTCTGATCTGCTTATATGTAACAGGGTAAGCAGGTTTCAATATATGATCTTGCACGTAAAAACCATCAGCATGACAATACTGACAAAGGCGACTATTTCCATTTGTGCACTCCTAAAAATGTTTTCTCATTTCAGTTTCATATTTTTAAAGCCAACTTCTATAGCCCCATATTGGTGCTTCCCTTGGCTTATTCACGAATGGACTCCATTCCTCGTGTAGCCCCATCTTTGCTAGTGGCGGATCTGGAAATGGACTGATGCTGCTGACGACAGACTATCCAACGTGATTTCAGAAGTGCAGATGTGGAAGATAGCCTTTTCAGCGACAGTAAAAGAGTTCCCGCCGAACATTGAAGATCGGTCATCTGCGCTGACGACCAGGACGTAATGCCTAGCTCGCGTGGTCATCCTGTGTTACACAAATGCAACAAGCACCGCAGATTTTCCACGAAAAACGCCTATGCTTTTCCTGAAGGGACATTGACGGTAGACGGCATGGCTCCTATATAACGTTGAACAAGCCTGGGGGGACTATCACTCTGGAGCAGACCAGGCAGCCGTAAGGTTGCGCAGCGATTTACCTTGTTTACCATTTGTGCAGCTATGTTTGTATTTTAGCCACTCAATATCTAGCTCCTGGTCTGCTCCAAGTGTGCTTGGTTTTTTGTGTGTTTTTTTAGTGTTCTGTGGTGTGTATCTTGCAAACGTGTCCTACTGTGTATATGAAGTTTACCTTTTCAGCCTTTTGCGCTCTGCGGCTGAACTACAAGTAATTTTTTTATCAGACTGGCCACTAGCTTATATAGGTATCGGCCGAAACAGTGTTTGCACATATTGTTATCGCAATAAAGTTCCCTTCCAAAACCAGTCACGCAACTTCTTTATCCAGGTGTAGCCACCGCTTGTGGCACATGCAGGACGTTCTTAAGATATTACAGTTGATGAAGATGACGGTTTCACTGCAGTGAAGGAGACTGCACCGGAACTTATGCAGCAACCTTAAACACCACCAGGAGAATCATCGGTGCAGAGCCTGGTCCAGTGCACCCATTACAGCCCAATGTTGACAAGACATATTGGCAACTTGCCGCCTTGACAAAAAGAGTGCGAAGTCATACCATTGCTACCCAGGTACCAGAACATTTGTCTTGTACCAGCCTAAATCACCATGTTTAGAGAGATGTGTAAAGCCATTCTAGAGTTGTTTTTATCAAAAAGAGCTGCATTACATAAAAGCAGAACTGGGAATTCATGAGCAGCCTTATCAAAGACAACAGCCCGTTTTCATAAAACTATGGTGTAAAGCCAACAGATCTGTCGGCCTAGATGACTCACGCCGTTCTCAGTCGTCTATGGCAGAACACCCTACATCCCTCTCAACGCGCAGTTGGGCCTTCCCCATCAGACTACGTCACCAATTGACTCTGCCCAACGACTTTGTTACGCCCACCTCGATGCTCAGCGCAACCTTCTCATGGCTCATGTGCGTGTGAGAGTGGCCAATGCAGCATCACCACCACTTCCCACCTTCCGGTCTGGTGACTTGGTCCTCGTTCGCCGCACCGTCCGCACGACTGGCCCTGCCACGAAGCTCATGCCCCGATACTGCGGCCCTTACCGTGTCGTTGAACGGCTCGGCCCCGTGACATACCGCCTCGGAGACCTCCCCGAGCATGGACGATGCGGTGTGCACCACATTTTCACGGAGCACGTGTAAACATGAAGCAATATGTCAACAGCGCCAGCATTGACTCCGACTTAGATACCGGGTCATCACCACTACTGTCGTCGCCAGCTGCCTCACTGCCTTCCCCACGAAATGCCGCCCCATAAGTGGAGCACCTGCAGCAGCTCACTGAAACTCCCCCCCCCCCGGTGGAAAGAAGGTGGTGTAAGGAAAGGAAGTGCAAAAGGAGAGAATTTGCCATCGAGTTTGCGGACTTGCTCCCACATTTTCTTTGCTGTGACGGAACTGTTTATTGAAGACACATAACCTTGCCCAGATCTTTTTTCAGCATCACGTCGAATATTTCGAGCCTTAGCCCTTGCCTTTTTATATTTAATTAGATTTTCCTGTGCAGGGTATCGACGAAAAATTCCCCAGGCTTTGTTCTGCTTCTTTTTGGCCTCTCTACATTCTTTTGTATTCCATGTCTTTACATTCCTTCGTACAATTCCCGAAGTCTGGAGGATGGCTAAATGAGCAGCAGCAATGATACATTCTGTGAACTTTTTATTTTGCTCGTTGACATCGAGGCTGACCGAAAAGAGTTTTTCTAAAGCGGCATGTTTTTGGAAGAGTGCCCAGTCGGCTAGGTACAGTTTCCAACGCCGTGGTTCAGTAAAGGTGATTAATGGTGACGATGTTAGACTGATAATGATGGGAAGATGATCGCTTCCATAAGGGTTGTCAATAACATTCCATCTAAAATCAGTGAAAAGACTTGGTGAACAAAAAGACAAATCAATGCAACTCATTTTTCCAGAGCTTGAAGAACAGTAAGTGTATTTGCCAGTGTTCACGAGGCAAACATTGTTGTTGAGAATAAAATCTTCTAAAATCCGACCTCTGGCGTCCGTTTTTTCGCTTCCCCAAAAGGATGAATGAGCATTAAAATCCCCTACTAAGATATATGGCTCCGGTAGTTGCATTAAAATTGCTTGTAAATCATTAAGTGTGATAGTGAAATGAGGTTCGATGTATAAAGAACATATTGTTATTGTTTTAAAATGCACCATGGTGACTGCAACAGCTTCAATTGAGGTTTTAAGGTTGATTCCTCGTGGAGTAGCATAGCACCTACCTACCTACCTCGTGGAGTAGGTAGTGGAGTAGCACCAGCTACTTCCACCAGGGGCGCGGATGGCACCACCCCAGACTCATTTTTTGTGGCCTGGGTAGGTGCTGAAGACTCCTGTGGTGCCGCGCCCTGCTGCGCCACAGAGGAATAGGAAGGGTGTTGGATTGAATATCGTTTGCGTGCTTCGGTGAACGTGATGTTTTCTGTTGCCTTTAGAGTGATTATGTCCTTTTCAGTTTTCCACACCGGACAGCTACGCGAATAAGCAGGATGGTTGCCCTGACAGTTTGCACAGAGATGGGAAGTAGTAGGCGAATATGTCTACTTAGGACAGGTAGTAACCGCAGATCCGGACCATGAAAAGGAAATAACAAGAAGAATAAGATTGGGATGGAGCACATTTGGCAAGCACTCGCAGATTATGTCTAGCAGCTTACCGGTATCGCTCAAGAGGAAAGTATACAACAGCTGCATCTTACCTGTACTCACCTATGGGGCTGAAATGTGGAGGCTAACCAAGAAAGTTCTTAAGTTGAGGACAACCCAGAGGGCTATGGAACAAAAAATGGTAGGGGTAACATTAAGAGATAGGAAGCGTGCAGAGTGGGTCAGAGAAATAACTCAAGTTACCGACGTTCTAGTGGACATTAAGAAGAAATGGACATGGGCAGGACATGTAGTGCGAAGAGAGGATAACCGATGGTCGCTTAGGGTAACAAACTGGATTCCAAGGGAAGGAAAGCGTAGCAGGGGGCGGCAGAAAGTTAGGTGGGCG
Source organism: Amblyomma maculatum (assembly GCF_055883805.1). Lineage (NCBI taxonomy): Eukaryota > Metazoa > Arthropoda > Arachnida > Ixodida > Ixodidae > Amblyomma > Amblyomma maculatum. Next base: position 500,515,867 of record NC_139344.1, read on the forward strand.
GATGAGATTAAGAAGTTTGCAGGGGTCAAGTGGATGCAGCTAGCACAGAACCGGGTTAAGTGGAGAAATATGGGAGAGGCCTTCGCCCTGCAGTGGGTAGAGCCAGGCTGATGATGATGATGATCTAAATGCCTAACATATGATTGACATGATACAGTGACATAACAGTGAAAGTGCGTGAAAAAGCAACAAAAATTCCCAGTCCTTAACAACCAACAAAGGCTAAAAAAGGTGGATGCAGAGAAAAAAACGTTTTATATAAGGACATGTTTAAAAAACTGCAGAGAAACTTACGAGATGGACAAAAAATAATAAGTAAGTTAAACATTAAAAAAGAAGAGAGAGAGATGCAAATGTTGAAACAAAATTGAAAGCCAACCAAATGACACTGCAAAAAAAAAAATCAACAATGAATTGAACAATATGCCTGACTGCAATTCAAAATGTAAAAAAACGAAGGCATGTAAAGAGTGTAAATAAAATCAAAGACAAAATCAAGCACAATCAGAGAGAAAAGCAATTTCTTTGTTCGAAATGAAAACTGAGGATGTGCTGACGCATTCATCCTTGTGCTTAGCAATCAAAGCGGCTTCCACTATTTCGCGTGTAAGCTTGTTATGGGATCGGTTTAGAATGGTCGTTTTCTGAAAGACAGGGGAGCATTTTCTATTGCGGTCGCATGTGCGACAATGCACTGGCAGGTTTTTGGACGATGACCCTGAAAAATCATTGCTATGCTCCATTAAAGATGAATAATACATTGGCCAGTTTGGCTGATGTATGCTTTGCCACAAGATAGAGGGATGGAGTATACAAGCCCTTCTGCGCATGTTACGGCGGGATTCTTGTGCCTTGTGGTGCAGCCATTATCTCTCTGTCGTTTTGTTGACCATGCGACAAAGTCTTGATAGGCGGTGCGGGGCTGAAAAGACCACGTGAACGCCTGCCTTCTTACCAATCTTCTTGACATTATGAAAAATCTTGTGGATATAAGGTATTATTGCTACCTTATTTCGCTGTTGGACTTCAGCTGAAGGGCCTGTCATCTTCATTTTGTAGTTCTTTAACATTTTTCTAGCGACAGAAGAAAGAAGTTTCTGCGGGAATCCCGACTGCGTCAGCCTGCACACTAGAGCTGAAAAGCTATCCTGAAATTTATGCTTGCGTGACTACGTCAAGACGTTGCTAAAACCAGATTGCTCAATATTCCTTTTAACCAACTTTGAATGAGCAATACCATAAGCTAAAATGGGTTTCTTGCTTCTTGGTTCGAACGCCCAGCAAACATGATTAGGAGTGAAAATAAGTCTTAGCTTGAGAAAACGAATGGAATTCTTGTCTGGCACTTCGTGGGTCAGCTCAAGTGGCGCCATTGTGTTCGCAAACACAGTCAGAACTTGAGGTACCCGACTTAAAATGGTTTTATTATTGCAACCTAAGATAACTAAGTAATCATCTACGAACCGGAAGATCTTTAAAACGCATGAGTTAATAAAGCTTTCATTAAGAGCTCTGTCATGCATGCCGAGGTAAAGGTCACTGAGAACTGGGGCAATGCATGATCCTATACAGATCCCCTGCCTTTGTATAAAAAGAGACCTATTCCAATCTGCAAAGGTTGATTTGGGGTAAACCGACAACAATTCCAAAAAACCATCAACAGTAATGGCTGTCCAAATATGGCGCCGTGGCTTTTCAGAATAAGTGCGGCATTAGTGTTGATGGTTTTTTGGAATTGTTGTCGGTTTACCTCAAATCAACCTTTGCAGATTGGAAAGGGTCTCGTTTTATACAAAGGCAGGGGATCTGTATAGGATCATGCATTGCCCCAGTTCTCAGTGACCTTTACCTCTGCATGCATGACAGAGCTCTTAATGAAAGCTTTGATAACTCATGCATTTAAAGATCTTCCGGTTCGTAGAAGATTACTTAGTTATCTTAGGTTGCAATAATGAAACCATTTTAAGTCGGGTATCTCAAGTTCTGACCGCGTTTGCGAACACAATGGTGCCACTTGAGCAGACCCACGAAGTGTCAGACAAGAATTCCATTCGTTTTCTCGAGCTAAGACGTTTTTTCACTCCTAATCATGTTTGCTGGGCGTTCGAAACAAGGAGCAAGAAACCCATTTTAGCTTATGGTTCTGCTCATTCAAAGTTGGTTAAAAGGAATATTGTGCAATCTGGTTTTAGTAACGCCTTGACGAAGTCATGTAAGCACAAATTTCAGCATAGCTTTTCAGTTCAAGTGTGCAGGCTGACACAGTCGGGATACCCGCAGGAACTTCTTTCTCCTGTCGCTAGAAAAATGTTAAAGGACTACAAAAAGAAGATGACAGGCCCTTCAGCTGAAGTCCAGCAGCGAAATAAGGCAGCAATAATACCTTATATCCACAAGATTTCTCATAATCTCAAGAAGATTGGTAAGAAGGCAGGCGTTCACGTGGTCTTTTCAGCCCCGCACTGCCTATCAAGACTTTGTCGCATGGTCAACAAAACGACGAGAGATAATGGCTGCACCACAAGGCACAAGAATCCCACCGTAACATGCACAGAAGGGCTTGTATACTCCATCCCTCTATCGTGTGGCAAGGCATACATCGGCCAAACCGGCCGATGTATTAATAAACGTTTAATGGAGCATAGCAATAATTTTTCAGGGTCGTCATACAAAAACCTGCCAGTACATTGTCGCACATGTGACCGCAATAGAAAATGCTCCCCTGTCTTTCAGAAAACGACCCTTCTAAACCGATCCCATAACAAGCTTACACGCGAAATAGTGGAAGTCGCTTTGATTGCTAAGCACAAGGATGAATGCGTAAGCACATCCTCAATTTTCCTTTCGAACAAAGAAATTGCTTTTCTCTCTGATTGTGCTTGATTTTATCTTTGATTTTATTTGTACTCTTTACATGCCTTCGTTTTATACATTTTGAATTGCAGTCCGTCATATTGTTTAATTCATTGTTGTTTTTTTGTTTTGCAGTGTTAATTGTTGGCTTTCAATTTTGTTTCAACATTTGCATCTCTCTCTCTTCTTTTTTCATGTTTAACTTATTATTTTTTGTCCATCTCATAGGTTTCTCTGCGGTTTTTTTAAACAAGTTCTAATATAAGAAATGTTTTCTGCGCATCCACCTTTTTTAGCCATTGTTGCTTGTTAAGGACTGGGAATTTTTGTTAATTTTTCACGCACTTTCCCTACGGCCACTATTATCATGTTATTTCACTGTACCATGTCAATCGTGTGTTAAGCATTTAGATTTATCGATTTTTTATACTCGTATTTGATTTTGTTGCACCTGTTTCCGCCACGTGTAGATTTTGTTCCTCTAGTGGGCGTTTCTCTGTTATATATATATGACATGGTTGGCTGATTTCCAAAAATAAAGTCGCAGTTCAGTGCCTCTGCATCTTACGTGTTCCTCCGTCTTCGTCCTTGTTCAGCTACGCGCTGCAATAACTATGGAAAACCAACTAGCCCGACAGCTTGTCCTCTTTGTATTTTTTGTTCACACGAAACTATGGGTGATGTGTATATGACCTACATGTAAAACAAATAAAATGACCTTGATAAAATGTTCGTTATGGCAGCACAATATCCATTCTAAAGTGTTATGCAGCTTTTCCTTCATTTTCCCAAGAAAGCTGCCATTAAAATCTTAGTGTGCTACTTACCAATTTCATGCAATGGCAAGTTCACATTTTATTCTATTGTTCTCGCTTGTGCGACACACTTCTGCTCCCTCTTTCCTCGTATGCCAATGCGACTAGGAACCTAACAAAATAATATAGCATGCTTTCGTGTCATGCACGTCCGTTACCCAGAGGTGCAGACTAACCATTGAAGAACCAATCAGGGATCGTGCACGAACATGCCTGCAGGCAGCCAAATGTACAATTGCTTCGTGACGTTTCTCGCGTAGCAAGTGAATGGGACAGCATGGCTTCAAGCTTCATGAAACTGCAAAGTGCCATAATTGCATCTTCCAATCTTTCACTTCCTAAAAACTCATCTTAGGTATATGTTAAAATTTGTTTTCGTGTGCTTGAAAAACTCATTGAAACACATAAATTTAGGGGCACACTGGTCTCGAGGGTGCAATAAAAACCACAATTCGAATTTTAAAACTATCAGGTTTCTAAACTCTGTAAATATTTCAGGTGTAATATGAATTTATAAGAAGTCGGGAAACTAACTTTAAGTCAGTGTTTACACTAAAATAGCCCATTGTCATAATATAACGCATGCTTTCCGTTCCCTGCGCATGTTAGCTGCAGTCTTTGTCTCGTTTGGAAGAGTACATCTTCGTTCCAAATTACATGCTCCAGTGTGTAGTTTGAATCATTGGCTCGATAGATAGCAAAAGAAAACTAGCACATGTTCCTATTCACTGCCTGCCACACTATACTGAAAGGAACCCTGCATCTCTCACCATCGGCTGCACAAGTTGACGTCGTGCCCCAGGATGCCATCTTGTCTAGTACCTTCGGCCTTGGACACTGGAGATTCCGCAACAATGTGCTGCCGACGAGAAAGCATGTGACGCTGCATAAGTATAGCAAAATGTCATTGATCGTTAATGTTAGAAATGTGCCTTTGTGTTGTGAGACACAGAGGAAAAGCATATTCCTGTGCCAAGTGACAGCGTCAAGGAAACGGGACCAATTAGGCAAGCGGGCCCATTAAGTAAGAAAAGTTGCAGTGTGGTCGGACCCGTCATGATACAACACTTTTGATGCCTTTTGATATGGAAAATGAAGACTAGAGCTGACATGAAACTGTGGGATTTGGAATTAACACCGGGAATGAAACGTAAGGCCAACTTAGTCCCCAGCGATGTCGCTGACCATCTGCTTAATCCCGACGAGCTTTGCGTTGGTTTGCAATGAGTTGCTCAACCGCCTGCTGAATGGGAAAACAGCTAGGTACGATAGTGGTGGTCTGCAAAAAGAGCTGAGACACAAAGTGCAACACGTTTGGAAGTAGAGTAAGAACCGTTTGGGGCGATCGAGAATACGACCTCTCTATTATGCTTTTCAAGACGTGTGATAACTGCTAGGACAAGAGATCAGTATGGAGTATGCTGCCTTTTGAAGAAAAACAAATAAATCTTTTAGCTGCGAACATTCTGGCTGCGTCCACTATGCAAAATACTAGACCCAATAAAAGTTTTTCAGTACCTTCACTGATAAAAATTTCTCGCGTGGACAACCACAAAAACATGGAAGAACACCATAAAGGAAAACCTGACACCTGCCACGGTGTCAGGTTAAATGTGTGTGTCTTATGCGAAGACGGCATAGAGATACTTTGGAACGTTCAAGGTGGGTGCTCGATTTCCACTCTTCTATTACAGGCTTTATGAGGTGTATTTTGTTATTTGTTTCAATGTTCCAAGCCGACTGCCATTTTTGTATCAGCTTACTTTGTATCAATTTCATGGAGTCTTGAGATGGTACCTGCACTTCTTTTATTTTCTTGTCTCGAGCTTTAGCAGTGCACATATCTGCTTTTTCATTACCTTGAATTCCTACATGACTGGGAACCCAGCAAATTTTTATGCTTTGTCCTTCATTTGTAAGTGTTGCTATGCTGTGTATGATGTTTCCCAGAATTGGTATAACTGCGTTTCTTAGGAAATCTGTGTAAACAATGCTTCTCCTGAGGTTTTCTTTTATTATTTTCTCTATGGCAACAGACACAGCATAGCATTCAGCAGTAAAGATGGACGCGCACTGTGGAAGTCTTATTGTTTTTTCCCATTCACTTTGAACAACTGCGCTTCCGACATAATGATCTGTTTTTGAGCCATCCGTGTAAACGTCTGTGAAGCTACTGTACTTTTCTTTCAGCTGAAGGAATTCTTGTATGATGAGCTCTTGTGGGGTTATTGTTTTTTGGAACTGTGTAAGTGAGAGGTTGCAAACTGCAGGGAACAGGTACCAAGGAGGCAGAGGGTTAGGTCTTTTGGCAATACTAGGTAAACAATCCGGTAGCTCAACCTCTTGACACATTTGCTCAAATCTTAGGAGCAGTGCTCTCGCTGCATTGGGTTTGTTGGTGAAGAGTGTTCTAGAAGGGCATTTAGTTACTAGGGAATAGCAGATATGCTTTGGCAGAGATCTGATTTTAAATATATGGGCACATGTAAGTTATGTTCTTCTGATTTCAAGAGGAGGTTCATTTGTTTCCACAAGCAGACTGGATATAGGAAAAGTTCGGTATGCTCCACATGAGAGTCGAAGTCCTTTGTTATGTACCTGGTCTAGTTCTTTTAAGTATGATGGTCTAGCTGACCCATACACTATGCAGCCATAGTCAAAGGAGGAGCGTACGACAGATCTGTAAATGTGTTTAAGGCATGTCCTGTCAGCGCCCCAGTGTTTACGGGAAAGAACCTTTAGTATGTTTAGAGATTTGGAAGCCTTTTTCTTCAGGACATTTATATGAGGAAGAAAGGTGAGTTTTTTGTTGTTCAGGTGTAGTATAGGATCTGTCTGTAAGCTTCGTTTGAGAGAGAATAGAACAGCCACTGTGCTATCGCCATCTATGAACCGGCAATGGCACCAACCTTTTCATTCTTTCTTTCCTTCTTTCCGCTCACCCCTCTGACTATATAATACCCCTTGATCTGGAAATAAACCGTCGTACTTTTGGCCTGGCTATGCTGTCAGATGCATCACTCGGGAGCGGCGCTCCCATTGACTACGCCTTTCCAACAGTGGCGTTCCCATTGACTGCGCCTTTCCAACAGTGGCGACGAGGCTGAAGCAAGGATATCGGGCCCAGGACAGCGCCAGACATGGGTCACAATCTATCGGACTTCGATGAGGAAGAAGATAAGTGGCAAGCTTACCTGGTGAAAGTAGAAGCGTACTTTGAGGCCAATGAAATCTCAGCTGATGCAATGAAGATCGCTTTACTAGTAGCCGCCCTTGGGACGAAGACCGTTCAAGTTTTATGCAGTAAAGTAGCGCCGGCAAAAACAAGTTCGTTGAGCTACGACAAGGTAGTCGAGACCTTGAACAGCTACTATGATCCTACACCAAATGAAATAGCAGAAAGTTTTAAGTTCTTCAACCGCTATCAGAAAGAAGAAGAATCCGTGCAGGAATTTATTGTCGCTATACGACAAATAGCACAGAACTGCAATTTTTCGTCTGTGCTAGAAAAAATGATCAGAGACCGCATCGTGTGTGGCGTCCGATCAGAGTTTACAAAAGCAGCTTCTGGCAATAAAAGACCTGTCACTAAAGGAAGCAGAGGCTCTAGCACTAGCTGCAGAAAGCGCCGAACTAGATTCGCGAGGCATAACCGGCGAGGCTCGGGATCCAAACGTGTTCAAGATAACTCATCGGCGCCAATCAGCGATACGAAAGCAACCGCGAACGCAATGCCAGTGCTGCGGTAACTACGGCCACAAGACTGCAGCATGTCGCTTTAACAGAGGGCAATGTTTCAAATGCAGACGATACGGGCATCTAGCGAAGATGTGCTTAGCGGCCGACAGCGTTAACAGAACTGGTACCATGGAAGCACAGAAGCGGCAGGAATCGGAAGACAGTGATAGCAGTACATCGCAGATATCTACCGCCCATTCAGAAAACATTCACATGGAACGGCGTTGACCTAAAAATGGACACTGATACTGGATCCCCAGTCTGCTTCATTTCAAAAGCTATTTATGACAAACATCGCAATGAATGGCCTCCGCTAGCGGAATCTACGATAAAGTTATCGTGCTATCTTGGAAAGCTACCAGTGCTGGCCGTCATGAACATGGACGTGCGTTATCAAGAACTACAGTGGAATGCAATCTGGTGGTGTTAAACTGCAGAGGCCCCAGTCTTTGTGGCCGGGATTTATTGCAGAAACTGAAGGACACCGGAATGACTCTCCTGCACGTAAAGGCGTAGACTAACGTGGCCAGCACGGTTCCGCCAGCTGCCCATCAACCTGCCGGGGAAATTCTGAACAGCTATGCTGATCTTTTCAGCGAGGGCACCGGACTCTTGAAAGGCCCGCCAGCACGGATTCATCTCAAGAGCGGAGCAACCCCCAAGTTTTTCAAAGCAAGGAAGGTTCCTTTTGCGTACAAACAAAAAGTTTCACAGGAGTTGGATAGGCTTACGGAAGCAGGGATAATATCGCCTGTACCATATTCGGAATGGGCCACACTCATTGTTCCCGTCTTGAAGAAGGACGGCTCAGTGCGCCTTTGCGGAGATTTTAAAGCCACACTAAATCCTGTGTGTGAGATTGAGCAATACCCGCTACCAGTTATTGACGACATGTTTGCCAATTTAGCGGGAGGAGAACGGTTCAGTGTGCTAGACCTGAGAGACGCCTATAGCCAGGTAGCGTTGGACGAGGAGTCGCGGAAACTGGCCGTCATCAACACTCAAAAAGGGCTATACTGCTACAAGCGGCTACCATTTGGAATCTCTTCTGCGCCAGCAATCTTTCAGCGGAAAATTGAATCCGTGCTCCAAGGGTTAACCGGCGTGCAGGTCTATCTTGACGATGTGCTGATAGCTGACAAGAGCCAAGATGACTCAAACCTGAAAGCAGTACTGCAATGCTTCAGGGGAAATGGCATGAAGCTGCGCTCTGACAAATGTCGCTTCGCCGAGCAAGCAGTTTATCTCGGTCACCGCATTGATAAAAACGGGTTGCACCCGGTTGAAAAGAACATCGACGCTATCAGACTAGCCTCTTCTCCGCGTAATGTTACAGAGTTGCGTGCCTTTCTTGGGTTTATCACCTTCTACCATAAGTTTCTCCCTAACCTGTCCACCTTACTTGAGCCATTGTATAAGCTACTGAAGAAAGGAGCCAGGTGGATGTGGAGCGATAATGAACAAGCAGCATTCAAACTGTCGAAAAAGGCTCTTTGCGCAGCCCCTGTGTTGACATATTTCAATCTGAAGCTCGAACTACTTTTGGAATGCGATGCCTCACCTCACGGTGTGGGAGCGGCACTTTTCCATTGCATTAATGGGGAAATGAGGCCCATCGGATTTCGGTCCCGGACCTTAACTTCGGCTGAAAAGAAGTATTCTCAGATCGAACGTGAAGCGCTGGCTCTCGTTTTTGGTGTTTCACGTTTCCGGGACTATCTCCTTGGCCGGGAGTTCAACCTGGTGACGGATCATCGGCCACTGCTCGGCCTCCAACGAATGGATCGTCAGACCCCCATCATGGCCGCCGCGAGAATACAAAGATGTGCTCTTCTGCTGGGAGCGTACAAATACAAGCTGCTTTGCAAATCCGGAAAAATGATGGTTAACGCGGACACCCTAAGCCGTTTACCTCAAACCTTGCAGGAAACGAAGACCGCACCGGAAGGAGACGCAGAGTTTGTCCTCGCCATCGACCAGTCGGACCAGTCGGCCATCACTATAGAAGAATTGCGGTCACTCACAGAAACGGACGTGGTACTAGCACTTGTCCGCAGGTACGTCCAGGAGGGTTGGCCCAAAGCATGTTGCTCCGGTAACACGGAGGTGTTGCATTACTACAAAAAGCGACATGAATTATCTGTTCAGGATGGCCTCCTACTGTGGGGACATCATGTAGTAGTCCCCAAACAGGCACGCGGTAGACTGCTGATGATATTGCACGAGGCCCATTAGGGCGTCTGCACCATGAAGAAGGTAGCAAGATCAAAAAAACAGCGCGGCTACTTGGGACAAATAGAGAAGGGAGAATAACGGACAAGCGCCGACCGTTATTCCGTTATTCTCCCTTGTCAGCGCTTGTCCGTTATTCACCCTTCTCTGTTTGTCCCAAGTAGCCGCGCTGTTTTTTGATCTTGCAATGCACCAACTAGCTCAGATTTCCGTTCTTCTGAAGAAGGTAGCACATCCCAACTTTTGGTGGCCGGAGATCGACCGGGACATTAGCCGAATAGCCGATGAATGCAGAAACTGTGTCCAGGCTTTACCAATGCCTCCAGCACGTGAACCAGTAAACGGGCCAGCTACAGAAGAAAAATGGCCCCGATTGCACCTCGATTTCGCTGGACCTATCAGGGACAAAATGTTGCTGATCGTGGTTGATTCCCACAGCAAATGGATCGAGGCCCTTCCACTCTCGAGTGCAACGTCAAGCAGCATGGTAAACGCGCTGCGTACGCTCTTCAGCCAGTTCGAGCTACCGCGCACTGTAGTAACTGATAACCGCACCCCCATTACCGGGTCGGATTACGCCGAATTCATGAACAGGAATGGCATTGCCCACATTTGAAAACCGCCCTACCACCCACAAAGCAATGGGCTGGCAGAACGCGCGGTCAGAACGGTTAAGGATGGGTTAAAGAAGATGCCTGGCGTGGATCTCTCAACCGCACTCGCACGAGTTTTGTGTCGATACCGGAATTCCCCAAGGCAGTCGAGCCTATCACCTACAGAGTTACTGTTAGGTTATCGACTACGCACCAGACTTGACATGTGTTTTCCTCTCAGGAGCAAACCTGTCCAGAGCAGAGCAGCTACACCAGAGTCGGACGACGCCAGCGGGAGTTTAGCTCCGGAGGACCCTGTACTGGTCCGTAACTACGGTGTTGGTGACAAGTGGACACCAGTTGTTTATGAGACCTCAGCAGTTCCAGTGTATGAGGAACGCCATATTTTTTTATGGAATGTACCTGAGTTTAGGTTTCAGGTTTGTCTGGTCCTGTAATAAGTTTTTTCTCTCCGTTATCTTTCCAGAGAGTTATGCCGCCGCTGCAGCGTGGACGAGGAAGGGGTTGTGTCCATTGTCTCGGGGGCTTTGGACGTTTGGGGAGAGTTAGGAGTGTTGGTTGCAGGCTTCCCTTCTGGGGGAGAAGCCTTTTGGGCTGTTGGCTCTGGGACCAGTGTGCCCTGTTTCTGCGATGGCAGGGCAGCTTTCACTGCTTCTGCCTGGGGCAGGGATGGCCCTGCCTGAGGCTTAACCTCGGCGGAGACCAAATCCTGTTGTGGTGTGCTGCCCCTATGCTCCACCACATTGAAATAGTTCGGTTTGACTGTGAACAAAAAGTGCCGTTTAACAAGATATCGCTGTCGCGCCTCTTTAAACCTTATGTTTTCATTGATTTTTATGGTAATGATGTCCTTTTCCTTCTTCCAAGAAGGACATGAACGTGAGTATGCGGCGTGTTCACCTGCACAGTTCGCGCAGTGTGGCGCAGCTTCACACTAGTCAGATTTATGTTGAGTTGAGGCACATTTTGCGCATGTTTGTCGGCCACGGGAAATCTGGGAGCCATGACCGAATCTTCGGCAGTTGAAACAAAGCCTAGGGTTTGGGATGTAGGGCCGGATGTCTACTTTGATGTAACCGACTTCAATGGATTCAGGGAGTTTGCTAGAGTTAAAAGTGAGAACTATGTGCTTTGTTGGTATTTCTTGGTTGTTCTTTCGGATTTTGACCCTGTGTACACCGATTACATTTTGCTCGGAAAGACCTTCTAGAAGTGCTTCAGTGAGTGACAGGAAGTCAATCTCTGATATCACGCCTTGGACTGTGTTCAAGCAGTGACTGTTATTGGGCTATCCCCAAATGTAGCAAGTTGCTGAAGGTTGCTGTACTGGAGTTTGCTTTGCAGCTCAAGCAGGAGATCCCCGCTAGCCAGTTTACTAACTTTGTATCCTGGGCCTAGTATGGTTGTGAGAGACCTAGATACTGTAAAAGGGGATATAAGCCGAGCTTGTTTGAAAAGGCTTTCACTGTGGATCACATGATATTTAGAGAAAGTTTCATGCTTCGCTGAAAAGAACTGGGCTGATACATCAGTCCGCATTTTCTTGGAAAGGAAATCAGTTTGTTTGGAGGAAGAAGCCATAAATAATGTATGATGTTCGGCTGCTGTGCCAGCCGCCCACCATGGAGCCCAACGAGGGGAAGGGGCAGGAATTGGCAGGCAAGTCCTGTACACATCAACTGTACACAGTAACTATAACCTAATATGGCATAACTCAGGGTAGTCAGCCACACAAGGTTAACCCTCGTCGCCTGGAAGTAAGGAAAAACCAAGAAGAGAGTAGAGGACAGGAGAGTTGTAGGATAGAAGATAGGAACGTGAAAGATGAAGGGAAGGATAGGAAAAGGCGACTGCCGGTTTCCCCCGGGTGGGTCAGCCCGGAGGTGCCGTCTATGGGAAGCGTGGGCCAAAGTGGTGTGTTGCCTCCGTCGAGGGGCCTTAAAGGTTCAAACACTCGGCATCGGCTCAACCACCAGGATCCCCTATTCCCCAGACACGACGATGCCACGCACGGCTAAGCGTGGGTGCTCGGGGTCCGTAGTGTCGCACAAAACACACAAACACCTGCTTTAACAGGTGCCCCCTGTGGGGGGAGGCCATGTTTTGTTGGGACCCCAGGTCTATTCCAAAATAAAGTAAAAACAGAGTCTTATCAGACGCTGATTGTACTTGATTTTGTGCCTGTCTATTTTATAATGATTATTTTTTGTAATTTTAATGACATGTATAATGTGTTACGACACTTCTGATTTTCAATGCATGCAGTTGTGACAACGAGCAAGTTTGAGCGGGAGATGCATGCAGTACTCGTCACTACTAAAGCGAGCAGCCCCGTTGTACAGGAAGCCAGCGAGTTATCGATCCATAAAACGCACTGCGTCAAGAGGCAAGACGTCACAACCTGCTACGACCCACAGATGGATCCGAGACCCAAGACTGCACATACAAGGAGAAATGGAAAGCAGACTATGCCTGGATCATGGCCACCTCCAACGACAGCCGCCAGGAGCAAGGTAAAAGCAAACTATGAATAAACCTGCCAGCAGTTCTAACAGTTTGTGCGATCAGACCGAGCTATTTGAAGGTGTTTCGGTCAGGTGCCCATTCTTACGTAGGTATTGAGAAATTTGTTCATGTTCGAGCATTTTAATGCGATTTATTTCAAAACGATATGCATCTGAACTTAAACTTGCGTCATGAACAGCAGTTTCTACTTCATATATGGCAATTTAGTGCAAAAACAATTCACGTAAAAGTGGAATATAAACTATATTTCTCAGGCGGCATGCGTCAATGACACCCCACCCCCCCAGTGGTTAGAGTATGCCCAATTTCCCTAGCAGGAAGTTGTGGTCAGCCTATGCTGCGGACAAGAATTGCTCCTTGCACTTTGTCTCTGATTTCCTCCATTTGTTGAGGAATCTGCAGAACAGTTTGTTCAGCCCCCTATAAAAACTGCATGGTATGGATCCATGAGAAATGCCAGTTAGATCAACAGAGGCATTATCATATAATGCACAAAGGAAAAAGCACCGTTCTAGCATGATGAGACTGTATGAGCAGTTCTTGTTCACGACGAAGCCTGGAACGACAAAAAATTCAACTACATATTTCTCTCTTTTACACCTTCCTAGTGTCCGCTCGATGCTCTCGTATATTCTGATCTGCTTTTTATGTAGCAGGTTAAGCAGGTTTCAATGCATGATCTTGCACATAAAAACCATCAGCTTGACAATACTGACAAAGGCGACGATTTCCATTTGTGAACTCCTAAAAAGGTTTTCTCCTTTCAGTTTTATATTTTTAAATCCAACTTCTATATCCCCATATTGGTGCTTCACTTGCCTTATTCATGAATGGACTCTATTCCTCCTGTAGCACCATCTTTGCTCGTTGCGGATCTGGAAACGAACTGATGCTGCTGACGACAGACTATTAACGTGATTTCAGAAATGAAGATGTCGAAGATATCCTTGTCAGCGACAGTTAGAGTTCCCGCTTGCCAATCTTTGAAGATCGATCATCTGCGCTGACGACCAGGACGTAATGCCTAGCTCGCGTGGTCATCCTGTGTTACACAAATGCAACGAGCACCGCAGGTTTTCCACAAAAAACGCTACGCTTTTCCTCAAGGGACACTGACGGTAGACGGCATGGCTCCTATATAACATCGAACAAGCCTGGGGGGACTATCACTCTGGAGCAGACCAGGCAGCCGTAAGGTTGCGCAGCGATTTACCTTGTTTACCATTTGCGCAGCTATGTTTGTATTTTAGCCACTCAATATTTAGCTCCTGGTCTGCTCCAAGTGTGCTTGGTTTTTTGTGTGTTTTGTGGTGTGTATCTTGCAAACGTGTATATGAAGATTACCTTTTCAGCCTTTTGCGCTCTGCGGCTGAACTACAAGTAATTTTTTTATCAGACTGGCCACTAGCTTATATAGCTATCGGTCGCAACAGTGTTTGCAAATATTGTTATCGCAATAAAGTTCCCTTCCAAAACCAGTCACGCAACTTCTTTATCCAGGTGTAGCCACCGCTTATGGCACATGCAGAATGTTCTTCTTAAGATATTACAGTTGATGAAGATGACGGTTTCACTGCAGTGAAGGAGACCGCACCAGAACTTATGCAGCAACCTTAGACACCACCAGGAGAAACATCGGTGCAGAGCCTGGCCCAGTGCACCCATTACAGCCCAATGTTGACAAGACGTGTTGGCAACTTGCCTCCTTAACAAAAAGAGTGCGATGTCATACCATTGGTACCCAGGTACCAGAACATTTGTCTTGTACCAGCCTAAATCATCATGTTTAGAGAGATGTGTAAAGCCATTCTAGAGTTGTTTTTATCAAAAAGAGCTGCATTACATAAAAGCAGAACTGGGAATTCATGAGCAGCCTTATCAAAGACAACAGCCCGTTTCCATAAAACTATGGTGTAAAGCCAACAGATCTGTCGGCCTAGATGACTCACGCCGTTCTCAGTCGTCTATGGCAGAACACCCTACATCCCTCTCAACGCGCAGTTGGGCCTTCCCCATTAGACTACGTCACCAATTGACTCCGCCCAACGACTTTGTTACGCCCGCCTCGACGCTCAGTGCAACCTTCTCACGGCTCATGCGCGTGTGAGAGTGGCCAATGCAGCATCACCACCCCATCCCACCTGCCGGTTGGGTGAATTGGTCCTCGTTCGCCGCACCATCTGCACGACTGGCCCTTACAGGAAGCTCATGCCCCGATACTGGGGCGCTTACCGTGTCGTTGAACGGCTCGGCCCCGTGACATACCACCTCGAAGACCTCCCCGAGCATAGACGATGCGGTGTGCACCACATTTTCACGGAGCATGCGTAAACATGAATCAATATGTCAACAGCGCCAGCACTGACTCCGACTTAGATATCGGGCCATCACTACTGTTGTCGCCAGCTGCCTCACTGCATTCCCCACGAAACGCCAACTAATAATTGGAGTGCCTGCAGCAGCTCACTGAAACCCCCCCCCCCCCCCCCCCCCCGGTGGAAGGATGTTACGGTACACGCCGAGGAGCGCTGCGCCAGAAAACGAAGAGGCGCAGGACGAGCGCGAGACTAGCGCGCGGCGCCAGCGCGAGGGTTAGAGAACGAAAGAAGAGCGCTGGGGCAAGTGGTGTTTGCCTGGTGTCCTCTGTTCTTTGTCTCTCTAGGCGGGCACAGGGTCCCGCAACATTATATAACACATTACAAGTTCTTCAATAAAATGACTGAAGGACAAATTTTGCAGCTTATGTGATGTGTCGCACTGAAACCAAACTTGTCAACATGCATGGCAGTTTTCTTGCCTCGCAGTGTTGTGTGCAAAAGCTGCCGCAGAAACAAAACGATCTGTTTTTGTGGGACGGAGCCACGAAGGAGGCGAGTATATCCGTGATGGTGCGGTTAACACGCTCCACGAGGCCATTGCACTGGGGATGATTGACGGATGTAGTGGAATGTGCAATGCCAAAGGAGCGGAGGGCTCGCTCAAATTCATGGGACAAACACGAGTATAAAAATCGATGTATCTAAATGCAGATAACTACGGATTTGCTGAAGGACGGGGGGATATCGTGTTAGAAAAACTGGCCACCTTGTATACGCAGTGCCTGATGTCATCGACAGTACCGGAACCATGGAAGAATGCAAACATTATCCTCATTCATAAGAAAGAGGACTCTAAGGACCTTAAAAATTACAGACCAATCAGCTTACTGTCTGTTACGTATAAGGTATTTACTAAGATATGCGGAAAGTGAAGTGGAACTCAAGAGACTTCTGATGCGCGTACAAGAAGAGAGTGAGAAGTTTGGGCTTAAACTGAACATTAAAAAGACGAAGATCATGGCGTCTTGCCCTATCAAGTCCTGGAGCATCAATGGACAAGAATTGGAAGCTGTGACAGATTTTCTCTTCTTGGGCGCCAAGATTACCTCGGAGGGAGACTGCAGCCATGAAATTAGGAGACGCCTGCTTATGGGAAAGAGAGCAATGGTTAGCCTTGACCGCCTAGTAAAGAGCAGAGACATTAGTCTGCCAACCAAGGTCCGTATAACCCGTGCTATGGTCTTTCCAGTTGTGATGTATGGATGTGAGAGTTGGACTGTGAAAAAGGCTGCCCGCCGAAGAATTGACGCGTTTGAATTGTGGTTCTGGCGAAGACTCTTAACAGTTCCTTGGACTGCCAGAAGATCAAATCAGTCGATATTGTCGACCATAAACCCTGACTGCTCATTGGAGGGTAAAATTCTAAAGTTAAAGCTCAGCTACTTTGGTCATCTGATGAGAAGAGAGGAGTCGCTGGAGAAAGATTTGATGTTGGGAAAGGTTGAGGGTCGCCGGAGAAGGGGTAGGCAGCGAACGCGATGGTTAGATGGCATTCTCGAGGCATTGCAGATGAAGCTATGTGATGTTAAGAAGATAGTGAGAGACCGGAAAGCGTGGCGTGACATGGTCCATAGGGTCACGAAGAGTCGGACACGACTGAACGCCTGAACTGAACTGAAGGTAATCGCTAATAGAATCAGAACAACCTTAGACTTCAATCAAGCAAAGGATCAAGCAGGGTTTCGGAAACTGTACTCTACTATCGATCATATCCATACCATCAATCAGGTGATAGAAAAATGCTCGGAATATAACCAGCCCTTATACATAGCATTCATTGATTACGAAAAAGCATTTGACTCAGTTGAAACCTCGGCGGTGATGCAGGCATTGCGAAATCAGGGGGTAGACGAGCCGTACGTGAAAGTGCTGGAAGATATATATAGTGGCTGCACAGCAACCATAGTTCTGCATAAAGAAAGTAACAAAATTCCCATAAAGAAAGGTGTTAGGCAAGGAGACACAATCTCCCCAGTACTATTCACAGCTTGCTTAGAGGAAGTATTCAGACTTGGAAGGGGAGCAGTTAGGGATAAGGGTAGATGGAGAATACCTCAGTAATCTGCGATTTTCTGATTACATTGCCTTGCTAAGCAACTCGGGAGATGAACTACAAATAATGATTGATGACCTAAAAAGGAAAAGTAGAAAGGTAGGCTTGAAAATCAATATGTAGAAGACTAAGGTAATGTTCAACAGCCTCGGGAAGGAACAGCAGTTTACATTAGGTAGCGAAGTACTGGAAGTAGTAGGCGAATATGTCTACTTAGGACAGGTAGTAACCGCAGATCCGGACCATGAAAAGGAAATAACAAGAAGAATAAGATTGGGATGGAGCACATTTGGCAAGCACTCGCAGATTATGTCTAGCAGCTTACCGGTATCGCTCAAGAGGAAAGTATACAACAGCTGCATCTTACCTGTACTCACCTATGGGGCTGAAACGTGGAGGCTAACCAAGAAAGTTCTACTTAAGTTGAGGACAACCCAGAGGGCTATGGAACAAAAAATGGTAGGGGTAACATTAAGAGATAGGAAGCGTGCAGAGTGGGTCAGAGAAATAACTCAAGTTACCGACATTCTAGTGGACATTAAGAAGAAATGGACATGGGTAGGACATGTAGTGCGACGAGAGGATAACCGATGGTCGCTGAGGGTAACAAACTGGATTCCAAGGGAAGGAAAGCGTAGCAGGGGGCGGCAGAAAGTTAGGTGGGCGGATGAGATTAAGAAGTTCGCAGGGGTCAAGTGGATGCAGCTAGCACAGAACCGGGTTAAATGGAGAAATATGGGGGAGGCCTTCGCCCTGCAGTGGGTAGTCAGGCTGATGATGATGATGATCTAAATGCCTAACATATCATTGTCATGATACAGTGACATAACATGATAATAGTGGCCATAGTGAAAGTGCGTGAAAAAGCAACAAAAATTCCCAGTCCTTACCAACCAACAAAGGCTACAAAAGGTGGATGCACAGAAAAAAACGTTTTATATAAGGACTTGTTTAAAAAACCGCAGAGAAACTTATGAGATGGACAAAAAATAATAAGTAAGTTAAACATTAAAAAAGAAGAGAGAGAGATGCAAATGTTGAAACAAAATTGAAAGCCAACCAATTGACACTGCAAAACAAAAAACCAACAATGAATTAAACAATATGCCTGACTGCAATTCAAAATGTATAAAACGAAGGCATGTAAAGAGTGCAAATAAAATCAAAGATAAAATCAAGCACAATCAGAGAGAAAAGCAATTTCTTTGTTCGAAGTGAATACTGAGGATGTGCTGATGCATTCATCCTTGTGCTTAGCATTCAAAGTGGCTTCCACTATTTCGCGTGTAAGCTTGTTATGGGATCGGTTTAGAAGGGTCGTTTTCTGAAAGAAAGGGGAGCATTTTCTATTGCGGTCGCATGTGCGACAATGCACTGGCAGGTTTTTGGACGATGACCCTGAAAAATCATTGCTATGCTCCATTAAAAATGAATAATACATTGGCCAGTTTGGCTGATGTATGCTTTGCCACAAGGTAGAGGGATGGAGTATACAAGCCCTTCTGCGCATGTTACGGCGGGATTCTTGTGCCTTGTGGTGCAGCCATTATCTCTCTTTGTCGTTTTGTTGACCATGCGACAAAGTCTTGATAGGCGGTGCGGGGCTGAAAAGACCACGTGAAGGCCTGCCTTCTTACCAATCTTCTTGAGATTATGAGAAATCTTGTGGATATAAGGTATTATTGCTACCTTATTTGGCTGTTGGACTTCAGCTGAAGGGCCTGTCATCTTCATTTTGTAGTTCTTTAACATTTTTCTAGCGACAGAAGAAAGAAGTTTCTGCGGGAATCCCGACTGTGTCAGCCTGCACACTTGAGCTGAAAAGCTATCCTGAAATTTATGCTTGCGTGACTTCGTCAAGGCGTTACTAAAACCAGATTGCACAATATTCCTTTTAACCAACTTTGAATGAGCAATACCATAGGCTAAAATGGGTTTCTTGCTTCTTGGTTCGAACGCCCAGCAAACATGATTAGGAGTGAAAATAAGTCTTAGCTCGAGAAAACAAATGAAATTATTGTCTGGCACTTCGTGGGTCAGCTCATGTGGCGCCATTGTGTTCGCAAACACGGTCAGAACTTGAGGTACCCGACTTAAAAAGGTTTCATTATTGCAACCTAAGATAACTAAGTAATCATCTACGAACTGGAAGATCTTTAAAATGCATGAGTTATCAAAGCTTTCATTAAGAGCTCTGTCATGCATGCCGAGGTAAAGGTCACTGAGAACTGGGGCAATGCATGATCCTATACAGATCCCCTGCCTTCGTATAAAAAGAGAACTATTCCAATCTGCAACCGGTTGATTTGAGGTAAACCGACAACAATTCCAAAAAACCATCAACAGTAATGGCTGTCCAAATATGGCGCCATGGCTTTTCAGAATAAGTGCGGCATTAGTGTTGATGGTGTTTTGGAATTGTCGGTTTACCTCAAATCAACCTTTGCAGATTGGAATAGGTCTCGTTTTATACAAAGGCAGGGGATCTGTACACAATCATGCATTGCCCCAGTTCTCAGTGACCTTTACCTCTGCATGCATGACAGAGCTCTTAATGAAAGCTTTGATAACTCATGCATTTAAAGATCTTCCGGTTCGTAGATGATTACTTAGTTATCTTAGGTTGCAATAATGAAACCATTTTAATCGGGTATCTCAAGTTGTGACCGTGTTTGCGAACACAATGGCGCCACTTGAGCAGACCCACGAAGTGCCAGACAAGAATTCCATTCGTTTTCTCGACCTAAGACGTTTTTTCACTCCTAATCATGTTTGCTGGGCGTTCGAACCAAGAAGCAAGAAACCCATTTTAGCTTATGGTATTGCTCATTCAAAGTTGGTTAAAAGGAATATTGTGCAATCTGGTTTTAGTAACGCCTTGACGAAGTCATGCAAGCATAAATTTCAGGATAGCTTTTCAGCTCAAGTGTGCAGGCTGACGCAGTCGGGATTCCCGAAGAAACTTCTTTCTTCTGTGGCTAGAAAAATGTTAAAGAACTACAAAATGAAGATGACAGGCCCTTCAGCTGAAGTCCAACAGCGAAATAAGGTAGCAATAATACCTTATATCCACAAGATCTCTCATACTCTCAAGAAGATTGGTAAGAAGGCAGGCATTCACGTGGTCTTTTCAGCCCCGCACCGCCTATCAAGACTTTGTCGCATGGTCAACAAAACGACAAAGAGAGATAATGGCTGCACCACAAGGCACAAGAATCCCGCCGTAACATGCGCAGAAGGGCTTGTATACTCCATTCCTCTACCTTGTGGCAAAGCATACATCAGCCAAACTGGCCAATGTATTATTCATCTTTAATGGAGCATAGCAATGATTTTTCAGGGTCATCATACAAAAACCTGCCAGTACTTTGTCGCACATGTGACCGCAATAGAAAATGCTCCCGTCTTTCAGAAAACGACCCTTCTAAACCGATCCCATAACAAGCTTACACGCGAAATAGTGGAAGTCACTTTGATTGCTAAGCACAAGGATGAATGCGTCAGCACATCCTCAGTTTTCCTTTCGAACAAAGAAATTGCTTTTCTCTCTGATTGTGCTTGATTTTATCTTTGATTTTATTTGTACTCTTTACATGCCTTCGTTTTATACATTTTGAATTGCAGTCCGTCATATTGTTTAATTCATTGTTGTTTTTTTGTTTTGCAGTGTTAATTGTTGGCTTTCAATTTTGTTTCAACATTTGCATCTCTCTCTCTTCTTTTTTCATGTTTAACTTACTTATTATTTTTTGTCCATCTCATAAGTTTCTCTGCGGTTTTTTAAACAAGTTCTAATATAAAAAATGTTTTCTGTGCATCCACCTTTTTTAGCCATTGTTGCTTGTTAAGGACTGGGAATTTTTGTTAATTTTTCACGCACTTTCCCTACGGCCACTATCATCACGTTATGTCACTGTACCATGTCAATCATGTGTTAAGAATTTAGATTTATCCATTTTTTATACTCGTGTTTGATTTTGTTGCACCTGTTTTCGCCACGTGTAGATTTTGTTCCTCTAGTGGGCGTTTCTCTGTTATATATATGACATGGTTGGCTGATTTCCAAAAATAAAGTCGCAGTTCAGTGCCTCTGCATCTTACGTGTTCCTCCGTCTTCGTCCTTATCCGGCTACGCGCTGCAATAACTATGGAAAACCAACTAGCCTGACAGCTTGTCCTCTTTTTATTTTTTGTTCACAAGAAACTATGGGGGATGTGTATATGACCTACATGTAAAACAAATAAAACGACCTTGATAAAATGTTCATTATGGCAGCACAATATCCATTGTAAAGTGTTATGCAGCTTTTCCTTCATTTTCCCAAGAAAGCTGCCATTAAGATCTTAGTGTGCTACTTACCAATTTCATGCAATGGCAAGTTCACATTTTATTTCTATTGTTCTCGCTTGTGCGACACACTTCTGCTCCCTCTTTCCACGTATGCCAATGCGACTAGGAACCTAGCAAAATAATATAGCATGCTTTCGTGTCATGGACGTCCGTTGCCCAGAGGTGCAGACTAACCATTGAAGAACCAATCAGGGATCGTGCACGAACATGCCTGCAGGCAGCCAAATGTACAATTGCTTCGTGACGTTTCTCGCATAGCAAGTGAATGGGACAGCATGGCTTGAAGCTTCATGAAACTGCAAAGTGCCATAATTGCATCTTCCAATCTTTCACTTCCTAAAATCTCATCTTAGGTATATGTTAAAATTTGTTTTCGTGTGCTTGAAAAACTCATTGAAACACATAAATTTAGGGGCACACTGGTCTCGAGGGTGGAATAAAAACCACAATTCGAATTTTAAAACTATCAAGTTTCTAAACTCTGTAAATATTTCAGGTGTAATATGAATTTATAGGAAGTTGGGAAACTAACTTTAAGTCAGTGTTTACACTAACATAGCCCATTGTCATAATATAACGTATGCTTTTCGTTCCCTGTGCACGTTAGCTGCGGTCTTCGTCTCGTTTGGAAGAGTACATCTTCGTTTCAAATTAAATGCTCCAGTGTATAGTTTGAATCGATGCCTCGATAGATAGCAAAAGAAAACAAGCACATGTTCCTATTCACTGCCTGCCACACTATACTGAAAGGAACCCTGCATCTCTCACCATCTGCTGCACAAGTCGACGTCGTGCCCCAGGATGCCATCTTGTCTAGTACCTTCGGCCTTGGACACTGGAAATTCCGCAACAATGTGCTGCCGACGAGAAAGCATGTGACGCTGCATAAGTATAGCAAAACGTCATTGATCGGTAATGTTAGAAATGTGCCTTTGTGTTGTGAGACACAGAGGAAAAGCATATTCCTGTGCCAAGTGACAGCGTCAAGGAAACGGGACCAATTAGGCAAGCGGGTCCATCAAGTAAGAAAAGTTGCAGTGCGGTCGGACCCGTCATGATACAACACTTTTGATGCCTTTTGATATGGAAAATGAAAAGACTAGAGCTCACATGAAACTGTGGGATTTGGAATTAACATCGGCAATGAAACGTAAGGCCAACTTAGTCCCCAGCGATGTCGCTGACCATCTGCTTAATCCCGACGAGCTTTGCGTTGGTTTGCAATGAGTTGCTCAACCGCCTGTTGAATGGGAAAACAGCTAGGTACGATAGTGGTGGTCTGCAAAAAGAGCTGAGACACAAAGTGCAACACGTTTGGAAGTAGAGTAAGAACCGTTTGGGGTGATCGAGAATACGACCTCACTGTTATGCTTTTCAAGACGTGTGATAACTGCTAGGACAAGAGATCAGTATGGAGTATGCTGCGTGTTGAAGAAAAACAAATAAATCTTTTAGCTGCGAACATTCTGGCTGCGTCCACTATGCAAAATACTAGACCCAATAAAAGTTTTTCAGTACCTTCACTGATAAAAATTTCTCGCGTGGACAACCACAAAAACATGGAAGAACACCATAAAGGAAAACCTGACACCTGCCACGGCGCGCTCCGCTATGGAAGTGGAAGTGCAATGCGCGAGAGTTCACCAGTTTTCCATCTATGTAGCCTTGTCGTATGATGGGCATTGCATGACTCGTGGATTCATTCACACATCAGAGCCACCCCAAAGTACTCTAAAGACATCACCAGTGAAGACGGCTAGGATGCAAACACAGAGTTGTTCGCCAAAATGTTCGCCGTCAGAGTACTTCAACGCTACCGATGAATCTCCTGTGTTGGCCCCTCTGCATGCTTCCCCCAGTCAGCACTTGGCAGCATGTGCATGGTTGTACTGCAGAAGTGGAGACATTTTTTGAGCGGAATAATCTTCGATTACATCAAATGGACAAACAAGGGGGTTTTGCAGTGCTACCGGCTGGGCTCTTTGAAGAGAACGCGACAGTTGCAATTACAAATAACTTTGTTAAAGTGAAGGAGAAAGTCAACAGATCAAAAGCTATTGCGTTATGTAATGATTAACCACCTACAGTTGAAACACAATTATTGCTCTCTTGGAGGCCATGTTTTGTTGTTGTTGTGTTGGGTTTAGTGGCGCATAAGCAGCTTAGGCTATCATGCGCCAACTTCAAGGTTGAGTGTTGCATTTATGTAATTTAAACTTATTCTGTTTAGAACGCTTGCTTCTATTACAAACCTGAAAACCCAGGGCAAATCAATGACCGAATTTTCACCTAAAAGCAATGCTGGATGAAAAGGAATGTGTTGTTTGTAAAACTGCGTAAAATGTTTTTTCTTAGTTGTTCAAGTTGTCTGCATGAGATTAAAATGTGGGTGACTGTTAGCTCGTGTCTGCATGAATCACACAGGGGCTTATCCTGTTTAGTTAAACCGACGCAGTGTTAAATGTGTGTGTCTTATGCGAAGACGGCATAGAGATACTTTGGAACGTTCAATGTGGGTGCTCGATTTCCACTCTTCTATTACAGGCTTTATGAGGTGTATTTTGTTATTTGTTTCAGTGTTCCAAGTCGACTGCCATTTTTGTATCAGCTTACTTTGTATCAATTTCATGCAGTCTTGAGATGGTACCTGCACTTCTTTTATTTTCTTGTCTCGAGCTTTGGCAGTGCACATATCTGCTTTTTCATTACCTTGAATTCCTACATGACTGGGAACCCAGCAAATTTTTATGCTTCGTCCTTCATCTGTAAGTGTTGCTATGCCGTGTATGATGTTTCCCAGAATTGGTATAACTGCATTTCTTGTGTGAAGGACTGTGACTATACTTAAGAAATCTGTGTAAACAATGCTTCTCCTGAGGTTTTCTTTTATTATTTTCTCTATCGCAACAGACACAGCATAGCATTCAGCAGTAAAGATGGACGCGCACTGTGGAAGTATTATTGTTTTTTCCCATTCACTTTGAACAACTGCGCTTCCGACATAATGATCTGTTTTCGAGCCATCCGTGTAAATGTCTGTGAAGCTACTGTACTTTTCTTTCAGCTGAAGGAATTCTTGTATGATGAGCTCTTGTGGGGTTAGTTTTTTGGAACTGTGTGAGAGGTTGCAAACTGCAGGGACCAGGTACCAAGGAGGCAGAGGGTTAGGTCTTTTGGCAATACTAGGTAAGCAATCCGGTAGCTCAACCTCTTGACACATTAGCTCAAATCTTAGGAGCAGTGCTCTCGCTGCATTGCGTTTGTTGGTGAATAGTGTTCTAGAAGGGCATTTAGTTACTAGGGAATAGCAGATATGCTTTGGCAGAGATCTGATTTTAAATATATGGGCACATGTAAGTTATGTTCTTCTGATTTCAAGAGGAGGTTCATTTGTTTCCACAAGCAGACTGGATATAGGAAAAGTTCGGTATGCTCCACATGAGAGTCGAAGTCCTTTGTTATGTACCTGGTCTAGTTTTTTTAAGTATGATGGTCTAGCTGACCCATACACTATGCAGCCATAGTCTAAGGAGGAGCGTACGACAGATCTGTAAATGTGTTTAAGGCATGTCCTGTCAGCGCCCCAGTGTTTACGGGAAAGAACCTTTAGTATGTTTAGAGATTTGGAAGCCTTTTTCTTCAGGACATTTATATGAGGAAGAAAGGTGAGTTTTTTGTCAAAAGTTACGCCTAGAAATTTGTGTTCGTTTTTCACCGGTAATTTAGTTTTGTTCAGGTGTAGAGTAGGATCTGTCTGTAAGCTTCGTTTGAGAGAGAATAGAACAGCCACTGTGCTATCGCCATCTATGAACCGGCAATGGCACCAACCTTTTCATTCTTTCTTTCCTTCTTTCCGCTCACCCCTCTGACTATATTGTCACGTACACGGTGACTAAGGATACCAATGATAGCAGGGGGTAGCCCAGACACAAGAACACAGCAGCACAGACGCAAACGTGCAAGCGACACTTCGTCCTCCTTTCACACCTCAGTCATGCGCCACCTGGCAACGCTAGGTGGCATTACCCCCTCCCTCCGAAAAAATGAGAAGGGCCGGTAAAAATGGTGTGAAAAGCAAGAGAGTGGTCACAGCGGGTGGCCATACGCTATCGGTGGTAGTACGGCTTCAGTCGCACAATGTGCACAATGTCCGAGCTGTGCTTTCGACGTTTTGGTTGTGTGGCACCGTCTGGGATAACTTCATAACTGAGGTCACTCACACGGCGCAACACTTTGTACGGCCCGAAGCCTGGACGGCGAACTGGTGTCCATACCCAGACTTGGTCTCCAGGCTTGTAGTCAACCTGGCGGTGCCGGAGGTTGTAACGATGCGCGTCAGTGGTCTGCTGCTGCCCAATGTGCACACGGGCGAGCTGGCGGGCTTCCTCAGCGCGGATGGCATATTGCTGGGCATCTGAGGATAGCTGGTCATCATCTGGGCACGGGAGCATGGAATCGAGCATGCTCTGAACTTCGCGTCCGTAAACAAGTCGAAATGATGTGAAGCGCGTTGTCTCTTGTAAGGCTGTATTATACGCAAATGTAACGTACGGCAGCACCTCGTCCCAGGTCTTGTGCTGCACATCGACGTACATTGCCAACATGTCCGCAATCGTCTTATTCAATCTTTCTGTAAGGCCATTGCTTTGTGGATGGTAAGCTGTGGTTTTGCGATGGGTCGTGCAACTCAGCTCAAATATGCGGTCGATCAGCTGTGAAGTGAAAGCTGTCCCTCTGTAGGTAATGACGTAGGAAGGGGCGCCATGCCGCAAGACTGTTGTGCATGAAAAACTCTGCTACTTCGGAAGCTGTGGCATGAGGGATTGCCTTTGTCTCAGCATATCGAGTCAGGTAGTCAGTAGCGACTACTATCCATTTGTTTCCGGCCTGCGACAAAGTGAAAGGGCCAAGGAGATCCATTCCAATTTGGTCGAACGGAATGCGGGGTACTTTAACGGGCTTGAGAAATCCGGCAGGCTTCTGGGGCGGTGTTTTACGGCGCTGGCATTCGCGACAGCTTCGTACATAGCGTTTCACTGCTGCGGAAAGTCCTGGCCAGTAAAACATGTTGCGCACTCGAGCAAGAGTCCGTGAGCAACCCAAATGACCAGACGTTGGTTCATCATGGCAAGCAAGGAGAATATCCTCACGGAGCTCGCATGGCACTACCAGAAGGTAAGTTCTGTCTTGGCTCTGGGAGTTTCTTTTATACAAGACGCCTTGCCGTATGCAGAAGGAACCAAGGTGCCGAGATAGGTGTCGAGGCAGAATCGTATCACGCCCTTCCAGATAATCGATGAGTGGAAGGATGTCTGGATCAGCTCTTTGTCGATCCCTGAGCTCAGATGCGCTGAGGGCTCCTAGAAAACCGCTATCGTCATCGGCTGTAGTATCGCCAGTGTCAATGGGTGCTCGTGACAGCGTGTCGGCGTCTTCGTGTTTGCGGCCGGACTTGTAAACAATGGTTATGTCAAACTCCTGAAGCCGTAAACTCCAGCGTGCAAGTCGTCCAGATGGGTCTCGCAGATTTGCCAGCCAGCACAAACAATGATGGTCGGTGACGACTTTAAATGGCCGGCCGTAAAGATAGGGACGAAACTTCATAGTAGCCCATACGACCGCCAGGCATTCCTTTTCTGAGGTGGAATAGTTCATTTGGGCACGAGAGAGAGTGCGGCTAGCATAGGCTATTACTCGCTCAAACCCGTCTTGATGCTGAACAAGGACCGCGCCAAGACCGATACTACTGGCGTCAGTGTGTACCTCAGAGTCAGCCGCTTCATCGAAGTGCGCCAGAACAGGGGATGTTTGAAGGCGCTCACGAAGCAAAGAGAAGGCCATCTGCTGCTCAGAGTTCCACACAAAGGAGGTGTCCTTCCTTGTAAGGCGCGTCAGAGGTTCTGCGATCTCAGAAAAGTCCGCAATGAAACGCCGATAATATGCGCACAGGCCGAGGAAGCGCTGAACAGCCTTCTTATTAGCTGGAACGGGAAATCGTGCGACGGCAGCAGTCTTATCGGGATCCGGGCGCACCCCATCAGCGCTTACAACATGGCCGAGGAACTTGAGTTCTGTATACCCGAAGTGGCATTTCTCGGGCTTCAGCGTGAGATCAGCAGAACGGAGGGCTTCCAGGACAGCTCGAAGGCGTTCGAGGTGTTGATCAAATGTTTCGGAAAAAACAACTACATCGTCCAAGTACACAAGACAGATCTGCCACTTGAGGCCAGTGAGGACGGTGTCCATCATCCTTTGGAATGTAGCTGGGGCAGAGCACAATCCAAATGGGAGTACTTTGAATTCATATAGGCCATCTGGAGTGACAAATGCGGTTTTTTCTCGGTCTCTTTCGTCTACTTCAATTTGCCAATAGCCGCTTTTTAAATCAATAGATGAAAAATACTTCGCACGTCGCAATCTGTCCAGTGAGTCATCGATGCGCGGCAACGGGTATACATCTTTCTTTGTCACATTATTCAATTTCCGATAGTCGACGCAAAATCGAAGAGTGCCGTCTTTCTTTTTGACAAGGACTACTGGTGAAGACCCCGGACTTTGTGAAGGCTGCACAACACCATCATCCAGCATCTCCTGAACTTGCGTCTGGATCACTTCTCGTTCTTTGGCAGACACACGATAAGGCTGCTGTCGTATTGGGCGAGCGTCGTCATAAGTAATGATGCGATGTTGTGTGATGGGCGTTTGACGAACCTTCGAGGAAGAAGCAAAGCAGTGCTTGAAGTCTAGCAGCAGTTGCTCTAAAGCCCGCCGTTTCTCCTTCGACAAGTGGCAGTTAATGTCGATGTTGTCAAGAGATGGCTCGTTAGTTTCTACTGCCGTGGATGCAAAACAGACCGGATCGTGCGCAACATGGTCAGCAAAAGCGATAGCAGTCCCCGGGAACAAGTGTCGGTACTCATTAGAAAAATTTGTGACAAGGAGTGCAGCCCGGTCATTGTGAAACGACAATAAACTTCGGGGAGCGCAAATGCCATGAGCAAGCAGGAGTGTATGGTTCGCCTCCGCTACAGCATCACCGGTGCGGAAATCGTCACAGGTAACTTCCACAAGAGCACTGCTTTGCGGCGGCAGCGAGACGCTCTCAGCGGAAACACGAAGTGCGGTATTGCAAGGACTGCTACTATCTTGTTCGAATAGTACAATCTTGTACAATCTTGTCCGGTAGATTGTCCTTGCAAGGTATTGCAAGGACAATCTACCGAACTATCTTGTTCGGTAGATTGTCCCATCGAAAACGTGACGAGTCTATTTCGCAGGTCGATAACTGCTCCGTAATCCCGCAGAAAGTCAATGCCGAGGATAAGGTCACGGGAGCAGTCACTTAAAACAACGCAACTAACGACGAACGTACGTCCGTTAATCTGAATTCGAGCCGTGCACATCCCCTTTGGAGTAACTATATGACCGCCGGCGGTTCGAAGGCACACACCTGGCCAAGCAGTAAGCACCTTCCTCAAAACAGTCGCCATGCGACCACTCAAAATTGAATAATCGGCACCGGTGTCCACTAATGCATTGACCGTAGTGCGACCGTCTAAAATAACCGGAATGTCCAGAGAAACGCTTTTTGCTTCCCTAGGTGACGGTACCAGCAGCTCGCGGTCGGATCGAAGCGACGACGACGGGAGGTCTTCAACGCAGCGACTACCAGCGGCCTCGCCCCCGAAGGTCGCTGTTTTCAGTTTTCCCGACCAGGGCTAGACGAGCGGCCTTGGTCCTCTCGCGAGGAACCGTGAGTGAACGAGGAGCGCCTTGGCGAAGGGGAGCGGGGCTGACGCTGCGAACGAGATGAAGAACGCAGCTCCGCCAGGTACTCCTCAATAACTCGGGGTCGTTGACCAAACCGGGGAGGAGGCGAGTCGATGCGGAAGCCGTGGAGACCAAGGCGTCGATACGGACAATCCCGGTAGAGATGTCCTGGTTCACCGCAGTGGAAGCAAAGCGGACGGCGGTCAGGCGTGCGCCAAATGTCGGCTTTGCGTCGGGGCAGCGGACGATTGTCGAAGTTCTGCACTGGCTGCACCGAGGGCAGCGGAACTGTAGGTGACGCGAGAATGGGCGGTGGTGAAGGGGGAGCCTGACTCTGCAGAACTTCCGCATGTGTGGGACGATTGTCGGTCCGCGACAGCAATGGCGGGCTCGGAACTACAGGCGAAAGAGGGCTCTTGAGTGCCTGCCGCACCTCCTCCCGCACTATAGCAGAAACGGAAGATGGCGATTGCTGCAGAGGGCTCCAGAACTTGCTTAGTTCTTCGCGCACGACGCTGCGAATCAGTTCGCGCAATGCATCGGGATGCCGCTCTGAAGATGCAAATGATTCCGCGATTGTGCTTGTATGAAAAGGTCGGTCATAAGCCACGGCACGTTGGTGTAGCACCTTTTCCATTGTGGTGGCCTCCACAAGGAATCCGTTTACAGTCGACGGTGGGTTTCGCACAAGGCCTGCGAACAACTGCTCTTTCAAACCCTGCATCAAGTACCTGACCCTTTTGTCCTCGGACATGGCGGGATCGGCTCGCCTGAAGAGGCGCGTCATGTCCTCGACGTATGCTTGGACACTCTCATTCGGCCTTTGGATGCGAGAGTGAATGGCATGTTCTGCATGCTCGCGACGATCTGCGCTAGTATAAGCCTCGAGCAGTTGACGACGGAATTCCCGCCACGAAGTTAATGCTTGCTCTCGGTTCTCGAACCAGATACGGGCGCCGTCCTCAAGGATGAAGTAGACGTTCCTTAGTTTGGCAGCATCGTCCCACTGGTTGAATGCAGCGCCACATTCAAACTGAAGGAACCAGTCCTCCACATCCTCAAAGAGGTCCCCATGGAAAGTCTTCGGTACCCGAGGGGCCTGCAAGGTGTAGTTACAGGCCGGCGTGACGCCCGTCACCTGCTGCGCAGGAGCACTAGATGTCATGGCGGCGGGTGATGGCTGAAACTCCGGAGACAGTCCCTGGAGCCGTCGACTGGAGCGATGCACGGGGGTGTCCAATGGTACAGGGCTGGCGCGACGTCTTGTAGATGGAGATTCTTGCATAGGCGATCGTTTTTACCCCGCACCTCCACCAGAATGTCACGTACACGTTGACTAAGGATACCAATGATAGCAGGGGGTAGCCCAGACACAAGAACACAGCAGCACAGACGCAAACGTGCAAGCAACACTTTGTCGTCCTCTTCCACTTCGTCCTCCTTTCACACCTCAGTCATGCACCACCTGGCAACGCTAGGTGGCAATATAATACCCCTTGATTTGGAAATAAACCGTCGTACTTTTGGCCTGGCTACGCTGTCAGATGCATCACTCGGGAGCGGCGCTCCCATTGACTACGCCTTTCCAACAGTGGCGTTCCCATTGACTGCGCCTTTCCAACAGTGGCGACGAGGCTGAAGCAAGGATATCGGGCTCAGGACAGCGCCAGACATGGGTCACAAGCTACCGGACTTCGATGAGGAAGAAGATAAGTGGCAAGCTTACCTAGTGAAAGTAGAAGCGTACTTTGAGGCCAATGAAATCTCAGCTGATGCAATGAAGAGGGCTTTACTAGTAGCCGCCCTTGGGACGAAGACCGTTCAAGTTTTATGCAGTAAAGTAGCGCCAGCAAAAACAAGTTCATTGCGCTACGACAATGTAGTCGAGACCTTGAACAGCTACTATGATCCTACACCAAATGAAATAGCAGAAAGTTTTAAGTTCTTCAACCGCTATCAGAAAGAAGAATCCGTGCAGGAATTTATTGTCGCTATACGACAAATAGCACAGAACTGCAATTTTTCGTCTGTGCTAGAAAGAATGATCAGCGACCGCATCGTGTGTGGCGTCCGATCAAAGAGTTTACAAAAGCAGCTTCTGGCAATAAAAGACCTGTCGCTAAAGGAAGCAGAGGCTCTAGCACTAGCTGCAGAAAGCGCCGAACTAGATTCGCGAGGCATAACCGGCGAGGCTCGGGATCCAAACGTGTTCAAGATAACTCATCGGCGCCAATCAGCGATACGAAAGCAACCGCGAACGCAATGCCAGTGCTGCGGTAACTACGGCCACTAGACTGCAGTATGTCGCTTTAACAGAGGGCAATGTTTCAAATGCAGACGATACGGGCATCTAGCGAAGATGTGCTCAGCGGCCGACAGCGTTAACAGAACTGGTACCATGGAAGCACAGAAGCGGCAGCAATCGGAAGACAGTGATAGCAGTACATCGCAGATATGGTCCCTCCGTACGGCGGCGCAGACGCTGCTACCGCCCATTCAGAAAACATTCACATGGAACGGCGTTGACCTAAAAATGGACACTGATACTGGATCCCCAGTCTGCATCATTTCAAAAGCTATTTATGACAAACATCGCAATGAATGGCCTCCGCTCGCGAAATCGCCGATAAAGTTATCGTGCTATCTTGGAAAGCTACCAGTGCCGGCCGTCATGAACATGGATGTGCGTTATCAAGCAACTACAGCGGAATGCAATCTGGTGGTGTTAAACTGCAGAGGCCCCAGTCTTTGTGGCCGGGATTTATTGCAGAAACTGAAGGTCACCGGAATGACTCTCCTGCACGTAAAGGCGCAGACTAACGTGGCCAGCACGGTTCCGCCAGCTGCCCATCAACCTGCCGGGGAAATTCTGAACAGCTATGCTGATCTGTTCGGCGAGGGCACCGGACTCTTGAAAGGCCCGCCAGCACGGATTCATCTCAAGAGCGGAGCAACCCCCAAGTTTTTCAAAGCAAGGAAGGTTCCTTTTGTGTACAAAGAAAAAGTTTCACAGGAGTTGGATAGGCTTACGGAAGCAGGGATAATATCGCCTGTACCATATTCGGAATGGGCCACACCCATTGTTCCCGTCTTGAAGAAGGACGGCTCAGTGCGCCTTTGCGGAGATTTTAAAGCCACACTAAATCCTGTGTGTGAGATTGAGCAATACCCGCTACCAGTTATTGACGACATGTTTGCCAATTTAGCGGGAGGAGAACGGTTCAGTGTGCTAGACCTGAGAGACGCCTATAGCCAGGTAGCGTTGGACGAGGAGCCGCGGAAACTGGCCGTCATCAACACTCATAAAGGGCTATACTGCTACAATCAGCTACCATTTGGAATCTCTTCTGCGCCAGCAATCTTTCAGCGGAAAATTGAATCCGTGCTCCAAGGGTTAACCGGCGTGCAGGTCTATCTTGACGATGTGCTGATAGCTGACAAGAGCCAAGATGACTCAAACCTGAAAGCAGTACTGCAACGCTTCAGGGAAAATGGCATTAAGCTGCGCGCTGACAAACGTCGCTTCGCCGAGCAAGCAGTTTATCTCGGTCACCGCATTGATAAAAACGGGTTGCACCCGGTTGAAAAGAACATCGACGCCATCAGACTAGCCCCTTCTCCGCGTAATGTTACAGAGTTGCGTGCCTTTCATGGGTTTATCACCTTCTACCATCAGTTTCTCCCTAACCTGTCCACCTTGCGCCTTTGTATAAGCTACTGAAGAAAGGAGCCAGGTGGATGTGGAGCGATAAAGAACAAGCAGCATTCAAACTGTCGAAAAAGGCTCTTTGCGCAGCCCCTGTGTTGACATATTTCAATCTGAAGCTCGAACTACTTTTGGAATGCGATGCCTCACCTCACGGTGTGGGAGCGGCACTTTTCCATTGCATTAATGGGGAAATGAGGCCCATCGGATTTCGGTCCCCGACCTTAACTTCGGCCGAAAAGATGTATTCTCAGATCGAACGTGAAGCGTTGGCTCTAGTTTTTGGTGTTTCACGTTTCCGGGACTACCTCCTTGGCCGGGAGTTCAACCTTGTGACGGATCATCGGCCACTGCTCGGCCTTCAACGAATGGATCGTCAGACCCCCATCATGGCCGCCGCGAGAATACAAAGATGGGCTCTTCTGCTGGGAGCGTACAAATACAAGCTGCTTTGCAAATCCGGAAAAATGATGGTTAACGCGGACACCCTAAGCCGTTTACCTCAAACCTTGCAGGAAACGGAGACCGCACCGGAAGGAGACGCAGAGTTTGTCCTCGCCATCGACCAGTGGGACCAGTCGGCCATCACTATAGAAGAATTGCGGTCACTCACAGAAACGGACGTGGTACTAGCACTTGTCCGCAGGTACGTCCAGGAGGGTTGGCCCAAAGCATGTTGCTCCGGTAACACGGAGGTCTTGCATTACTACAAAAAGCGACATGAATTATCTGTTCAGGATGGCCTCCTACTGTGGGGACATCGTGTAGTAGTCCCCAAACAGGCGCGCGGTAGACTGCTGATGATATTGCACGAAGCCCATCGGGCGTCTGCACCATGAAGAAGGTAGCACGGTCCAAATTTTGGTGGCCGGAGATCGACCGGGACATTAGCCGAATAGCCGATGAATGCAGAAACTGTGTCCAGGCTTTACCAATGCCTCCAGCACGTGAACCAGTAAACGGGCCAGCTACAGAAGAAAAATGGTCCCGATTGCACCTCGATTTCGCTGGACCTATCAGGGACAAAATGTTGCTGATCGTGGTTGATTCCCACAGCAAATGGATCGAGGCCCTTCCACTCTCGAGTGCAACGTCAAGCAGCACGGTAAACACGCTGCGTACGCTCTTCAGCCAGTTCGGACTGCCGCGCACTGTAGTAACTGATAACGGCACGTCCTTTACCGGGTAGGATTTCGCCGAATTCATGAACAGGAAGGGCATTGCCCACATTCGAACGCCGCCCTACCACCCACAAAGCAATGGGCTGGCAGAAGGCGCGGTCAGAACGGTTAAGGATGGGTTAAAGAAGATGCCTGGAGTGGATCTCTCAACCGCACTCGCACGAGTTTTGTGCCGATACCCGAATTCCCCAAGGCAGTCGAGCCTATCACCTTCAGAGTTACTGTTAGGTTATCGACAACGCACCAGACTTGACATGTGTTTTCCTCTCAGGAACAAACCTGTCCAGAGCAGAGCAGCTACACCAGAGTCGGACGACGCCAGCGGGAGTTTAGCTCCGGAGGACCCTGTACTGGTCCGTAACTACGGTGTTGGTGACAAGTGGACACCCGAAAAGGTGAAGTCAACAACAGGAGCTCGACTAGTCACCGTCAAGACGGAGGATAATGTGGTGGTCCGTCGTCATGCTGATCAAATCCGCAAGCGCAACGTCGTGGGATCCACACTCACGGGTACAGACAGTCCAGCAGCAGAACCAGTGGACCACCCGCTGGCTAATCAGAACAACGCACCCACGTCAGAGCCCGCAGACCCTGCTCCCCAAGAGACACAGCTGCGCAGGTCTACCCGGGTCAAGAAACCTATGGATCGCTATGGTTATTAGGAGGAAGGGATGCTATCGCCATCTATGAACCGGCAACGGCACCAACCTTTTCATTCTTTCTTTCCTTCTTTCCGCTCACCCCTCTGACTATTACCCCTTGATCTGGAAATAAACCGTCGTACTTTTGGCCTGGCTACGCTGTCAGATGCATCTCTCAGGAGCAGCGTTCCCATTGACTACGCCTTTCCAACAGTGGTGTTCCCATTGACTGCGCCTTTCCAACACACTGTTTTTTGAGGAGAAAACTGAAACCATTTGTGTCTGCCCATGCTGCTAGTTTATTTATGGTCAACTGCACCTGTCTCTCACATGTAGATACGTCGAGGATGTGTACGCAATCTGTAGATCGTCAACATAAGCTGAATACATTATGGATTTCGGGATAACTGTGCTTATGGAATTCATTTTTACTATAAAGAGAGTTGTGCTTAAGACGCATCCCTGTGGTACGCCATTCTCCGGTACAAAGTTCTTTGAAAATGTTGAGCCCAAGCGCACACGGAATGAGCGATTTGACAAGAAGTCCTTTAGACAGTTTAACATCCTACCACGTATGCTTAAATCTGCTAGGTCACGGAGGATGCCAAATCGCCATGTAGTGTCATAAGCCTTTTCCATATCAAAGAAGACTGCAAGGCAGTGCTGTTCGTGAATAAATGCTTCACGAACAGTGTTTTCAAGGCAGACTAGATGGTCCGTGGTAGAACATGCTGTTTTGAACCCACATTGGTGAATGTCTATAAGTTCTCAGGAATGAAGAACAAAGGCTAATCTGGTATTAAGAACACTTTCAAAAGGCTTTGCAAGGCAACTTGTGAGATATTTGGGTCTATAACTGCTGGGGGCCGTTGGTGGCTTTCCTGATTTCAGGAAAGGCACAATAGTAGCTTTTTTCCAGGCCTCAGGAATACTCCTAGATACCCATACTTTGTTGAAAAATTTCAGAAGTGTTTCTAAAGCAGGTGTAGAAAGCTATGCAAGCATCTGATAGTGAATTTGATCTGAGCCAGGTGCATTCTTCTTGCCGGCAGATAGAACAATGTTTATTTCTTGTAGCGTTATTAAATTGTTATATGCTTCATTTATACTTCCACTTGTTGGCAGTTTTTGTTTTTCAGCCTTGTTTTTGTATGTTATTGAAGATTTTGGGTAATGTAGTGAGCTGGAATTGCAGAAAAGCTCGCCTAGAATATCTGTCTGTTCCTTTAAGTTTGTTTGAGTGCTAGGAGATGTTAGAAAGGGGACTGTGTACAGGGAGAAGTTACCATCCAGTTTGTGAACAAGCTCCCACATTTTTTTTTATGTGATTCAGCTATTTATTGATATGTATTTTTGCCAAGAAGCCTTCTCAGCGTTTCGGCAGACGTACCGTGCCCTAGCTTTCGCCTGATTGAATTTTACAAGGTTTTCGTTTGTAGGGCACCTCGGAAAAGACCTTTTCCAGGCTGGCTTCAGACTGGAATAGAGCCCAGTTCTCAAGGTGCAGCTTCCACCGCTTGGGTTTGTTTAGAATGATGGAGGATGAGGGTGTTAGGCTGATAATGACAGGCAAATGATCACTTCCTAGAGGATTGTCAAAGACGTCCCATTTAAAATCAGTAAATATTGATGGGGAGCTAAATGATAAATCTAAACGCTCATTTTTCCCGTGCTTGGGGAGCTCTATGTATGCTTTCCTGTATTTAGCAGGCAGACATCATTGCATAATATAAAATCTTCTAATATACGACCTCTAGTGTCTGTCTGATCGCTTCTCTAAAAAGTGGAGTGTGCATTAAAATCTCCACCAACCAGATATGGTTTGGCAGTTGTTCTAAAAGCTCTTCCAGATCATGAAGGGTTACAATTAGGTGCGGTTGGAGATACAGTGAACATAAAGTTATTGTTTTATAATGAATGATAGACAGCAACAGCTTTCAACTTGGTTTTGAGGCTAATTTCACGTGTTGCTACTCCATTCTGCACTACAATAGCGACATCTCCAGATAGCCTATTTGCTTCTTTTCGGTCGCAGTGAAAGACGTGTAATTTTAAAATGTTTTGGTGTGGTCCTAAGTTAGCTTCCTGTAGGCAAAGGGCTACAGGAGAAAATGAATGTAAAATGTCTTTTATATCGTAGTTGTTTATGAGACCTCGGCAGTTCCAGTGTATGAGGAACGCCATATTTTTTAATGGAATGTACCTGAGTTTAGGTTTCAGGTTTGTCTGGTCCTGTTATAAGAGTTTTTTCTCTCCGTTATCTTTCCAGAGAGTTATGCCGCCGCTGCAGCGTGGACGAGGAAGGGGTTGTGTCCATTGCCTCGGGGGCTTTGGATGTTTGGGGAGAGTTAGGAGTGTTGGTTGCAGGCTTCCATTCTGGGGGAGAAGCCTTTTGGGCTGTTGGCTCTGGGGACAGTGTGCCCTGTTTCTGCGAAGGCAGGGCAGCTTTCACTGCTTCTGCCTGGGGCAGGGATGGCCCCACCTGAGGTTTAATCTCGGCGGAGACCAAATCCTGTTGTGGTGTGCTGCCCCTATGCTCCACCACATTGGAATAGTTCGGTTTGGCTGTGAACAAAAAAGTGCCGTTTAACAAGATATCGCTGTCATGCCTCTTTAAACCTTATGTTTTCATTGACTTTTATGGTAATGCTGACCTTTTCCTTCTTCCAAGAAGGACATGACCGTGAGTATGCGGCGTGTTCACCTGCACAGTTCGCGCAGTGTGGCGCAGCTTCACACTAGTCAGATTTATGTTGAGTTGAGGCACATTTTGCACACGTTTGTCGGCCACGGCAGCTCTGGGAGCCATGACCGAATCTTTGGCAGTTGAAACAAAGCCTAGGGTTTGGGATGTAGGCCAGGATGTCTACTTTGATGTAACCGACTTCAATGGATTCAGGGAGTTTGCTGGAGTTGAAAGTGAGAACTATGTGCTTTGTTGGTATTTCTTGGTTCTTTCGGATTTTGACCCTGTGTACACCGATTACATTTTGCTCGGAAAGACCTTCTAGAAGTTCTTCAGTGAGTGACAGGAAGTCAATCTCTGATATCACGCCTTGGACTGTCTTCAAGCACTGACTGTTATTGGGCTATCCCCAAATGTAGCAAGTTGCTGAAGGTTGCTGTACTGGAGTTTGCTTTGCAGCTCAAGCAGGAGATCCCCGCTAGCCAGTTTACT
This sequence comes from Amblyomma maculatum, assembly GCF_055883805.1. Classification (NCBI taxonomy): domain Eukaryota; kingdom Metazoa; phylum Arthropoda; class Arachnida; order Ixodida; family Ixodidae; genus Amblyomma; species Amblyomma maculatum. The sequence continues at coordinate 500,553,903 of NC_139344.1, forward strand.
AACATCGTATCCTGGGCCTAGTATGGTTGTGAGAGACCTAGATACTGCAAAAGAAGATATTAGCCGAGCTTGTTTGGCAGGGCTTTCACTGTGGATCACATGATATTTAGGGAAAGCTTCATGCTTCGCTGAAAAGAACTGGGCTGATACATCGGTCCGCCTTTTCTTGGAAAGGCAATCAGTTTGTTTGGAGGAAGAAGCCATAAATAATGTATGATGTTCGGCTGCGGTACCAGCCACCCACCATGGAGCCCAACGAGGGGACGGGGCAGGAATTGGCAGGCAAGTCCTGTCCACGTCAGCTGTACACAGTAACTATAACCTAATATGGCGTAACTCAGGGTAGTCAGCCACACAAGGTTAACCCTCGCTGCCTGGAAGTAAGAAAAAACCAAGAGGAGAGTAGAGGACAGGAGAGTTGTAGGATAGAAGATAGGAACGTGAAAGATGAAGGGAAGGATAGGAAAAGGCGACTGCCGGTTTCCCCCGGGTGGGTCAGCCCGGAGGTGCCGTCTATGGGAAGCGTGGGCCAAAGTGGTGTGTTGCCTCCGTCGAGGGGCCTTAAAGGCTCAAACACTCTGCATCGGCTCAACCACCAGGATCCCCTTTTCCCCAGACACGACGATGCCATGCACGGCTAAGCGTGGGTGCTCGGGGTCCGTGGTGTCGCACAAAACACACAAACACCTGCTTTAACAGGTGCCCCCTGCGGGGGGACGCCATGTTTTGTTGGGACCCCAGGTCTATTCCAAAAGAAAGTAAAAACAGAGTCTCTTATCAGACACTGATTGTACTTGATTTTGTGCCTGTCTATTTTATAATGATTATTTTTTGTAATTTTAATGACATGTATAACGTGTTACGACACTTCTGATTTTCAATGCATGCAGTTGTGACAACGAGCAAGTGTGAGCGGGAGATGCATGCAGTACGCGTCACCACTAAAGCGAGCAGCCCCGTTGTACAGGAAGCCAGTGAGTTATCGATCCATAAAATGCACTGCGTCAAGAGGCAAGACGTCGCCGCCTGCTACGACCCACAGATGGATCCGAGACCCAAGACTGCACATACAAGGAGAAATGGAAAGCAGACTATGCCTGGATCATGGCCACCTCCGACGACAGCCGCCAGGAGCAAGGTAAAAGCAAACTATGAATAAACCTGCCAGCAGTTCTAGCAGTTTGTGCGATCAGACCGAGCTATTTGAAGGTGGTTCGGTCAGGTGCCCATTCTACATAGGTATTGAGAAATTTGTTCATGTTCGAGCATTTTAATGTGATTTATTTCAAAACGATATGCATCTGAACTTCAACTTGCGTCATGAACAGCAGTTTCTACTTCATAGATGGCAATTAAGTGCAAAAACAATTCACGTAAAAGTGCAGTATAAACTATATTTCTCAGGCGGCATGCTTCAATGACACCCCCCCCCCCCCCCACGGTAAGCGTATGCCCAATTTTCCTAGCTGGAAGTTGTGGTCAGCCTATGCTGCGGACAAGAATTGCTCCTTGCACTTTGTCTCTCATTTCCTCCATTTGTTGAGCAATGTGCAGAACAGTTTGTTCAGCCCCCTATAAAAACTGCATGGTATGGATCCATGAGAAATGCCAGTTAGATCAACAGAGGCATTATCATATAATGCACAAAGGAAAAAGCACCGTTCTAGCATGATGAGACTGAGCAGTTCTTGTTCAAGATGGAGCCTGGAACAACAAAAAATTCAACTACATTCTCTCTTTTACATCTTCCTAGTGTCCACTCAATGCTCTCATATATTCTGATCTGCTTATATGTAACAGGGTAAGCAGGTTTCAATGCATGATCTTGCACGTAAAAACCATCAGCATGACAATACTGACAAAGGCGACCATTTCCATTTGTGCACTCCTAGAAATGTTTTCTCATTTCAGTTTTATATTTTTAAAGCCAACTTCTATAGCCCTATATTGGTGCTTCGCTTGCCTTTCATGAATGGACTGTATTCCTCCTGTAGCACCATCTTTGCTCGTTGCGGATCTGGAAACGAACTGATGCTGCTGACGACAGACTATTAACGTGATTTCAGAAATGAAGATGTCGAAGATATCCTTGTCAGCGACAGAGTTCCCGCTGGCCAATCTTTGAAGATCGATAATCTGCGCTGACGACCAGGACGTAATGCCTAGCTTGCGTGGCCATCCTTTGTTACACAAATGCCACGAGCACCGCAGGTTTTCCACGAAAAACGCTACGCTTTTCCTGAAGGGACACTGACGGTAGACGGCATGGCTCCTATACAACATCGAACAAGCCTGGGGGAACTATCACTCTGGAGCAGACCAGGCAGCCGTAAGGTTGAGCAGAGATTTACCTTCCGTTTACCATTTGTGCAGGCAGCTATGTTTGCATTTTAGCCACTCAATATCTAGCTCCTGGTCTGCTCCAAGTGTGCTTGGTTTTTTGTGTGTTTGTTTTTTTAGTGTTCTGTGGTGTGTATCTTGCAAACGAGTCCTAACGTGTATATGAAGATTACCTTTTCAGCCTTTTGCGCTCTGCGGCTGAACTACAAGTAATTTTTTTATCAGACTGACCACTAGCTTATATAGCTATCGGCCGAAACAGTGTTTGCACATATTGTTATCGCAATAAAGTTCCCTCCCAAAACCAATCACGCAACTTCTTTATCCAGGTGTAACCACCGCTTGTGGCACATGCAGGACGTTCTTCTTAAGATATTACAGTTGATGAAGATGACGGTTTCACTGCAGTGAAGGAGGCTGCACCAGAACTTACGCAGCAACCTTAGACCACCAGGAGAAACATCGGTGCAGAGCCGGGTCCAGTGCACCCATTACAGCCCAATGTTGACAAGACGTGTTGGCAACTTGCCTCCTTAACAAAAAGAGTGCGATGTCATACCATTGCTACCCAGGTACCAGAACATTTGTCTTGTACCAGCCTAAATCACCATGTTTAGAGACGTGTAAAGCCATTCTAGAGTTGCTTTTATTAAAAAGAGCTGCATTACATAAAAGCAGAACTGGGAATTCGTGAGCAGCATTATCAAAGACAACAGCCCATTTCCATAAAGCTATGGTGTAAAGCCAACAGATCTGTCGGCCTAGATGACTCACGCCGATCTCAGTCGTCTATGGCAGAACACCCTACATCCCTCTCGACGCGCAGTTGGGCCTTCACCGTCAGACTACGTCACCAATTGACTCTGCCCAACGATTTCGTTACGCCCTACTCGAAGCTCAGTGCAACCTTCTCACGGCTCATGCGCGTATAAGAGTGGCCAATGCAGCATCACCACCACTTCTCACCTTCCGGTTGGGTGACTTGGTCCTCGTTCGCCACACCATCCGCACGACTGGCCCTTACACGAAGCTCATGCCCCTATACTGCGGCGCTTACCGTGTCGTTGAACGGCTCGGCCCCGTGACATACCGCCTCGAATACCTCCCCGAGCATAGACGATGCGGTGTGCACATTTTCACGGAGCATGTGTAAACATGAATCAATATGTCAACAGTGCCAGCATTGACTCCGACTTAGATACCGGGTCATCACCACTACTGTCGTCGCCAGCTGCCTCACTGCATTCCCCACGAAACGCCAACCAATAATTGGAGCGCCTGCAGCTGCTCACTGAAACTTCCCCCCCCCACCCCCGTTGGAAAGATGTTACGGTGCCCGCCGAGGAGCACTGCGCCAGAAAAGGGAGAGGCGCAGGATGAGCGCGAGACAAGCATGCGGCGCCAGCGCGAGGGTTAGAGAACAAAAGAAGAGCGCCGGGGCAAGTTGTGTTTGCCTGGTGTCCTCCGTTCTTCTGTCTATCTCTTGGCGGGCACAGGGTCCCGCAACATTACATAACGCATTACAAGTTCTTCAATAAAATGACTGAAGGACAAATTTTGCAGCTTATGTGATGTGTCGCACTGAAACCAAACTTGTCAACATGCATGGCAGTTTTCTTGCCTTGCAGTGCTGAGTGCAAAAGCTGCCGCAGAAACAAAACGATCTCAGTTTTTGTGGGACGGAGCCACGAAGGAGGCAAGTATATTCGTGATGGTGCGGTTAACACGCTCCACGAGGCCATTGCACTGGGGATGATTGACGGATGTAGTGGAATGTGCAATGCCAAAGGAGCGGAGGGCTCGCTCAAATTCAAGGGAACAAACGCAAGTATAAAAAATCGATAAATTAAATGCCTAACACACGATTGACATGATACAGTGACATAACATGATAATAGTGGCCATAGTGAAAGTGCGTGAAAAAGCAACAAAAATTCTCAGTCCTTAACAAGCAACCATGGCTAAAAAAGGTGGATGCACAGAAAAAAATGTATTATATAAGAACTTGTTTAAAAAACTGCAGAGAAATTTATGAGATGGACAAAAAATAATAAGTAAATTAAACATTAAAAAAGAAGAGAGAGAGATGCAAATGTTGAAACAAAATTGAACGCCAACCGACACTGCAAAACAAGAAACCAACATCGAATTAAACAATATGACTGACTGCAATTCGAAATGTATAAAACGAAGGCGTGTAAAGAGTGCAAATAAAATCAAAGATAAAATCAAGCACAATCAGAGAGAAAAGCAATTTCTTTGTTCGAAAGGAAAACTGAGGATGTGCTGACGCATTCATCCTTGTGCTTAGAAATCAAAGCGGCTTCCACTATTTCGCGTGTAAGCTTGTTATGGGATCGGTTTAGAATGGTCGTTTTCTGAGACGGGAGCATTTTCTATTGCGGTCGCATGTGTGACAATGCACTGGCAGGTTTTTGGACAATGACACTGAAAAACCATTGCTATGCTCCATTAAAGGTTTATTAATACATCGGCCGGTTTGGCCGATGTATGCTTTGCCACAAGATAGAGGGAGGAGTATACAAGCCCTTCTGTGCATGTTACGGCGGGATTCTTGTGCCTTGTGGTGCAGCCATTATCTCTTTGTCATTTTGTTGACCATGCAACAGTCTTGATAGGCGGTGCAGGGCTGAAAAGACCACGTGAACGCCTGCCTTCTTACCAATCTTCTTGAGATTATGAGAAATCTTGTGGATATAAGGTATTATTGGTACCTAATTTCACTGTTGGACTTCAGCTGAAGGGCCTGTCATCTTCATTTCGTAGTTCCTTAACATTTTTCTAGCGGCAGAAGAAAGAAGTTTTTGCGGCTATCCCGACTGCGTCAGCCTGCACACTTGAGCTGAAAAGCTATCCTGAAATTTGCGCTTACATGACTTCGTCAAGGCGTTACTAAAACCAGATTGCACAATATTCCTTTTAACCAACTTTGAATGAGCAGAACCATAAGCTACAATGGGTTTCTTGCTCCTTGGTTCGAACACCCAGCAAACATGATTAGGAGTGAAAAAAATGTCTTAGCTCGAGAAAACGAATGGAAATCTTGTCTGGCACTTCGTGGGTCAGCTCAAGTGGCTCCATTGTGTTCGTAAACACCGTCAGAACTTAAGGTACCCGAATTAAAATGGTTTCATTATTGCAATCTAAGATAACTAAGTAATCATCTACGAAACGGAAGATCTTTAAAACGCATGAGTTATCAAAGCTTTCATTAAGAGCTCAGTCATGCATGCCGAGGTAAAGGTCACTGAGAACTGGGGCAATGCATGATCCTATACGGATCCCCTGCCTTTGTATAAAAAGAGACCTATTCCAATCTGCAAAGGTTGATTTGAGGTAAACCGACAACAATTCCAAAAAACCATCAACAGTAATGGCTGTCCAAATATGGCGCCGTGGCTTTTCAGAATAAGTGTGGCATTACTGATGATGGTTTTTGGAATTGTCGGTTTACCTCAAATCAACCTTTGCAGGTTAGAATAGGTCTCGTTTTATACAAAGGCAGGGGATCCATATAGGATCATGCATTGCCCCAGTTCTCAGTGACCTTTACCTCGGCATGCATGACTAAGCTCTTAATGAAAGCTTTGATAACTCATGCGTTTTAAATATCTTCCGTTTCGTAGATGATTACTTAGTTATCTTAGATTGCAACAATGAAACCATTTTAATTCGGGTACCTCAAGTTCTGACCGTGTTTGCGAACACAATGGCGCCACGTGAGCTGACCCACGAAGTGCCAGACAAGAATTCCATTCGTTTTCTCGAGCTAAGACTTTTTGCACTCCTAATCATGTTTGCTGGTCGTTCGAACCAAGGAACAAGAAACCAATTTTAGCTTATGGTATGTTTTAGTATGTACTTTAGTACTTTTAGTATGTTTAGAGATTTGGAAGCCTTTTTCATCAGGACATTTATATGAGGAAGAAAGGTGAGTTTTTTGTCAAAAGTTACGCCTAGAAATTTGTGTTCGTTTTTCACCGGTAATTTCGTTTTGTTCAGGTGTAGTGTACGATCTGTTTGTAAGCCTCGTTTGAGAGAGAATAGGACAGCCACTGTTTTTTGAGGAGAAAACTGAAACCCGTTTGTGTCTGCCCATGCTGCTAGTTTATTTATGGTCAACTGCACCTGTCTCTCACATGTAGATACGTTAGAGGATGTGTATGCAATCTGTAGATCGTCAACATAAGCTGAATACATTATGGATTTCGGGATAACTGTGCTTATGTAATTCATTTTTACTATAGAGTTGTGCATAAGACGCATCCCTGTGGTACGCCATTCTCCTGTACAAAGTTCTTTGAAAAGCTTGAGCCCAAGCGCACACGGAATCAGCGATTTGACAAGTCCTTTAGACAGTTTAACATCCTACCACGTATGCTTAAATCTGCTAGGTCACGGAGGATGCCAAATCGCCATGTAGTGTCATAAGCCTTTTCCATATCAAAGAAGACTGCAAGGCAGTGCTGTTCGTGAATAAATGCTTCACGAACAGTGTTTTCAAGGCAGACTAGATGGTCCGTGGTAGAACATGCTCTTTGAGCCCACATTGGTGAATGTCTAGAAGTTCTCGGGTATGAAGGACAAAGGCTAATCTGGTATTAAGAACACTTTCAAAAGGCTTTGCAAAGCAACTTGTGAGAGCTATGGGTCTATAACTGCTGGGGGCCGTTGGTGGCTTTCCTGGTTTCAGGAAAGGCACAATAATAGCTTTTTTCAGGCCTCAGGAATACTCCCGGATACCCATACTTTGTTGAAAAATTTCAGAAGTGCTTCTAAAGCCGGTTAGAAAGATGTGCAAGCATCTGATAGCGAATTTGATCTGGGCCAGGTGCAGTGTTCTTGCCGGCAGATAGAACCGTGTTCATTTCTTGCAGCGTTATTAACTTGTTATATGCTTCATTTGTACTTCCACTTGTTGGCAGTTCTTGTTTTTCGGCCTTGTTTTTGTATGTTGTGAAAGATTTTGGGTAGTGTAGTGAGCTTGAAATTGCAGAAAAATGATCGCCTAGAATATCTGCCTGTTCCTGTAAATTTGTTTGGGTGCCAGGAGATGTTAGAAAAGGGACTGTGCATGGGGAGAAGTTGCCATCCAGTTTGTGAACAAGCTCCCACATTTTTTTTTATGTGACTGAGCTATTTATTGATGATATGTATTTTTGCCAAGAAGCCTTCTCAGCGTTTCGGCGGACATACCGTGCCCTAGCTTTTGCCTGTTTGAATTTTACAAGGTTTTCGTTTGTAAGGTACCTGCGAAAGGTTCCCCAAGCTTTGTTGTGTTTCTTCGCATCTCTGCACTCCTGAGAATACAAGACTGCGATTTTTCAGTACCACTCCTGAAGACTCTGGTATAGCTACAAGTGCTGCGTCAATGATGCAGGCCGTAAATTTTTCACTTATCTCGTCAACACTGAGTTTTTCGGAAAAGCCCTTTTCCAGGCTGGCTTCAGACTGGAATAGAGCCAAGTTCTCAAGGTTTCCACCGCTTGGGTTTGTTTAGAGTGATGGAGGGTGAGGGTGTTAGGCTGATAAAGACAGGCAAATGATCACTTCCTAGAGGATTGTCAAAGACGTCCCATTTAAAATCATTAAAAATTGATGGGGAGCTAAATGATAAATCTAAAATGCTCATTTTCCCCGTGCTTGGGGAGCAGTATGTATGCTTTCCTGTATTTAGCAGGCAGACACCATTGCATAATATAAAATCCTCTAATATACGACCTCTAGTGTGTCTGATCGCTTCTCCAGAAAGTGGAGTGCGCATTAAAATCTGCAACCGGACATGGTTTTGCCAGTTGTTCTAAAAGCTCTTCCAGATCATGAAGGGTTACAATTAGGTGCGGTTGGAGATACAGTGAACACATATAGTTATTGTTTTATAATGAATGATAGACAGCAACAGCTTCGAACTTGGTTTTGAGGCTAATTTCACGTGTTGCTACTCCATTCTGCACTACAATAGCGACACCTCCAAATAACCTATTTGCTTCTTTTTGGTCGCAGCGAAAGACGTGTCCTTTTAAAATGTTTTGGTGTGGTCCTAAGTTAGCTTCCTGTAGGCAAAGGGCTACAGGAGAAAATGAATGTAAAATGTCTTTTATATCGTTGTAGTTGTTTATGAGACCTCGGCAGTTCCAGTGTATGAGGAACCTGAGTTTAGATTTCAGGTTTGTCTGGTCCTGTAATAAGAGTTTTTTCTCTCCGTTATCTTTCCAGAGTTATGCCGCCGCTGCAGCGTGGACGAGGAAGGGGTTGTGTCCATTGTCTCGGGGGCTTTGGACGTTTGGGGAGAGTTAGAGTGTTGGTTGCAGGCTTCCCTTCTGGGGGAGGCCTTTTGAGCTGTTGGCTCTGGGGCCAGTGTGCCCTGTTTCTGCGATGGCAGGGCAGCTTTCACTGCTTCTGCCTGGGGCAGGGATGGCCCTGCATGAGGCTTAACCTCGGCGGAGACCAAATCCTGTTGTGGTGTGCTGCCCCTATGCTCCACCACATTGGAATAGTTCGGTTTGGCTGTGAACAAAAAAGTGCCGTTTAACAAGATATGGCTGTCGTGCCTCTTTAAACGTTATGTTTTCATTGACTTTTATGGTAATGATGTCCTTTTCCTTCTTCCGAGAAGGACATGACCGTGAGTATGCCGCGTGTTCACCTGCACGGTTCGCGCAGTGCGGTGCAGCTTCACACTCGTCAGATTTATGTTCAGTTGAGGCACATTTTGCGCATGTTTGTCGGCCATGGCAGCTCTGGGAGCCGCGACCGAATCTTTGGCAGTTGAAACAAAGCCTAGGGTTTGGGATGTAGGGCCGGATGTCTACTTTGATGTAACAGACTTCAATGGATTCAGGGAGTTTGCTAGAGTTGAAAGTCAGAACTATGTGCTTTGTTGGTAATTGGTTGTTCTTTCGGATTTTGATCCTGTGTACACCGATTACATTTTGCTCGGAAAGACCTTCTAGAAGATCTTCAGTGAGTGACAGGAAGTCAGTCTCTGATATCATGCCTTGGACTGTGTTCAAGCACTGACTGTTATTGGGCTATCCCCAAATGTAGCAAGTTGCTGAAGGTTGCTGTACTGGAGTTTGCTTTGCAGCTCAAGCAGGAGATCCCCGCTAGCCAGTTTACTAACTTTGTATCCTGAGCCTAGTATGGTTGTGAGAGACCTAGATACTGCAAAAGGGGATATTAGCCGAGCTTGTTTGGCGGGGCTTTCACTGTGGATCACATGATATTTAGGGCAAGTTTCATGCTTCGCTGAAAAGAACTGGGCTGATACATTGGTCCGCCCTTTCTTGGAAAGGCAATCAGTTTGGAGCAAGAAGCAAAAATAATGTATGATGTTCGGCTGCGGTGCCAGCCACCCACCATGGAGCCCAACGAGGGGATGGGGCAGGAATTGGCAGGCAAGTCCTGTCCACGTCAGCTGTACACTGTAACTATAACCTAATATGGCGTAACTCAGGGTAGTCAGCCACAAGGTTAACCCTCGCCGCCTGAAAGTAAGGAAAAACCAAGAAGAGAGTAGAGGACAGGAGAGTTCTAGGATAGAAGATAGGAACGTGAAAGATGAAGGGAAGGATAGGAAAAGGCGACTGCCGGTTTCCCCCGGGTGGGTCAGCCCTGTGGTGCCGTCTATGGGAAGTGTGGGCCAAAGTGGTGTGTTGCCTCCGTCGAGGGGCCTTAAAGGTTCAAACACTCGGCATCGGCTCAACCACTAGGATCCCCTTTTCCCCAGACACGACGATGCCACGCAAGGCTAAGCGTGGGTGCTCGGGGTCCGTGGTGTCGCACAAAACACACAAACACCTGCTTTAACAGGTGCCCCCTGCGGGGAGAGGCCATGTTTTGTTAGGACCCCAGGTCTATTCCAAACTAAAGTAAAAACAGTCTGTTATCAGACGCTGATTGTACTTGATTTTGTGCCTGTCTATTTTATAATGATCACTTTTTGTAATTTTAATGACATGCATAACATGTTATTACACTTCTGATTTTCAATGCATGCAGTTGTGACGAGCAAGTGTGAGCCGGAGATGCATGTAGTATGCGTCACCACTAAAGCGAGCAGCCCCGTTGTACAGGAAGCCAGTCAGTTATCGATCCATAAAACGCACTGCGTCAAGAGGCAAGACGTCGCCGCCTGCTACGACCCACAGATGGATCCGAGACCCAAGAAAAGACTGCACATACAAGGAGAGATGGAAAGCAGACTATGCCTGGATCATGGCCACCTCGGACGACAGCCGCCAGGAGCAAGGCAAACTATGAATAAACCAGCCAGCAGTTCTAACAGTATGTGCGATCAGACCAAGCTATTTGAAAGTGGTTCGGTCAGGTGCCCATTCTTACGTAGGTATTGAGAAATTTGTTCATGTTCGAGCATTTTAATGTGATGTATTTCAAAACGATATGCATCTGAACTTCAACTTGTGTCATGAACAGCAGTTTCCACTTCATAGATGGCAATTTAGTGCAAAAAAATTCGCGCAAAAGTGCAATATAAACTATATTCCTCAGACGGCATGCGTCAATGACACCCCCCCCACGGTAAGCGTATGCCCTATTTCAATAGCAGGAAGTTGTGGTCAGCCTAAGCTGCGGACAAAAATCACTCCTTGCACTTTGTCTCTGTATTCCTCCATATGTTGAGGAATGTGCAGAACAGTTTGTTCAGCCCCCTATAAAAACTGCATGGTATGGATCCATGAGAAATGCCAGTTAGATGAACAGAGGCATTATCATATACTGCACAAAGAAAAAAGCATCAGTCTAGCATGATGAGACTGTATGAGCAGTTCTTGTTCAATATGGAGCCTGGAACAACAAAAAATACAACTACATTCTTCTCTCTTTTACATCTTCCTAGTGTCCACTCAATGCTCTCATATATTCTGATCTGCTTATATGTAACAGGGTAAGCAGGTTTCAATGCATGATCTTGCACGTAAAAACCATCAGCATGACAATACTGACAAAGGTGACTATTTCCATTTGTGCACTCCTAGAAATGTTTTCTCATTTCAGTTTTATATTTTTAAAGCCAACTTCTATAGCCCCATATTGGTGCTTCCCTTGGCTTATTCACGACTGGACTCCATTCCTCGTGTAGCCCCATCTTTGCTAGTGGCGGATCTGGAAACGGACTGATGCTGCTGACGACAGACTATCCAACGTCATTTCAGAAGTGCAGATGTGGAAGATAGCCTTTTCAGCGACAGTAAAAGAGTTCCCGCCGAACATTGAAGATCGGTCATCTGCGCTGACGACCAGGATGTAATGCCTAGCTCGCGTGGTCATACTGTGTTACACAAATGCAACGAGCACCGCAGATTTTCCACGAAAAACGCCTGTGCTTTTCCTGAAGGGACATTGACGGTAGACGGCATGGCTCCTATATAACGTCGAACAAGCCTGGGGGGACTATCACTCTGGAGCAGACCAGGCAGCCGTAAGGTTGCGCAGCGATTTACCTTGTTTACCATTTGCGCAGCTATGTTTGTATTTTAGCCACTCAATATTTAGCTCCTGGTCTGCTCCAAGTGTGCTTGGTTTTTTGTGTGTTTTGTGGTGTGTATCTTGCAAACGTGTATATGAAGATTACCTTTTCAGCCTTTTGCGCTCTGCGGCTGAACTACAAGTAATTTTTTTATCAGACTGGCCACTAGCTTATATAGCTATCGGTCGCAACAGTGTTTGCAAATATTGTTATCGCAATAAAGTTCCCTTCCAAAACCAGTCACGCAACTTCTTTATCCAGGTGTAGCCACCGCTTATGGCACATGCAGAATGTTCTTCTTAAGATATTACAGTTGATGAAGATGACGGTTTCACTGCAGTGAAGGAGACCGCACCAGAACTTATGCAGCAACCTTAGACACCACCAGGAGAAACATCGGTGCAGAGCCTGGCCCAGTGCACCCATTACAGCCCAATGTTGACAAGACGTGTTGGCAACTTGCCTCCTTAACAAAAAGAGTGCGATGTCATACCATTGGTACCCAGGTACCAGAACATTTGTCTTGTACCAGCCTAAATCATCATGTTTAGAGAGATGTGTAAAGCCATTCTAGAGTTGTTTTTATCAAAAAGAGCTGCATTACATAAAAGCAGAACTGGGAATTCATGAGCAGCCTTATCAAAGACAACAGCCCGTTTCCATAAAACTATGGTGTAAAGCCAACAGATCTGTCGGCCTAGATGACTCACGCCGTTCTCAGTCGTCTATGGCAGAACACCCTACATCCCTCTCAACGCGCAGTTGGGCCTTCCCCATTAGACTACGTCACCAATTGACTCCGCCCAACGACTTTGTTACGCCCGCCTCGACGCTCAGTGCAACCTTCTCACGGCTCATGCGCGTGTGAGAGTGGCCAATGCAGCATCACCACCCCATCCCACCTGCCGGTTGGGTGAATTGGTCCTCGTTCGCCGCACCATCTGCACGACTGGCCCTTACAGGAAGCTCATGCCCCGATACTGGGGCGCTTACCGTGTCGTTGAACGGCTCGGCCCCGTGACATACCACCTCGAAGACCTCCCCGAGCATAGACGATGCGGTGTGCACCACATTTTCACGGAGCATGCGTAAACATGAATCAATATGTCAACAGCGCCAGCACTGACTCCGACTTAGATATCGGGCCATCACTACTGTTGTCGCCAGCTGCCTCACTGCATTCCCCACGAAACGCCAACTAATAATTGGAGTGCCTGCAGCAGCTCACTGAAACCCCCCCCCCCCCCCCCCCCCCGGTGGAAGGATGTTACGGTACACGCCGAGGAGCGCTGCGCCAGAAAACGAAGAGGCGCAGGACGAGCGCGAGACTAGCGCGCGGCGCCAGCGCGAGGGTTAGAGAACGAAAGAAGAGCGCTGGGGCAAGTGGTGTTTGCCTGGTGTCCTCTGTTCTTTGTCTCTCTAGGCGGGCACAGGGTCCCGCAACATTATATAACACATTACAAGTTCTTCAATAAAATGACTGAAGGACAAATTTTGCAGCTTATGTGATGTGTCGCACTGAAACCAAACTTGTCAACATGCATGGCAGTTTTCTTGCCTCGCAGTGTTGTGTGCAAAAGCTGCCGCAGAAACAAAACGATCTGTTTTTGTGGGACGGAGCCACGAAGGAGGCGAGTATATCCGTGATGGTGCGGTTAACACGCTCCACGAGGCCATTGCACTGGGGATGATTGACGGATGTAGTGGAATGTGCAATGCCAAAGGAGCGGAGGGCTCGCTCAAATTCATGGGACAAACACGAGTATAAAAATCGATGTATCTAAATGCAGATAACTACGGATTTGCTGAAGGACGGGGGGATATCGTGTTAGAAAAACTGGCCACCTTGTATACGCAGTGCCTGATGTCATCGACAGTACCGGAACCATGGAAGAATGCAAACATTATCCTCATTCATAAGAAAGAGGACTCTAAGGACCTTAAAAATTACAGACCAATCAGCTTACTGTCTGTTACGTATAAGGTATTTACTAAGATATGCGGAAAGTGAAGTGGAACTCAAGAGACTTCTGATGCGCGTACAAGAAGAGAGTGAGAAGTTTGGGCTTAAACTGAACATTAAAAAGACGAAGATCATGGCGTCTTGCCCTATCAAGTCCTGGAGCATCAATGGACAAGAATTGGAAGCTGTGACAGATTTTCTCTTCTTGGGCGCCAAGATTACCTCGGAGGGAGACTGCAGCCATGAAATTAGGAGACGCCTGCTTATGGGAAAGAGAGCAATGGTTAGCCTTGACCGCCTAGTAAAGAGCAGAGACATTAGTCTGCCAACCAAGGTCCGTATAACCCGTGCTATGGTCTTTCCAGTTGTGATGTATGGATGTGAGAGTTGGACTGTGAAAAAGGCTGCCCGCCGAAGAATTGACGCGTTTGAATTGTGGTTCTGGCGAAGACTCTTAACAGTTCCTTGGACTGCCAGAAGATCAAATCAGTCGATATTGTCGACCATAAACCCTGACTGCTCATTGGAGGGTAAAATTCTAAAGTTAAAGCTCAGCTACTTTGGTCATCTGATGAGAAGAGAGGAGTCGCTGGAGAAAGATTTGATGTTGGGAAAGGTTGAGGGTCGCCGGAGAAGGGGTAGGCAGCGAACGCGATGGTTAGATGGCATTCTCGAGGCATTGCAGATGAAGCTATGTGATGTTAAGAAGATAGTGAGAGACCGGAAAGCGTGGCGTGACATGGTCCATAGGGTCACGAAGAGTCGGACACGACTGAACGCCTGAACTGAACTGAAGGTAATCGCTAATAGAATCAGAACAACCTTAGACTTCAATCAAGCAAAGGATCAAGCAGGGTTTCGGAAACTGTACTCTACTATCGATCATATCCATACCATCAATCAGGTGATAGAAAAATGCTCGGAATATAACCAGCCCTTATACATAGCATTCATTGATTACGAAAAAGCATTTGACTCAGTTGAAACCTCGGCGGTGATGCAGGCATTGCGAAATCAGGGGGTAGACGAGCCGTACGTGAAAGTGCTGGAAGATATATATAGTGGCTGCACAGCAACCATAGTTCTGCATAAAGAAAGTAACAAAATTCCCATAAAGAAAGGTGTTAGGCAAGGAGACACAATCTCCCCAGTACTATTCACAGCTTGCTTAGAGGAAGTATTCAGACTTGGAAGGGGAGCAGTTAGGGATAAGGGTAGATGGAGAATACCTCAGTAATCTGCGATTTTCTGATTACATTGCCTTGCTAAGCAACTCGGGAGATGAACTACAAATAATGATTGATGACCTAAAAAGGAAAAGTAGAAAGGTAGGCTTGAAAATCAATATGTAGAAGACTAAGGTAATGTTCAACAGCCTCGGGAAGGAACAGCAGTTTACATTAGGTAGCGAAGTACTGGAAGTAGTAGGCGAATATGTCTACTTAGGACAGGTAGTAACCGCAGATCCGGACCATGAAAAGGAAATAACAAGAAGAATAAGATTGGGATGGAGCACATTTGGCAAGCACTCGCAGATTATGTCTAGCAGCTTACCGGTATCGCTCAAGAGGAAAGTATACAACAGCTGCATCTTACCTGTACTCACCTATGGGGCTGAAACGTGGAGGCTAACCAAGAAAGTTCTACTTAAGTTGAGGACAACCCAGAGGGCTATGGAACAAAAAATGGTAGGGGTAACATTAAGAGATAGGAAGCGTGCAGAGTGGGTCAGAGAAATAACTCAAGTTACCGACATTCTAGTGGACATTAAGAAGAAATGGACATGGGTAGGACATGTAGTGCGACGAGAGGATAACCGATGGTCGCTGAGGGTAACAAACTGGATTCCAAGGGAAGGAAAGCGTAGCAGGGGGCGGCAGAAAGTTAGGTGGGCGGATGAGATTAAGAAGTTCGCAGGGGTCAAGTGGATGCAGCTAGCACAGAACCGGGTTAAATGGAGAAATATGGGGGAGGCCTTCGCCCTGCAGTGGGTAGTCAGGCTGATGATGATGATGATCTAAATGCCTAACATATCATTGTCATGATACAGTGACATAACATGATAATAGTGGCCATAGTGAAAGTGCGTGAAAAAGCAACAAAAATTCCCAGTCCTTACCAACCAACAAAGGCTACAAAAGGTGGATGCACAGAAAAAAACGTTTTATATAAGGACTTGTTTAAAAAACCGCAGAGAAACTTATGAGATGGACAAAAAATAATAAGTAAGTTAAACATTAAAAAAGAAGAGAGAGAGATGCAAATGTTGAAACAAAATTGAAAGCCAACCAATTGACACTGCAAAACAAAAAACCAACAATGAATTAAACAATATGCCTGACTGCAATTCAAAATGTATAAAACGAAGGCATGTAAAGAGTGCAAATAAAATCAAAGATAAAATCAAGCACAATCAGAGAGAAAAGCAATTTCTTTGTTCGAAGTGAATACTGAGGATGTGCTGATGCATTCATCCTTGTGCTTAGCATTCAAAGTGGCTTCCACTATTTCGCGTGTAAGCTTGTTATGGGATCGGTTTAGAAGGGTCGTTTTCTGAAAGAAAGGGGAGCATTTTCTATTGCGGTCGCATGTGCGACAATGCACTGGCAGGTTTTTGGACGATGACCCTGAAAAATCATTGCTATGCTCCATTAAAAATGAATAATACATTGGCCAGTTTGGCTGATGTATGCTTTGCCACAAGGTAGAGGGATGGAGTATACAAGCCCTTCTGCGCATGTTACGGCGGGATTCTTGTGCCTTGTGGTGCAGCCATTATCTCTCTTTGTCGTTTTGTTGACCATGCGACAAAGTCTTGATAGGCGGTGCGGGGCTGAAAAGACCACGTGAAGGCCTGCCTTCTTACCAATCTTCTTGAGATTATGAGAAATCTTGTGGATATAAGGTATTATTGCTACCTTATTTGGCTGTTGGACTTCAGCTGAAGGGCCTGTCATCTTCATTTTGTAGTTCTTTAACATTTTTCTAGCGACAGAAGAAAGAAGTTTCTGCGGGAATCCCGACTGTGTCAGCCTGCACACTTGAGCTGAAAAGCTATCCTGAAATTTATGCTTGCGTGACTTCGTCAAGGCGTTACTAAAACCAGATTGCACAATATTCCTTTTAACCAACTTTGAATGAGCAATACCATAGGCTAAAATGGGTTTCTTGCTTCTTGGTTCGAACGCCCAGCAAACATGATTAGGAGTGAAAATAAGTCTTAGCTCGAGAAAACAAATGAAATTATTGTCTGGCACTTCGTGGGTCAGCTCATGTGGCGCCATTGTGTTCGCAAACACGGTCAGAACTTGAGGTACCCGACTTAAAAAGGTTTCATTATTGCAACCTAAGATAACTAAGTAATCATCTACGAACTGGAAGATCTTTAAAATGCATGAGTTATCAAAGCTTTCATTAAGAGCTCTGTCATGCATGCCGAGGTAAAGGTCACTGAGAACTGGGGCAATGCATGATCCTATACAGATCCCCTGCCTTCGTATAAAAAGAGAACTATTCCAATCTGCAACCGGTTGATTTGAGGTAAACCGACAACAATTCCAAAAAACCATCAACAGTAATGGCTGTCCAAATATGGCGCCATGGCTTTTCAGAATAAGTGCGGCATTAGTGTTGATGGTGTTTTGGAATTGTCGGTTTACCTCAAATCAACCTTTGCAGATTGGAATAGGTCTCGTTTTATACAAAGGCAGGGGATCTGTACACAATCATGCATTGCCCCAGTTCTCAGTGACCTTTACCTCTGCATGCATGACAGAGCTCTTAATGAAAGCTTTGATAACTCATGCATTTAAAGATCTTCCGGTTCGTAGATGATTACTTAGTTATCTTAGGTTGCAATAATGAAACCATTTTAATCGGGTATCTCAAGTTGTGACCGTGTTTGCGAACACAATGGCGCCACTTGAGCAGACCCACGAAGTGCCAGACAAGAATTCCATTCGTTTTCTCGACCTAAGACGTTTTTTCACTCCTAATCATGTTTGCTGGGCGTTCGAACCAAGAAGCAAGAAACCCATTTTAGCTTATGGTATTGCTCATTCAAAGTTGGTTAAAAGGAATATTGTGCAATCTGGTTTTAGTAACGCCTTGACGAAGTCATGCAAGCATAAATTTCAGGATAGCTTTTCAGCTCAAGTGTGCAGGCTGACGCAGTCGGGATTCCCGAAGAAACTTCTTTCTTCTGTGGCTAGAAAAATGTTAAAGAACTACAAAATGAAGATGACAGGCCCTTCAGCTGAAGTCCAACAGCGAAATAAGGTAGCAATAATACCTTATATCCACAAGATCTCTCATAATCTCAAGAAGATTGGTAAGAAGGCAGGCATTCACGTGGTCTTTTCAGCCCCGCACCGCCTATCAAGACTTTGTCGCATGGTCAACAAAACGACAAAGAGAGATAATGGCTGCACCACAAGGCACAAGAATCCCGCCGTAACATGCGCAGAAGGGCTTGTATACTCCATCCCTCTACCTTGTGGCAAAGCATACATCAGCCAAACTGGCCAATGTATTATTCATCTTTAATGGAGCATATCAATGATTTTTCAGGGTCATCATACAAAAACCTGCCAGTACATTGTCGCACATGTGACCGCAATAGAAAATGCTCCCGTCTTTCAGAAAACGACCCTTCTAAACCGATCCCATAACAAGCTTACACGCGAAATAGTGGAAGTCACTTTGATTGCTAAGCACAAGGATGAATGCGTCAGCACATCCTCAGTTTTCCTTTCGAACAAAGAAATTGCTTTTCTCTCTGATTGTGCTTGATTTTATCTTTGATTTTATTTGTACTCTTTACATGCCTTCGTTTTATACATTTTGAATTGCAGTCCGTCATATTGTTTAATTCATTGTTGTTTTTTTGTTTTGCAGTGTTAATTGTTGGCTTTCAATTTTGTTTCAACATTTGCATCTCTCTCTCTTCTTTTTTCATGTTTAACTTACTTATTATTTTTTGTCCATCTCATAAGTTTCTCTGCGGTTTTTTAAACAAGTTCTAATATAAAAAATGTTTTCTGTGCATCCACCTTTTTTAGCCATTGTTGCTTGTTAAGGACTGGGAATTTTTGTTAATTTTTCACGCACTTTCCCTACGGCCACTATCATCACGTTATGTCACTGTACCATGTCAATCATGTGTTAAGAATTTAGATTTATCCATTTTTTATACTCGTGTTTGATTTTGTTGCACCTGTTTTCGCCACGTGTAGATTTTGTTCCTCTAGTGGGCGTTTCTCTGTTATATATATGACATGGTTGGCTGATTTCCAAAAATAAAGTCGCAGTTCAGTGCCTCTGCATCTTACGTGTTCCTCCGTCTTCGTCCTTGTCCGGCTACGCGCTGCAATAACTATGGAAAACCAACTAGCCTGACAGCTTGTCCTCTTTTTATTTTTTGTTCACAAGAAACTATGGGGGATGTGTATATGACCTACATGTAAAACAAATAAAACGACCTTGATAAAATGTTCATTATGGCAGCACAATATCCATTGTAAAGTGTTATGCAGCTTTTCCTTCATTTTCCCAAGAAAGCTGCCATTAAGATCTTAGTGTGCTACTTACCAATTTCATGCAATGGCAAGTTCACATTTTATTTCTATTGTTCTCGCTTGTGCGACACACTTCTGCTCCCTCTTTCCACGTATGCCAATGCGACTAGGAACCTAGCAAAATAATATAGCATGCTTTCGTGTCATGGACGTCCGTTGCCCAGAGGTGCAGACTAACCATTGAAGAACCAATCAGGGATCGTGCACGAACATGCCTGCAGGCAGCCAAATGTACAATTGCTTCGTGACGTTTCTCGCATAGCAAGTGAATGGGACAGCATGGCTTGAAGCTTCATGAAACTGCAAAGTGCCATAATTGCATCTTCCAATCTTTCACTTCCTAAAATCTCATCTTAGGTATATGTTAAAATTTGTTTTCGTGTGCTTGAAAAACTCATTGAAACACATAAATTTAGGGGCACACTGGTCTCGAGGGTGGAATAAAAACCACAATTCGAATTTTAAAACTATCAAGTTTCTAAACTCTGTAAATATTTCAGGTGTAATATGAATTTATAGGAAGTCGGGAAACTAACTTTAAGTCAGTGTTTACACTAACATAGCCCATTGTCATAATATAACGTATGCTTTTCGTTCCCTGCGCACGTTAGCTGCGGTCTTCGTCTCGTTTGGAAGAGTACATCTTCGTTTCAAATTAAATGCTCCAGTGTATAGTTTGAATCGATGCCTCGATAGATAGCAAAAGAAAACAAGCACATGTTCCTATTCACTGCCTGCCACACTATACTGAAAGGAACCCTGCATCTCTCACCATCTGCTGCACAAGTCGACGTCGTGCCCCAGGATGCCATCTTGTCTAGTACCTTCGGCCTTGGACACTGGAAATTCCGCAACAATGTGCTGCCGACGAGAAAGCATGTGACGCTGCATAAGTATAGCAAAACGTCATTGATCGGTAATGTTAGAAATGTGCCTTTGTGTTGTGAGACACAGAGGAAAAGCATATTCCTGTGCCAAGTGACAGCGTCAAGGAAACGGGACCAATTAGGCAAGCGGGTCCATCAAGTAAGAAAAGTTGCAGTGCGGTCGGACCCGTCATGATACAACACTTTTGATGCCTTTTGATATGGAAAATGAAAAGACTAGAGCTCACATGAAACTGTGGGATTTGGAATTAACATCGGCAATGAAACGTAAGGCCAACTTAGTCCCCAGCGATGTCGCTGACCATCTGCTTAATCCCGACGAGCTTTGCGTTGGTTTGCAATGAGTTGCTCAACCGCCTGTTGAATGGGAAAACAGCTAGGTACGATAGTGGTGGTCTGCAAAAAGAGCTGAGACACAAAGTGCAACACGTTTGGAAGTAGAGTAAGAACCGTTTGGGGTGATCGAGAATACGACCTCACTGTTATGCTTTTCAAGACGTGTGATAACTGCTAGGACAAGAGATCAGTATGGAGTATGCTGCGTGTTGAAGAAAAACAAATCTTTTAGCTGCGAACATTCTGGCTGCGTCCACTATGCAAAATACTAGACCCAATAAAAGTTTTTCAGTACCTTCACTGATAAAAATTTCTCGCGTGGACAACCACAAAAACATGGAAGAACACCATAAAGGAAAACCTGACACCTGCCACGGCGCGCTCCGCTATGGAAGTGGAAGTGCAATGCGCGAGAGTTCACCAGTTTTCCATCTATGTAGCCTTGTCGTATGATGGGCATTGGATGACTCGTGGATTCATTCACACATCAGAGCCACCCCAAAGTACTCTAAAGACATCACCAGTGAAGACGGCTAGGATGCAAACACAGAGTTGTTCGCCAAAATGTTCGCCGTCAGAGTACTTCAACGCTACCGATGAATCTCCTGTGTTGGCCCCTCTGCATGCTTCCCCCAGTCAGCACTTGGCAGCATGTGCATGGTTGTACTGCAGAAGTGGAGACATTTTTTGAGCGGAATAATCTTCGATTACATCAAATGGACAAACAAGGGGGTTTTGCAGTGCTACCGGCTGGGCTCTTTGAAGAGAACGCGACAGTTGCAATTACAAATAACTTTGTTAAAGTGAAGGAGAAAGTCAACAGATCAAAAGCTATTGCGTTATGTAATGATTAACCACCTACAGTTGAAACACAATTATTGCTCTCTTGGAGGCCATGTTTTGTTGTTGTGTTGGGTTTAGTGGCGCATAAGCAGCTTAGGCTATCATGCGCCAACTTCAAGGTTGAGTGTTGCATTTATGTAATTTAAACTTATTCTGTTTAGAACGCTTGCTTCTATTACAAACCTGAAAACCCAGGGCAAATCAATGAGCGAATTTTCACCTAAAAGCAATGCTGGATGAAGAGGAATGTGTTGTTTGTAAAACTGCGTAAAATGTTTTTTCTTAGTTGTTCAAGTTGTCTGCATGAGATTAAAATGTGGGTGACTGTTAGCTCGTGTCTGCATGAATCACACAGGGGCTTATCCTGTTTAGTTAAAACGACGCAGTGTTAAATGTGTGTGTCTTATGCGAAGACGGCATAGAGATACTTTGGAACGTTCAATGTGGGTGCTCGATTTCCACTCTTCTATTACAGGCTTTATGAGGTGCATTTTGTTATTTGTTTCAGTGTTCCAAGTCGACTGCCATTTTTGTATCAGCTTACTTTGTATCAATTTCATGCAGTCTTGAGATGGTACCTGCACTTCTTTTATTTTCTTGTCTCGAGCTTTGGCAGTGCACATATCTGCTTTTTCATTACCTTGAATTCCTACATGACTGGGAACCCAGCAAATTTTTATGCTTCGTCCTTCATCTGTAAGTGTTGCTATGCTGTGTATGATGTTTCCCAGAATTGGTATAACTGTGTTTCTTGTGTGAAGGACTGTGACTATACTTAAGAAATCTGTGTAAACAATGCTTCTCCTGAGGTTTTCTTTTATTATTTTCTCTATGGCAACAGACACAGCATAGCATTCAGCAGTAAAGATGGACGCGCACTGTGGAAGTATTATTGTTTTTTCCCATTCACTTTGAACAACTGCGCTTCCGACATGATGATCTGTTTTCGAGCCATCCGTGTAAATGTCTGTGAAGCTACTGTACTTTTCTTTCAGCTGAAGGAATTCTTGTATGATGAGCTCTTGTGGGGTTAGTTTTTTGGAACTGTGTGAGAGGTTGCAAACTGCAGGGACCAGGTACCAAGGAGGCAGAGGGTTAGGTCTTTTGGCAATACTAGGTAAGCAATCCGGTAGCTCAACCTCTTGACACATTAGCTCAAATCTTAGGAGCAGTGCTCTCGCTGCATTGCGTTTGTTGGTGAATAGTGTTCTAGAAGGGCATTTAGTTACTAGGGAATAGCAGATATGCTTTGGCAGAGATCTGATTTTAAATATATGGGCACATGTAAGTTATGTTCTTCTGATTTCAAGAGGAGGTTCATTTGTTTCCACAAGCAGACTGGATATAGGAAAAGTTCGGTATGCTTCACATGAGAGTCGAACTCCTTTGTTATGTACCTGGTCTAGTTTTTTTAAGTATGATGGTCTAGCTGACCCATACACTATGCAGCCATAGTCTAAGGAGGAGCGTACGACAGATCTGTAAATGTGTTTAAGGCATGTCCTGTCAGTGCGCCAGTGTTTACGGGAAAGAACCTTTAGTATGTTTAGAGATTTGGAAGCCTTTTTCTTCAGGACATTTATATGAGGAAGAAAGGTGAGTTTTTTGTCAAAAGTTACGCCTAGAAATTTGTATTGTTGTATTGTATTGTATTGGGGTTTTTTGGCGCATAAGCAACTCAGGCTATCATGCGCCAAGAGCAAGGTTAAAATCTGTGCTTATTTAAAAAGGGGAAAAAGGTTCGTTAAAGTTTACAGTTTATTCAGAACGTCTGCTTCTTTTAAAAAACTAAGAACACATGTTAAGTTTATTAAGTTTATTATTGCTCTTTCTCCTAAAAGTAATTTGGGATGGAAAGGGATGGCACGATCATAAAAAATAGTGAAATGCTTTCTCCGTAGTGTCTCTAGTTTTGGGCATGTAATCAGGATGTGGTTGACGGTGAGCACTTCTCCGCATTCTCCACACGTAGGCTTATCTTGTTTCATTAGTAAAAAGTTATGTGTGAGATGTGTGTGCCCGATACGCAGACGGCATACTGTAACCTCCATGAAGCGTTCTTGATGAGTGCTTGTTTCCCATTCTTCTATTTTGGGCTTTACGAGGTGCAATTTATTACTTTCTTGGTTATTCCATATAGACTGCCATATATCCTTTTGTTTTCGTTTAATTAAATTTATGCAATCCTTATAAGGTATGTTTACTTTCTCTATTTCTTTCCTGCCTGCTTGAGCAGCACACACGTCTGCTCTCTCATTTCCTTCAATGCCCATGTGGCTTGGAACCCAACAGAATATTATGTTATGTGTGTTGTGTTGGGTTTTTTGGCGCATAAGCAACTAAGGCTATCATGCGCCACGAGCAAGGTGAAAGTTTTGTTTTGCAAGAAATGGGAAAATGAGTGTGTTAAAAACTAATTTGTTTAAAAATCTCCTTTTAAAAGCTTGGGTTGTTTTAGATCCAATGGCGCTTAAGCTGCCAACACCATGATGTGCCTAGCACAAGGTTTCAGTTTCTCTTAGTGACGTATGTTTCATTTTTTCCTACAGTTTGTGTAAAACATTTGCTTCCCTTATGAAACTAAAAACACAAGATAAATCAACAAGTCCATCATCATCTAAAATCAGTTTAGGGTGAAAAGGAATGTATTCTTTGTAAAACTTTGCAAAAAATTTTTTTCTTATCCTTTCAAGACTTGCGCATGTGAATAAAATGTGGTTAATAGTTAGTTCCTCTCCGCAATTTTCGCATCGTGGTTTCTCTTCTTTTTTCAACAAAAAATTGTGTGTCAGGTGCGTGTGTCCAATGCGGAGACGGCATAGGATCACTTCTATAAAACGCTCCTTATGCCGGCACGACATCCATTCTCCCAAAATGGGCTTTACCAAGTGTAGTTTATTTCCCACTTCACTGTCCCAGGCAGACTGCCATTTTTCTTTTAATTTGAGATGTACAAGCTTCGTGCAGTCTTTGTAAGGTATGCTTATGCTCTTTATTTGCTTGTCGCGGGCTTCAGCAGCACATGTGTCTGCTCTGTCATTGCCTTTAATGCCCACGTGACTCGGGACCCAGCAGAATTTTACGTTGTATCCTCGAGCTATGGCTGTTGTTATATTGTGTATTATGTTTCCAAGTAAAGGAGCAGCTGCATTTCTGGAATTTAGAGCTGTGAGAACACTTAGAGAGTCTGTAAATATAATGCTGTTTATGACATTCTCTTTTAATATTTTCTCTACGGCAACAGAAATGGCATAGGATTCAGCAGTGAAAATAGACGCACAGTGTGGAAGTCTTATGATTTCCACAGAATCTCCTTGCACAACTGCCCTTCCAGTGTACACAGCAGTTTTAGATCCATCGGTATAAAAGTCTGTGAAGTTTTTGTACTTTTCCTGCAAATTTAGGAATTCCTGAATAATGTGCTCTTGTGGGGTTTTGGTTTTTGGAAACTGTGTGAGAGTGAGGTCACAGATTTCAGGAAGACTGTACCATGGAGGTAGAGGGCTGTTGTTTTGTGCGACATCAGGCAAGGTGTCCAGGACCTGCAACTCACTGCACATGCTTTCGAATCGCATGATCAGTGGCCTTGTTGCTTTGGGTTTATTTGTGAAAATTAATCGAGAGGGGCAAGTTGTGACAACTGGATAACAGAGGTGTTTTTTCTGTGACCTTATTCTTAGAATGTAAGCACACGTGAGGGCTATTCGTCTGTCTTCCAGTGAAGGCTCATTTGTTTCTACATACAGGCTGCTTATAGGGGATGTTCTGTATGCACCGCATGCAAGGCGCAGACCTAAGTTATGTACAGGGTCCAGTTTTTTTAGATATGAAGGCCTAGCTGAACCGTACACTATACTCCCATAGTCCACGCGGGAGCGTACAACAGAACGGTATACATGTAAAAGACATGCCCTGTCAGAACCCCAATGTTTCCGCGAAAGAACTTTCAGTATGTTAAGAGATTTTGAGGCTTTCTTTTTTAGTGTGTTTATGTGAGGTAGAAATGTGAGTTTTTTATCGAAAGTAATGCCTAGGAATTTGTGCTCTTCTTTAACTGGTAATTCGGTTCTATTTAAGTGCAAGACAGGGTTGTTCTGAATACCCCGTTTGAGTGAAAACATAACTGCCACCGTCTTTTGGGGGGAAAACTGAAACCCATTTTTGTCGGCCCATGCCACTAGTTTATTTATTGTTATTTGTATTTGTCTCTCACACGTTGATATATTGGAAGAGGTGCAGGCTATCTGGAGGTCATCTACGTAGAGTGAACACATAATGGAATTTGGGATTTCATTGGTAATGGAATTGATTTTTACAACAAAAAGCGTTGTGCTTAGAATGCACCCCTGAGGTACCCCATTCTCCTGAATGAAGCTTCTCGACAAGGTGGTACCGAGGCGCACTTGGAATGAACGATGTGAAAGAAAGTCTTTTAAAACACTGAGCATTCGACCACGGATGCCCAAAGCTGCTAGATCACGTAGGATGCCGAATCTCCAAGTTGTATCATATGCTTTTTCTAGATCGAAGAAAACAGCGAGACAATGCTGTCTATGTATAAACGCCTCGCGGACAGTGTTTTCGAGGCGTACTAGGTGGTCCGTAGTTGAGCATACTTTCTTAAAACCGCACTGATGAATATTAAGAAGTTTACTTGATTCTAAAATATAGGTTAATCTAGTGTTTAAAATACTTTCAAAAGATTTTGCTAAACAACTAGTTAGGGCTATAGGCCTGTAACTCCCAGGACAGGTCGGCGGCTTGCCGGGTTTTAGGAACGGCACAATTATGGCTCTTTTCCAAGTCTCCGGTATTTTAGCTAGTACCCAGATTTTGTTAAAAAACTTTAGAAGCGCTTCTACAGATGCTTCTGATAGATGGGCGAGCATCTCATAATGAATCTCATCAGGACCAGGTGCAGTTTTTTTACCGCAAGCGAGAACATCTTTCAGTTCTTGCAGCGTAATCAGCCTATTGTAAGGTGTGTTCGTGCTGCCCCTCGTAGGAAGTCTATATTTTTCAATCCTGTCCTTGTACTTTAAGAATGTTTTTGTATAGTGTGCAGAACTCGAAATTTTGTGGAAATGCACACCTAATATATTAGCTTGTTCTTCGATGCTTGTCTGTGTATTAGGAGCTGTGAGGATTGGAATTGTGAATGGGGAGAAGCTGCCATTTAGTTTATGAATTTGTTCCCACATTTTTTTTGATGTTGTGGAGCTGTTTATAGATGTAACATACTTCTGCCATGATTTTTTTTCGGCATTACGACGAATATATCGAGCTTTGGCTCTTGCTTTTTTAAAAACTGTCAGATTTTCATATGTTGGGTATCTCCGAAAAATACCCCAGGCTTTATTTTGTTCTTTTTTGGCTTCTTTACAGTCCTGTGTCCACCAGACTTTGTGGTTTTGGTGCACTACTCCTGTGGATTGGGGAATGGATAGACGTGCTGCCGCAAGAATGCATGCTGTAAATATTTCATTCATTTTGTCTATATCAATTTTCTCTGAATAAATTTCATTTAGACTGGCTTCTTACCTGAACAAAGACCAGTCAGCTAAATGCAGTTTCCACCGCCTGGGTTTTGTCGGGATGACTGATGGTGAGGATGATAAGCTGATCATGACAGGAAGATGGTCGCTTCCGTACGGATTATTTAAAACTTCCCATTTAAAATCTGTAAAAATAGAAGGTGAACTAAAAGACAGATCTAAACAACTCGCTTTGCCTGTGGCTGGGGAGTAGTATGTTGGATTGCCAGAGTTTAGGAGACACACATTGCTGCATAAAATAAAATCTTCTATAAGCTGACCACGAGTATCTGTTTGCTCGCTGCCCCAAAGACACGAATGAGCATTAAAATCACCAACTAAAAGATACGGCTCGGGAAGCTGTTGTAAAAGGTCTTCTAAATCATCTAGTGTTATCTTCATGTGTGGTTGGAGGTATACTGAACATACTGTGATGGTTTTATGTGTTAATAATGTGGCTGCTACCGCTTCAAGTCTGGTATTAAGAGTCAGCTCCTGAGCAGCGATTCCAGTTTTCACGACGATGGCTACACCACCCGAGAGTCTGCTGGACAGCTCCCGGTCCCGGCGGATGATTTTATAATTTTTAAGGAAATTTTTGTTCTGAGGACCTAAGTTGGTTTCCTGGAGACACAAAGCCAATGGGGAGAATGTAGCCAGGATGTCCTTTATGTCGCTGTAATTATTTAGTAGTCCTCTACAATTCCAATGTATTATACAAGCCATCTTATTTTATGAAAAATGTGAAAAACTAGCTTAGGTTTTTTTTTGGCCCAACGACTCGGGGCCTGTCTTTTTTTTGACGGTCTAAGCTGTGCCGTCGTCCGTCTGACGTCGAAAGCACAGCCCTACCGGGGCTCGTGTCCATTGCCTCCTCTTCAGAGGCAGCGGAGGAGCGCGCCCCAGATAAGTGTTCTTTCGTGTTAGGCCTCGCCTCATGAGGAGAGACCTTCAGGTTTGTCAACCCGGAGGGCTGCATAGCCTTCTTTTGAGATGGAGGTGGGGGAGCAGCATGAGCCACTTCCACCTGGGGCGCGGGTAGCCCTGCCCGAGGCTCACTCTGTGTGGCCTGGGCAGGTGCTATATGTTGGTGTGGCACCCCGCGCTGTTGTGCCATACCAGAATAACTTGGTTTTGCAGTGAACTGAAAAGCAGGAGTAGTGGCCAGTTTTTGTCGCGCTTCTTTATATGACAAGTTTTCTTTTGTTTTGATAGTGATTACTTCTTTTTCAGTTTTCCACGTGGGGCAAGACCTTGAATAAGCAGGGTGTTCTCCTTCACAGTTAGCACACTGCAATGTGGTTTCGGTGCATTCATCAGTTGAGTGTTCTTTTGAAGCGCATTTCGCACAAGTTCGGCGACCGCGACAACTCTGTGAGCCGTGGCCGAATTTCTGGCAGTTAAAGCATCGTCTAGGGTTCGGTATATAATGTCTTACACTTATCTTCAGGTAGCCTACTTCAATGGTGTCAGGGAGAGCACTGGAAGCAAATGTAAGGACAATGTGCTTTGTCGGGGCTTCTTTGTTTTCTTTTCTTATCTTAATCCTCTGGACATTTACAACGTTCTGATCAGCAAGTCCTTCTAACAGTTCTTTTTCTGTCAAGTGTATGAAATCATTTTCTGAAATCACACCTCGGACAGTGTTCAGTGATCGATGAGCAGTGATCGAGACAGGTATGTCCCCGATACACTCAATGTTGGACAGTTTCAAGTATTGCATGTAGTCTTTCAATTCAAGCAGTAGGTCTCCACTTGCCAGTTTTTTCACCTTGTAACCTGCACCTAGTGCACGTGTCAGTGATTTCTCAACTATGAATGGGGAGATAATTCTCGCTGATTTTTGCTCTTCTTCACTATGTATCACATAGTACTTTGGGAAAACTTCTTTGTTTTTTTGAAAAAATTCATGGGTTACATCGGTCCGCCCTCTTTTGAGAGGGCGATCAGTTCCAGAAAGAGAAGCAGCCATAAAATGTGATATTTTTCGGCCAAAGTGGCAGCCACCCACCATGGAGCCCAACAAGGGGACGGGAAAGGAGCTTGTACAAAGAGTCCTGGCCACGTCAGCTGTACACTCTGACTATAACCAAATACGGCGTAACGCAGGGTGGTTAGCCACACAAGGTTAACCCTCGCCGCCAGGAAAAAGGAAAAAGCGAGAAGGGAGGAGAAGACAGGAAAGTTCTGAGAAAGAGGATAGGAAAGTGAAAGATGGAGGGGAGGATAGGAAAAGGCGACTGCCGATTTCCCCCGGGTGGGTCAGCCCGAAGGTGCCGTCTATGGGAAGCGTGGGCCAAAGTGGTGTGTTGCCTCCACCGAGGGGCCTTAAGGGTCCAAACACTCGGCATTGGCTCAACCACCAGGATCCCCTTTTCCCCAGACACGACGATGCCACGCACGGCTAAGCGTGGGTGCTCGGGGTCCGTGGTGTCGCACAAAACACACAAACACCTGCTTTAACAGGTGCCCCCTGCGGGGGCCTAGAAATTTGTGTTCGTTTTTCACCGGTAATTTAGTTTTGTTCAGGTGTAGAGTAGGATCTGTCTGTAAGCTTCGTTTGAGAGAGAATAGAACAGCCACTGTGCTATCGCCATCTATGAACCGGCAACGGCACCAACCTTTTCATTCTTTCTTTCCTTCTTTCCGCTCACCCCTCTGACTATATTGTCACGTACACGGTGACTAAGGATACCAATGATAGCAGGGGGTAGCCCAGACACAAGAACACAGCAGCACAGACGCAAACGTGCAAGCGACACTTCGTCCTCCTTTCACACCTCAGTCATGCGCCACCTGGCAACGCTAGGTGGCATTACCCCCTCCCTCCGAAAAAATGAGAAGGGCCGGTAAAAATGGTGTGAAAAGCAAGAGAGTGGTCACAGCGGGTGGCCATACGCTATCTGTGGTAGTACGGCTTCAGTCGCACAATGTGCACAATGTCCGAGCTGTGCTTTCGACGTTTTGGTTGTGTGGCACCGTCTGGGATAACTTCATAACTGAGGTCACTCACACGGCGCAACACTTTGTGCGGCCCGAAGCCTGGACGGCGAACTGGTGTCCATACCCAGACTTGGTCTCCAGGCTTGTAGTCAACCTGGCGGTGCCGGAGGTTGTAACGATGCGCGTCAGTGGTCTGCTGCTGCCCAATGTGCACACGGGCGAGCTGGCAGGCTTCCTCAGCGCGGATGGCATATTGCTGGGCATCTGAGGATAGCTGGTCATCATCTGGGCACGGGAGCATGGAATCGAGCATGCTCTGAACTTCGCGTCCGTAAACAAGTCGAAATGGTGTGAAGCGCGTTGTCTCTTGTAAGGCTGTATTATACGCAAATGTAACGTACGGCAGCACCTCGTCCCAGGTCTTGTGCTGCACATCGACGTACATTGCCAACATGTCCGCAATCGTCTTATTCAATCTTTCTGTAAGGCCATTGCTTTGTGGATGGTACGCTGTGGTTTTGCGATGGGTCGTGCAACTCAGCTCAAATATGCGGTCGATCAGCTGTGAAGTGAAAGCTGTCCCTCTGTAGGTAATGACGTAGGAAGGGGCGCCATGCCGCAAGACTGTTGTGCATGAAAACTCTGCTACTTCAGAAGCTGTGGCATGAGGGATTGCCTTTGTCTCAGCATATCGAGTCAGGTAGTCAGTAGCGACTACTATCCATTTGTTTCCGGCCTGCGACAAAGGGAAAGGGCCAAGGAGATCCATTCCAATCTGGTCGAACGGAATGCGGGGTACTTTAACGGGCTTGAGAAATCCGGCAGGCTTCTGGGGCGGTGTTTTACGGCGCTGGCATTCGCGACAGCTTCGTACATAGCGTTTCACTGCTGCGGAAAGTCCTGGCCAGTAATACATGTTGCGCACTCGAGCAAGAGTCCGTGAGCAACCCAAATGACAAGACGTTGGTTCATCATGGCAAGCAAGGAGAATATCCTCACGGAGCTCGCATGGCACTACCAGAAGGTAAGTTCTGTCTTGGCTCTGGGAGTTTCTTTTATACAAGACGCCTTGCCGTATGCAGAAGGAACCAAGGTGCCGAGATAGGTGTCGAGGCAGAATCGTATCACGCCCTTCCAGATAATCGATGAGTGGAAGGATGTCTGGATCAGCTCTTTGTCGATCCCTGAGCTCAGATGCGCTGAGGGCTCCTAGAAAACCGCTATCGTCATCGGCTGTAGTATCGCCAGTGTCAATGGGTGCTCGTGACAGCGTGTCGGCGTCTTCGTGTTTGCGGCCGGACTTGTAAACAATGGTTATGTCAAACTCCTGAAGCCGTAAACTCCAGCGTGCAAGTCGTCCAGATGGGTCTCGCAGATTTGCCAGCCAGCACAAACAATGATGGTCGGTGACGACTTTAAATGGCCGGCCGTAAAGATAGGGACGAAACTTCATAGTAGCCCATACGACCGCCAGGCATTCCTTTTCTGAGGTGGAATAGTTCATTTGGGCACGAGAGAGTGCGGCTAGCATAGGCTATTACTCGCTCAAACCCGTCTTGATGCTGAACAAGGACCGCGCCAAGACCGATACTACTGGCGTCAGTGTGTACCTCAGAGTCAGCCGCTTCATCGAAGTGCGCCAGAACAGGGGATGTTTGAAGGCGCTCACGAAGCAAAGAGAAGGCCATCTGCTGCTCAGAGTTCCACACAAAGGAGGTGTCCTTCCTTGTAAGGCGCGTCAGAGGTTCTGCGATCTCAGAAAAGTCCGCAATGAAACGCCGATAATATGCGCACAGGCCGAGGAAGCGCTGAACAGCCTTCTTATTAGCTGGAACGGGAAATCGTGCGACGGCAGCAGTCTTATCGGGATCCGGGCGCACCCCATCAGCGCTTACAACATGGCCGAGGAACTTGAGTTCTGTATACCCGAAGTGGCATTTCTCGGGCTTCAGCGTGAGATCAGCAGAACGGAGGGCTTCCAGGACAGCTCGAAGGCGTTCGAGGTGTTGATCAAATGTTTCGGAAAAAACAACTACATCGTCCAAGTACACAAGACAGATCTGCCACTTGAGGCCAGTGTCCATCATCCTTTGGAATGCAGCTCGGGAAGAGCACAATCCAAATGGGAGTACTTTGAATTCATATAGGCCATCTGGAGTGACAAATGCGGTTTTTTCTCGGTCTCTTTCGTCTACTTCAATTTGCCAATAGCCGCTTTTTAAATCAATAGATGAAAAATACTTCGCACGTCGCAATCTGTCCAGTGAGTCATCGATGCGCGGCAACGGGTATACATCTTTCTTTGTCACATTATTCAATTTTCGATAGTCGACGCAAAAGCGAAGAGTGCCGCCTTTCTTTTTGACAAGGACTACTGGTGAAGACCCCGGACTTTGTGAAGGCTGCACAACACCATCATCCAGCATCTCCTGAACTTGCGTCTGGATCACTTCTCGTTCTTTGGCAGACACACGATGAGGCTGCTGTCGTATTGGGCGAGCGTCGTCATAAGTAATGATGCGATGTTGTGTGATGGGCGTTTGACGAACCTTCGAGGAAGAAGCAAAGCAGTGCTTGAAGTCTAGCAGCAGTTGCTCTAAAGCCCGCCGTTTCTCCTTCGACAAGTGGCAGTTAATGTCGATGTTGTCAAGAGATGGCTCGTTAGTTTCTACTGCCGTGGATGCAAAACAGACCGGATCGTGCGCAGCATGGTCAGCAAAAGCGATAGCAGTCCCCGGGAACAAGTGTCGGTACTCATTAGAAAAATTTGTGACAAGGAGTGCAGCCCGGTCATTGTGAAACGACAATAAACTTCGGGGAGCGCAAATGCCATGAGCAAGCAGGAGTGTATGGTTCGCCTCCGCTACAGCATCACCGGTGCGGAAATCGTCACAGGTAACTTCCACAAGAGCACTGCTTTGCGGCGGCAGCGAGACGCTCTCAGCGGAAACACGAAGTGCGGTATTGCAAGGACTGCTACTATCTTGTTCGGTAGATTGTCCCATCGAAAACGTGACGAGTCTATTTCGCAGGTCGATAACTGCTCCGTACTCCCGCAGAAAGTCAATGCCGAGGATAAGGTCACGGGAGCAGTCACTTAAAACAACGCAACTAACGACGAACGTACGTCCGTTAATCTGAATTCGAGCCGTGCACATCCCCTTTGGAGTAACTATATGACCGCCGGCGGTTCGAAGGCACACACCTGGCCAAGCAGTAAGCACCTTCCTCAAAACAGTCGCCATGCGACCACTCAAAATTGAATAATCGGCACCGGTGTCCACTAATGCATTGACCGTAGTGCGACCGTCTAAAATAACCGGAATGTCCAGAGAAACGCTTTTTGCTTCCCTAGGTGACGGTACCAGCAGCTCGCAGTCGGATCGAAGCGACGACGACGGGAGGTCTTCAACGCAGCGACTACCAGCGGCCTCGCCCCCGAAGGTCGCTGTTTTCAGTTTTCCCGACCAGGGCTAGACGAGCGGCCTTGGTCCTCTCGCGAGGAACCGTGAGTGAACGAGGAGCGCCTTGGCGAAGGGGAGCGGGGCTGACGCTGCGAACGAGATGAAGAACGCAGCTCCGCCAGGTACTCCTCAATAACTCGGGGTCGTTGACCAAACCGGGGAGGAGGCGAGTCGATG
This sequence comes from Amblyomma maculatum, assembly GCF_055883805.1. Classification (NCBI taxonomy): domain Eukaryota; kingdom Metazoa; phylum Arthropoda; class Arachnida; order Ixodida; family Ixodidae; genus Amblyomma; species Amblyomma maculatum. The sequence continues at coordinate 500,587,477 of NC_139344.1, forward strand.
CGGAAGCCGTGGAGACCAAGGCGTCGATACGGACAATCCCGGTAGCGATGTCCTGGTTCACCGCAGTGGAAGCAAAGCGGACGGCGGTCAGGCGTGCGCCAAATGTCGGCTTTGCGTCGGGGCAGCGGACGATTGTCGAAGTTCTGCACTGGCTGCACCGAGGGCAGCGGAACTGTAGGTGACGCAAGAATGGGCGGTGGTGAAGGGGGAGCCTGACTCTGCAGAACTTCCGCATATGTGGGACGATTGTCGGTCCCCGACAGCAATGGCGGGCTCGGAACTACAGGCGAAAGAGGGCTCTTGAGTGCCTGCCGCACCTCCTCCCGCACTATAGCAGAAACGGAAGATGGCGATTGCTGCAGAGGGCTCCAGAACTTGCTTAGTTCTTCGCGCACGACGCTGCGAATCAGTTCGTGCAATGCATCGGGATGCCGCTCTGAAGATGCAAATGATTCCGCGATTGTGCTTGTATGAAAAGGTCGGTCATAAGCCACGGCACGTTGGTGTAGCACCTTTTCCATTGTGGTGGCCTCCACAAGGAATCCGTTTACAGTCGACGGTGGGTTTCGCACAAGGCCTGCGAACAACTGCTCTTTCAAACCCTGCATCAAGTACCTGACCTTTTTGTCCTCGGACATGGCGGGATCGGCTCGCCTGAAGAGGCGCGTCATGTCCTCGACGTATGCTTGGACACTCTCATTCGGCCTTTGGATGCGAGAGTGAATGGCACGTTCTGCATGCTCGCGACGATCTACGCTAGTATAAGCCTCGAGCAGTTGACGACGGAATTCCCGCCACGAAGTTAATGCTTGCTCTCGGTTCTCGAACCAGATACGGGCGCCGTCCTCAAGGATGAAGTAGACGTTCCTTAGTTTGGCAGCATCGTCCCACTGGTTGAATGCAGCGCCACATTCAAACTGAAGGAACCAGTCCTCCACATCCTCAAAGAGGTCCCCATGGAAAGTCTTCGGTACCCGAGGGGCCTGCAAGGTGTAGTTACAGGCCGGCGTGACGCCCGTCACCTGCTGCGCAGGAGCACTAGATGTCATGGCGGCGGGTGATGGCTGAAACTCCGGAGACAGTCCCTGGAGCCGTCGACTGGAGCGATGCACGGGGGTGTCCAATGGTACAGGGCTGGCGCGACGTCTTGTAGATGGAGATTCTTGCATAGGCGATCGTTTTTACCCCGCACCTCCACCAGAATGTCACGTACACGTTGACTAAGGATACCAATGATAGCAGGGGGTAGCCCAGACACAAGAACACAGCAGCACAGACGCAAACGTGCAAGCGACACTTTGTCGTCCTCTTCCACTTCGTCCTCCTTTCACACCTCAGTCATGCGCCACCTGGCAACGCTAGGTGGCAACATAATACCCCTTGATTTGGAAATAAACCGTCATACTTTTGGCCTGGCTACGCTGTCAGATGCATCACTCGGGAGCGGCGCTCCCATTGACTACGCCTTTCCAACAGTGGCGTTCCCATTGACTGCGCCTTTCCAACAGTGGCGACGAGGCTGAAGCAAGGATATCGGGCTCAGGACAGCGCCAGACATGGGTCACAAGCTACCGGACTTCGATGAGGAAGAAGATAAGTGGCAAGCTTACCTGGTGAAAGTAGAAGCGTACTTTGAGGCCAATGAAATCTCAGCTGATGCAATGAAGAGGGCTTTACTAGTAGCCGCCCTTGGGACGAAGACCGTTCAAGTTTTATGCAGTAAAGTAGCGCCAGCAAAAACAAGTTCATTGAGCTACGACAATGTAGTCGAGACCTTGAACAGCTACTATGATCCTACACTAAATGAAATAGCAGAAAGTTTTAAGTTCTTCAACCGCTATCAGAAAGAAGAATCCGTGCAGGAATTTATTGTCGCTATACGACAAATAGCACAGAACTGCAATTTTTCGTCTGTGCTAGAAAGAATGATCAGAGACCGCATCGTGTGTGGCGTCCGATCAAAGAGTTTACAAAAGCAGCTTCTGGCAATAAAAGACCTGTCGCTAAAGGAAGCAGAGGCTCTAGCACTAGCTGCAGAAAGCGCCGAACTAGATTCGCGAGGCATAACCGGCGAGGCTCGGGATCCAAACGTGTTCAAGATAACTCATCGGCGCCAATCAGCGATACGAAAGCAACCGCGAACGCAATGCCAGTGCTGCGGTAACTACGGCCACAAGACTGCAGCATGTCGCTTTAACAGAGGGCAACGTTTCAAATGCAGACGATACGGGCATCTAGCGAAGATGTGCTCAGCGGCCGACAGCGTTAACACAACTGGTACCATGGAAGCACAGAAGCGGCAGGAATCGGAAGACAGTGATAGCAGTACATCGCAGATATGGTCCCTCCGTACGGCGGCGCAGACGCTGCTACCGCCCATTCAGAAAACATTCACATGGAACGGCGTTGACCTAAAAATGGACACTGATACTGGATCCCCAGTCTGCATCATTTCAAAAGCTATTTATGACAAACATCGCAATGAATGGCCTCCGCTCGCGAAATCGCCGATAAAGTTATCGTGCTATCTTGGAAAGCTACCAGTGCCGGCCGTCATGAACATGGATGTGCGTTATCAAGCAACTACAGCGGAATGCAATCTGGTGGTGTTAAACTGCAGAGGCCCCAGTCTTTGTGGCCGGGATTTATTGCAGAAACTGAAGGTCACCGGAATGACTCTCCTGCACGTAAAGGCGCAGACTAACGTGGCCAGCACGGTTCCGCCAGCTGCCCATCAACCTGCCGGGGAAATTCTGAACAGCTATGCTGATCTGTTCGGCGAGGGCACCGGACTCTTGAAAGGCCCGCCAGCACGGATTCATCTCAAGAGCGGAGCAACCCCCAAGTTTTTCAAAGCAAGGAAGGTTCCTTTTGTGTACAAAGAAAAAGTTTCACAGGAGTTGGATAGGCTTACGGAAGCAGGGATAATATCGCCTGTACCATATTCGGAATGGGCCACACCCATTGTTCCCGTCTTGAAGAAGTACCGCTCAGTGCGCCTTTGCGGAGATTTTAAAGCCACACTAAATCCTGTGTGTGAGATTGAGCAATACCCGCTACCAGTTATTGACGACATGTTTGCCAATTTAGCGGGAGGAGAACGGTTCAGTGTGCTAGACCTGAGAGACGCCTATAGCCAGGTAGCGTTGGACGAGGAGCCGCGGAAACTGGCCGTCATCAACACTCATAAAGGGCTATACTGCTACAATCAGCTACCATTTGGAATCTCTTCTGCGCCAGCAATCTTTCAGCGGAAAATTGAATCCGTGCTCCAAGGGTTAACCGGCGTGCAGGTCTATCTTGACGATGTGCTGATAGCTGACAAGAGCCAAGATGACTCAAACCTGAAAGCAGTACTGCAACGCTTCAGGGAAAATGGCATTAAGCTGCGCGCTGACAAATGTCGCTTCGCCGAGCAAGCAGTTTATCTCGGTCACCGCATTGATAAAAACGGGTTGCACCCGGTTGAAAAGAACATCGACGCTATCAGACTAGCCCCTTCTCCGCGTAATGTTACAGAGTTGCGTGCCTTTCATGGGTTTATCACCTTCTACCATCAGTTTCTCCCTAACCTGTCCACCTTGCGCCTTTGTATAAGCTACTGAAGAAAGGAGCCAGGTGGATGTGGAGCGATAAAGAACAAGCAGCATTCAAACTGTCGAAAAAGGCTCTTTGCGCAGCCCCTGTGTTGACATATTTCAATCTGAAGCTCGAACTACTTTTGGAATGCGATGCCTCACCTCACGGTGTGGGAGCGGCACTTTTCCATTGCATTAATGGGGAAATGAGGCCCATCGGATTTCGGTCCCGGACCTTAACTTCGGCCGAAAAGATGTATTCTCAGATCGAACGTGAAGCGTTGGCTCTAGTTTTTGGTGTTTCACGTTTCCGGGACTACCTCCTTGGCCGGGAGTTCAACCTTGTGACGGATCATCGGCCTTCAACGAATGGATCGTCAGACCCCCATCATGGCCGCCGCGAGAATACAAAGATGGGCTCTTCTGCTGGGAGCGTACAAATACAAGCTGCTTTGCAAATCCGGAAAAATGATGGTTAACGCGGACACCCTAAGCCGTTTACCTCAAACCTTGCAGGAAACGGAGACCGCACCGGAAGGAGACGCAGAGTTTGTCCTCGCCATCGACCAGTGGGACCAGTCGGCCATCACTATAGAAGAATTGCGGTCACTCACAGAAACGGACGTGGTACTAGCACTTGTCCGCAGGTACGTCCAGGAGGGTTGGCCCAAAGCATGTTGCTCCGGTAACACGGAGGTGTTGCATTACTACAAAAAGCGACATGAATTATCTGTTCAGGATGGCCTCCTACTGTGGGGACATCGTGTAGTAGTCCCCAAACAGGCGCGCGGTAGACTGCTGATGATATTGCACGAAGCCCATCGGGCGTCTGCACCATGAAGAAGGTAGCACGGTCCAAATTTTGGTGGCCGGAGATCGACCGGGACATTAGCCGAATAGCCGATGAATGCAGAAACTGTGTCCAGGCTTTACCAATGCCTCCAGCACGTGAACCAGTAAACGGGCCAGCTACAGAAGAAAAATGGTCCCGATTGCACCTCGATTTCGCTGGACCTATCAGGGACAAAATGTTGCTGATCGTGGTTGATTCCCACAGCAAATGGATCGAGGCCCTTCCACTCTCGAGTGCAACGTCAAGCAGCACGGTAAACACGCTGCGTACGCTCTTCAGCCAGTTCGGACTACCGCGCACTGTAGTAACTGATAACGGCACGTCCTTTACCAGGTCGGATTTCGCCGAATTCATGAACAGGAAGGGCATTGCCCACATTCGAACACCGCCCTACCACCCACAAAGCAATGGGCTGGCAGAAGGCGCGGTCAGAACGGTTAAGGATGGGTTAAAGAAGATGCCTGGCGTGGATCTCTCAACCGCACTCGCACGAGTTTTGTGCCGATACCGGAATTCCCCAAGGCAGTCGAGCCTATCACCTTCAGAGTTACTGTTAGGTTATCGACTACGCACCAGACTTGACATGTGTTTTCCTCTCAGGAACAAACCTGTCCAGAGCAGAGCAGCTACACCAGAGTCGGACGACGCCAGCGGGAGTTTAGCTCCGGAGGACCCTGTACTGGTCCGTAACTACGGTGTTGGTGACAAGGGGACACCCGAAAAGGTGAAGTCAACAACAGGAGCTCGACTAGTCACCGTCAAGACGGAGGATAATGTGGTGGTCCGTCGTCATGCTGATCAAATCCGCAAGCGCAACGTCGTGGGATCCACACTCACGGGTACAGACAGTCCAGCAGCAGAACCAGTGGACCACCCGCTGGCTAATCAGAACAACGCACCCACGTCAGAGCCCGCAGACCCTGCTCCCCAAGAGACACAGCTGCACAGGTCTACCCGGGTCAAGAAACCTATGGATCGCTATGGTTATTAGGAGGAAGGGATGCTATCGCCATCTATGAACCGGCAACGGCACCAACCTTTTCATTCTTTCTTTCCTTCTTTCCGCTCACCCCTCTGACTATTACCCCTTGATCTGGAAATAAACCGTCGTACTTTTGGCCTGGCTACGCTGTCAGATGCATCTCTCGGGAGCAGCGTTCCCATTGACTACGCCTTTCCAACAGTGGTGTTCCCATTGACTGCGCCTTTCCAACACACTGTTTTTTGAGGAGAAAACTGAAATCCATTTGTGTCTGCCCATGCTGCTAGTTTATTTATGGTCAACTGCACCTGTCTCTCACATGTAGATACGTCGAGGATGTGTACGCAATCTGTAGATCGTCAACATAAGCTGAATACATTATGGATTTCGGGATAACTGTGCTTATGGAATTCATTTTTACTATAAAGAGAGTTGTGCTTAAGACGCATCCCTGTGGTACGCCATTCTCCGGTACAAAGTTCTTTGAAAATGTTGAGCCCAAGCGCACACGGAATGAGCGATTTGACAAGAAGTCCTTTAGACAGTTTAACATCCTACCACGTATGCTTAAATCTGCTAGGTCACGGAGGATGCCAAATCGCCATGTAGTGTCATAAGCCTTTTCCATATCAAAGAAGACTGCAAGGCAGTGCTGTTCGTGAATAAATGCTTCACGAACAGTGTTTTCAAGGCAGACTAGATGGTCCGTGGTAGAACATGCTGTTTTGAACCCACATTGGTGAATGTCTATAAGTTCTCAGGAATGAAGAACAAAGGCTAATCTGGTATTAAGAACACTTTCAAAAGGCTTTGCAAGGCAACTTGTGAGAGCTTTGGGTCTATAACTGCTGGGGGCCGTTGGTGGCTTTCCTGGTTTCAGGAAAGGCACAATAGTAGCTTTTTTCCAGGCCTCAGGAATACTCCTAGATACCCATACTTTGTTGAAAAATTTCAGAAGTGTTTCTAAAGCAGGTGTAGAAAGCTATGCAAGCATCTGATAGTGAATTTGATCTGAGCCAGGTGCATTCTTCTTGCCGGCAGATAGAACAATGTTTATTTCTTGTAGCGTTATTAAATTGTTATATGCTTCATTTATACTTCCACTTGTTGGCAGTTTTTGTTTTTCAGCCTTGTTTTTGTATGTTATTGAAGATTTTGGGTAATGTAGTGAGCTGGAATTGCAGAAAAGCTCGCCTAGAATATCTGTCTGTTCCTTTAAGTTTGTTTGGGTGCTAGGAGATGTTAGAAAGGGGACTGTGTACAGGGAGAAGTTACCATCCAGTTTGTGAACAAGCTCCCACATTTTTTTTTATGTGATTCAGCTATTTATTGATATGTATTTTTGCCAAGAAGCCTTCTCAGCGTTTCGGCAGACGTACCGTGCCCTAGCTTTCGCCTGATTGAATTTTACAAGGTTTTCGTTTGTAGGGCACCTCGGAAAAGACCTTTTCCAGGCTGGCTTCAGACTGGAATAGAGCCCAGTTCTCAAGGTGCAGCTTCCACCGCTTGGGTTTGTTTAGAATGATGGAGGATGAGGGTGTTAGGCTGATAATGACAGGCAAATGATCACTTCCTAGAGGATTGTCAAAGACGTCCCATTTAAAATCAGTAAATATTGATGGGGAGCTAAATGATAAATCTAAACGCTCATTTTCCCCGTGCTTGGGGAGCTCTATGTATGCTTTCCTGTATTTAGCAGGCAGACATCATTGCATAATATAAAATCTTCTAATATACGACCTCTAGTGTCTGTCTGATCGCTTCTCTAAAAAGTGGAGTGTGCATTAAAATCTCCAACAACCAGATATGGTTTGGCAGTTGTTCTAAAAGCTCTTCCAGATCATGAAGGGTTACAATTAGGTGCGGTTGGAGATACAGTGAACATAAAGTTATTGTTTTATAATGAATGATAGACAGCAACAGCTTTCAACTTGGTTTTGAGGCTAATTTCACGTGTTGCTACTCCATTCTGCACTACAATAGCGACATCTCCAGATAGCCTATTTGCTTCTTTTCGGTCGCAGTGAAAGACGTGTAATTTTAAAATGTTTTGGTGTGGTCCTAAGTTAGCTTCCTGTAGGCAAAGGGCTACAGGAGAAAATGAATGTAAAATGTCTTTTATATCGTAGTTGTTTATGAGACCTCGGCAGTTCCAGTGTATGAGGAACGCCATATTTTTTAATGGAATGTACCTGAGTTTAGGTTTCAGGTTTGTCTGGTCCTGTTATAAGAGTTTTTTCTCTCCGTTATCTTTCCAGAGAGTTATGCCGCCGCTGCAGCGTGGACGAGGAAGGGGTTGTGTCCATTGCCTCGGGGGCTTTGGATGTTTGGGGAGAGTTAGGAGTGTTGGTTGCAGGCTTCCATTCTGGGGGAGAAGCCTTTTGGGCTGTTGGCTCTGGGGACAGTGTGCCCTGTTTCTGCGATGGCAGGGCAGCTTTCACTGCTTCTGCCTGGGGCAGGGATGGCCCCACCTGAGGTTTAATCTCGGCGGAGACCAAATCCTGTTGTGGTGTGCTGCCCCTATGCTCCACCACATTGGAATAGTTCGGTTTGGCTGTGAACAAAAAAGTGCCGTTTAACAAGATATCACTGTCATGCCTCTTTAAACCTTATGTTTTCATTGACTTTTATGGTAATGCTGACCTTTTCCTTCTTCCAAGAAGGACATGACCGTGAGTATGCGGCGTGTTCACCTGCACAGTTCGCGCAGTGTGGCGCAGCTTCACACTAGTCAGATTTATGTTGAGTTGAGGCACATTTTGCACACGTTTGTCGGCCACGGCAGCTCTGGGAGCCATGACCGAATCTTTGGCAGTTGAAACAAAGCCTAGGGTTTGGGATGTAGGGCAGGATGTCTACTTTGATGTAACCGACTTCAATGGATTCAGGGAGTTTGCTGGAGTTGAAAGTGAGAACTATGTGCTTTGTTGGTATTTCTTGGTTCTTTCGGATTTTGACCCTGTGTACACCGATTAAATTTTGCTCGGAAAGACCTTCTAGAAGTTCTTCAGTGAGTGACAGGAAGTCAATCTCTGATATCACGCCTTGGACTGTCTTCAAGCACTGACTGTTATTGGGCTATCCCCAAATGTAGCAAGTTGCTGAAGGTTGCTGTACTGGAGTTTGCTTTGCAGCTCAAGCAGGAGATCCCCGCTAGCCAGTTTACTAACATCGTATCCTGGGCCTAGTATGGTTGTGAGAGACCTAGATACTGCAAAAGGGGATATTAGCCGAGCTTGTTTGGCAGGGCTTTCACTGTGGATCACATGATATTTAGGGAAAGCTTCATGCTTCGCTGAAAAGAACTGGGCTGATACATCGGTCCGCCTTTTCTTGGAAAGGCAATCAGTTTGTTTGGAGGAAGAAGCCATAAATAATGTATGATGTTCGGCTGCGGTACCAGCCACCCACCATGGAGCCCAACGAGGGGACGGGGCAGGAATTGGCAGGCAAGTCCTGTCCACGTCAGCTGTACACAGTAACTATAACCTAATATGGCGTAACTCAGGGTAGTCAGCCACACAAGGTTACCCCTCGCTGCCTGGAAGTAAGGAAAAACCAAGAGGAGAGTAGAGGACAGGAGAGTTGTAGGATAGAAGATAGGAACGTGAAAGATGAAGGGAAGGATAGGAAAAGGCGACTGCCGGTTTCCCCCGGGTGGGTCAGCCCGGAGGTGCCGTCTATGGGAAGCGTGGGCCAAAGTGGTGTGTTGCCTCCGTCGAGGGGCCTTAAAGGCTCAAACACTCTGCATCGGCTCAACCACCAGGATCCCCTTTTCCCCAGACACGACGATGCCACGCACGGCTAAGCGTGGGTGCTCGGGGTCCGTGGTGTCGCACAAAACACACAAACACCTGCTTTAACAGGTGCCCCCTGCAGGGGGAGGCCATGTTTTGTTGGGACCCCAGGTCTATTCCAAAAGAAAGTAAAAACAGAGTCTCTTATCAGACACTGATTGTACTTGATTTTGTGCCTGTCTATTTTATAATGATTATTTTTTGTAATTTTAATGACATGTATAACGTGTTACGACACTTCTGATTTTCAATGCATGCAGTTGTGACAACGAGCAAGTGTGAGCGGGAGATGCATGCAGTACGCGTCACCACTAAAGCGAGCAGCCCCGTTGTACAGGAAGCCAGTGAGTTATCGATCCATAAAATGCACTGCGTCAAGAGGCAAAACGTCGCCGCCTGCTACGACCCACAGATGGATCCGAGACCCAAGACTGCACATACAAGGAGAAATGGAAAGCAGACTATGCCTGGATCATGGCCACCTCCGACGACAGCCGCCAGGAGCAAGGTAAAAGCAAACTGTGAATAAACCTGCCAGCAGTTCTAGCAGTTTGTGCGATCAGACCGAGCTATTTGAAGGTGGTTCGGTCAGGTGCCCATTCTACATAGGTATTGAGAAATTTGTTCATGTTCGAGCATTTTAATGTGATTTATTTCAAAACGATATGCATCTGGACTTCAACTTGCGTCATGAACAGCAGTTTCTACTTCATAGATGGCAATTAAGTGCAAAAACAATTCACGTAAAAGTGCAGTATAAACTATATTTCTCAGGCGGCATGCGTCAATGACACCCCCCCCCCCCCCCCCCCCGCGGTAAGCGTATGCCCAATTTTCCTAGCTGGAAGTTGTGGTCAGCCTATGCTGCGGACAAGAATTGCTCCTTGCACTTTGTCTCTCATTTCCTCCATTTGTTGAGCAATGTGCAGAACAGTTTGTTCAGCCCCCTATAAAAACTGCATGGTATGGATCCATGAGAAATGCCAGTTAGATCAACAGAGGCATTATCATATAATGCACAAAGGAAAAAGCACCGTTCTAGCATGATGAGACTGTATGAGCAGTTCTTGTTCAAGATGGAGCCTGGAACAACAAAAAATTCAACTACATTCTCTCTTTTACATCTTCCTAGTGTCCACTCAATGCTCTCATATATTCTGATCTGCTTATATGTAACAGGGTAAGCAGGTTTCAATGCATGATCTTGCACGTAAAAACCATCAGCATGACAATACTGACAAAGGCGACCATTTCCATTTGTGCACTCCTAGAAATGTTTTCTCATTTCAGTTTTATATTTTTAAAGCCAACTTCTATAGCCCTATATTGGTGCTTCGCTTGCCTTTCATGAATGGACTGTATTCCTCCTGTAGCACCATCTTTGCTCGTTGCGGATCTGGAAACGAACTGATGCTGCTGACGACAGACTATTAACGTGATTTCAGAAATGAAGATGTCGAAGATATCCTTGTCAGCGACAGTTAGAGTTCCCGCTTGCCAATCTTTGAAGATCGATCATCTGCGCTGACGACCAGGACGTAATGCCTAGCTTGCGTGGTCATCCTTTGTTACACAAATGCCACGAGCACCACAGGTTTTCCACGAAAAACGCTACGCTTTTCCTGAAGGGACACTGACGGTAGACAGCATGGCTCCTATACAACATCGAACAAGCCTGGGGGAACTATCACTCTGGAGCAGACCAGGCAGCCGTAAGGTTGAGCAGAGATTTACCTTCCGTTTACCATTTGTGCAGGCAGCTATGTTTGTATTTTAGCCACTCAATATCTAGCTCCTGGTCTGCTCCAAGTGTGCTCGGTTTTTTGTGTGTTTGTTTTTTTAGTGTTCTGTGGTGTGTATCTTGCAAACGAGTCCTAACGTGTATATGAAGATTACCTTTTCAGCCTTTTGCGCTCTGCGGCTGAACTACAAGTAATTTTTTTATCAGACTGACCACTAGCTTATATAGCTATCGGCCGAAACAGTGTTTGCACATATTGTTATTGCAATAAAGTTCCCTCCCAAAACCAATCACGCAACTTCTTTATCCAGGTGTAACCACCGCTTGTGGCACATGCAGGACGTTCTTCTTAAGATATTACAGTTGATGAAGATGACGGTTTCACTGCAGTGAAGGAGGCTGCACCAGAACTTACGCAGCAACCTTAGACCACCAGGAGAAACATCGGTGCAGAGCCAGGTCCAGTGCACCCATTACAGCCCAATGTTGACAAGACGTGTTGGCAACTTGCCTCCTTAACAAAAAGAGTGTGATGTCATACCATTGCTACCCAGGTACCAGAACATTTGTCTTGTACCAGCCTAAATCACCATGTTTAGACATGTGTAAAGCCATTCTAGAGTTGCTTTTATTAAAAAGAGCTGCATTACATAAAAGCAGAACTGGGAATTCGTGAGCAGCATTATCAAAGACAACAGCCCATTTCCATAAAACTATGGTGTAAAGCCAACAGATCTGTCGGCCTAGATGACTCAAGCCGTTCTCAGTCGTCTATGGCAGAACACCCTACATCCCTCTCGACGCGCAGTTGGGCCTTCACCGTCAGACTACGTCACCAATTGACTCTGCCCAACGATTTCGTTACGCCCTACTCGAAGCTCAGTGCAACCTTCTCACGGCTCATGCGCGTATAAGAGTGGCCAATGCAGCATCACCACCACTTCTCACCTTCCGGTTGGGTGACTTGGTCCTCGTTCGCCACACCATCCGCACGACTGGCCCTTACACGAAGCTCATGCCCCTATACTGCGGCGCTTACCGTGTCGTTGAACGGCTCGGCCCCGTGACATAACGCCTCGAATACCTCCCCGAGCATAGACGATGCGGTGTGCACATTTTCACGGAGCATGTGTAAACATGAATCAATATGTCAACAGTGCCAGCATTGACTCCGACTTAGATACCGGGTCATCACCACTACTGTCGTCGCCAGCTGCCTCACTGCATTCCCCACGAAACGCCAACCAATAATTGGAGCGCCTGCAGCAGCTCACTGAAACTCCCCCCCCCACCCCCGTTGGAAAGATGTTACGGTGCCCGCCGAGGAGCGCTGCGCCAGAAAAGGGAGAGGCGCAGGATGAGCGCGAGACAAGCATGCGGCGCCAGCGCGAGGGTTAGAGAACAAAAGAAGAGCGCCGGGGCAAGTTGTGTTTGCCTGGTGTCCTCCGTTCTTCTGTGTCTATCTCTTGGCGGGCACAGGGTCCCGCAACATTACATAACGCATTACAAGTTCTTCAATAAAATGACTGAAGGACAAATTTTGCAGCTTATGTGATGTGTCGCACTGAAACCAAACTTGTCAACATGCATGGCAGTTTTCTTGCCTTGCAGTGCTGAGTGCAAAAGCTGCCGCAGAAACAAAACGATCTCAGTTTTTGTGGGACGGAGCCACGAAGGAGGCAAGTATATTCGTGATGGTGCGGTTAACACGCTCCACGAGGCCATTGCACTGGGGATGATTGACGGATGTAGTGGAATGTGCAATGCCAAAGGAGCGGAGGGCTCGCTCAAATTCAAGGGAACAAACGCAAGTATAAAAAATCGATAAATTAAATGCCTAACACACGATTGACATGATACAGTGACATAACATGATAATAGTGGCCATAGTGAAAGTGCGTGAAAAAGCAACAAAAATTCTCAGTCCTTAACAAGCAACCATGGCTAAAAAAGGTGGATGCACAGAAAAAAATGTATTATATAAGAACTTGTTTAAAAAACTGCAGAGAAATTTATGAGATGGACAAAAAATAATAAGTAAATTAAACATTAAAAAAGAAGAGAGAGAGATGCAAATGTTGAAACAAAATTGAACGCCAACCGACACTGCAAAACAAGAAACCAACATCGAATTAAACAATATGACTGACTGCAATTCGAAATGTATAAAACGAAGGCGTGTAAAGAGTGCAAATAAAATCAAAGATAAAATCAAGCACAATCAGAGAGAAAAGCAATTTCTTTGTTCGAAAGGAAAACTGAGGATGTGCTGACGCATTCATCCTTGTGCTTAGAAATCAAAGCGGCTTCCACTATTTCGCGTGTAAGCTTGTTATGGGATCGGTTTAGAATGGTCGTTTTCTGAGACGGGAGCATTTTCTATTGCGGTCGCATGTGTGACAATGCACTGGCAGGTTTTTGGACAATGACACTGAAAAACCATTGCTATGCTCCATTAAAGGTTTATTAATACATCGGCCGGTTTGGCCGATGTATGCTTTGCCACAAGATAGAGGGAGGAGTATACAAGCCCTTCTGTGCATGTTACGGCGGGATTCTTGTGCCTTGTGGTGCAGCCATTATCTCTGTCATTTTGTTGACCATGCAACAGTCTTGATAGGCGGTGCGGGGCTGAAAAGACCACGTGAACGCCTGCCTTCTTACCAATCTTCTTGAGATTATGAGAAATCTTGTGGATATAAGGTATTATTGGTACCTAATTTCACTGTTGGACTTCAGCTGAAGGGCCTGTCATCTTCATTTCGTAGTTCCTTAACATTTTTCTAGCGGCAGAAGAAAGAAGTTTTGCGGCTATCCCGACTGCGTCAGCCTGCACACTTGAGCTGAAAAGCTATCCTGAAATTTGCGCTTACATGACTTCGTCAAGGCGTTACTAAAACCAGATTGCACAATATTCCTTTTAACCAACTTTGAATGAGCAGAATCATAAGCTACAATGGGTTTCTTGCTCCTTGGTTCGAACACCCAGCAAACATGATTAGGAGTGAAAAAAAATGTCTTAGCTCGAGAAAACGAATGGAAATCTTGTCTGGCACTTCGTGGGTCAGCTCAAGTGGCTCCATTGTGTTCGTAAACACCGTCAGAACTTGAGGTACCCGAATTAAAATGGTTTCATTATTGCAATCTAAGATAACTAAGTAATCATCTACGAAACGGAAGATATTTAAAACGCATGAGTTATCAAAGCTTTCATTAAGAGCTTAGTCATGCATGCCGAGGTAAAGGTCACTGAGAACTGGGGCAATGCATGATCCTATACGGATCCCCTGCCTTTGTATAAAAAGAGACCTATTCCAATCTGCAAAGGTTGATTTGAGGTAAACCGTCAACAATTCCAAAAAACCATCAACAGTAATGGCTGTCCAAATATGGCGCCGTGGCTTTTCAGAATAAGTGTGGCATTACTGATGATGGTTTTTGGAATTGTCGGTTTTACCTCAAATCAACCTTTGCAGGTTAGAATAGGTCTCGTTTTATACAAAGGCAGGGGATCCGTATAGGATCATGCATTGCCCCAGTTCTCAGTGACCTTTACCTCGGCATGCATGACTAAGCTCTTAATGAAAGCTTTGATAACTCATGCGTTTTAAATATCTTCCGTTTCGTAGATGATTACTTAGTTATCTTAGATTGCAACAATGAAACCATTTTAATTCGGGTACCTCAAGTTCTGACCATGTTTGCGAACACAATGGCGCCACGTGAGCTGACCCACGAAGTGCCAGACAAGAATTCCATTCGTTTTCTCGAGCTAAGACTTTTTGCACTCCTAATCATGTTTGCTGGTCGTTCGAACCAAGGAACAAGAAACCAATTTTAGCTTATGGTATGTTTTAGTATGTACTTTAGTACTTTTAGTATGTTTAGAGATTTGGAGGCCTTTTTCATCAGGACATTTATATGAGGAAGAAAGGTGAGTTTTTTGTCAAAAGTTACGCCTAGAAATTTGTGTTCGTTTTTCACCGGTAATTTCGTTTTGTTCAGGTGTAGTGTACGATCTGTTTGTAAGCCTCGTTTGAGAGAGAATAGGACAGCCACTGTTTTTTGAGGAGAAAACTGAAATCCGTTTGTGTCTGCCCATGCTGCTAGTTTATTTATGGTCAACTGCACCTGTCTCTCACATGTAGATACGTTAGAGGATGTGTATGCAATCTGTAGATCGTCAACATAAGCTGAATACATTATGGATTTCGGGATAACTGTGCTTATGTAATTCATTTTTACTATAGAGTTGTGCATAAGACGCATCCCTGTGGTACGCCATTCTCCTGTACAAAGTTCTTTGAAAAGCTTGAGCCCAAGCGCACACGGAATCAGCGATTTGACAAGTCCTTTAGACTGTTTAACATCCTACCACGTATGCTTAAATCTGCTAGGTCACGGAGGATGCCAAATCGCCATGTAGTGTCATAAGCCTTTTCCATATCAAAGAAGACTGCAAGGCAGTGCTGTTCGTGAATAAATGCTTCACGAACAGTGTTTTCAAGGCAGACTAGATGGTCCGTGGTAGAACATGCTCTTTGAACCCACATTGGTGAATGTCTAGAAGTTCTCGGGTATGAAGGACAAAGGCTAATCTGGTATTAAGAACACTTTCAAAAGGCTTTGCAAAGCAACTTGTGAGAGCTATGGGTCTATAACTGCTGGGGGCCGTTGGTGGCTTTCCTGGTTTCAGGAAAGGCACAATAATAGCTTTTTTTCAGGCCTCAGGAATACTCCCGGATACCCATACTTTGTTGAAAAATTTCAGAAGTGCTTCTAAAGCCGGTTAGAAAGATGTGCAAGCATCTGATAGCGAATTTGATCTGGGCCAGGTGCAGTGTTCTTGCCGGCAGATAGAACCGTGTTCATTTCTTGCAGCGTTAACTTGTTATATGCTTCATTTGTACTTCCACTTGTTGGCAGTTCTTGTTTTTCGGCCTTGTTTTTGTATGTTATGAAAGATTTTGGGTAGTGTAGAGAGCTTGAAATTGCAGAAAAATGATCGCCTAGAATATCTGCCTGTTCCTGTAAATTTGTTTGGGTGCCAGGAGATGTTAGAAAAGGGACTGTGCATGGGGAGAAGTTGCCATCCAGTTTGTGAACAAGCTCCCACATTTTTTTTTATGTGACTGAGCTATTTATTGATGATATGTATTTTGCCAAGAAGCCTTCTCAGCGTTTCGGCGGACATACCGTGCCCTAGCTTTTGCCTGTTTGAATTTTACAAGGTTTTCGTTTGTAAGGTACCTGCGAAAGGTTCCCCAAGCTTTGTTGTGTTTCTTCGCATCTCTGCACTCCTGAGAATACAAGACTGCGATTTTTCAGTACCACTTCTGAAGACTCTGGTATAGCTACAAGTGCTGCGTCAATGATGCAGGCCGTAAATTTTTCACTTATCTCGTCAACACTGAGTTTTTCGGAAAAGCCCTTTTCCAGGCTGGCTTCAGACTGGAATAGAGCCAAGTTCTCAAGGTTTCCACCGCTTGGGTTTGTTTAGAGTGATGGAGGGTGAGGGTGTTAGGCTGATAAAGACAGGCAAATGATCACTTCCTAGAGGATTGTCAAAGACGTCCCATTTAAAATCATTAAAAATTGATGGGGAGCTAAATGATAAATCTAAAACGCTCATTTTCCCCGTGCTTGGGGAGCAGTATGTATGCTTTCCTGTATTTAGCAGGCAGACACCATTGCATAATATAAAATCCTCTAATATACGACCTCTAGTGTGTCTGATCGCTTCTCCAGAAAGTGGAGTGCGCATTAAAATCTGCAACCGGACATGGTTTTGCCAGTTGTTCTAAAAGCTCTTCCAGATCATGAAGGGTTACAATTAGGTGCGGTTGGAGATACAGTGAACACATATAGTTATTGTTTTATAATGAATGATAGACAGCAACAGCTTCGAACTTGGTTTTGAGGCTAATTTCACGTGTTGCTACTCCATTCTGCACTACAATAGCGACACCTCCAAATAACCTATTTGCTTCTTTTTGGTCGCAGCGAAAGACGTGTCCTTTTAAAATGTTTTGGTGTGGTCCTAAGTTAGCTTCCTGTAGGCAAAGGGCTACAGGAGAAAATTAATGTAAAATGTCTTTTATATCGTTGTAGTTGTTTATGAGACCTCGGCAGTTCCAGTGTATGAGGAACGCCATATTTTTTTATGGAATGTACCTGAGTTTAGGTTTCAGGTTTGTCTGGTCCTGTAACAAGAGTTTTTTCTCTCCGTTATCTTTCCAGAGTTATGCCGCCGCTGCAGCGTGGACGAGGAAGGGGTTGTGTCCATTGTCTTGGGGGCTTTGGATGTTTGGGGAGAGTTAGAGTGTTGGTTGCAGGCTTCCCTTCTGGGGGAGGCCTTTTGGGCTGTTGGCTCTGGGGCCAGTGTGCCCTGTTTCTGCGATGGCAGGGCAGCTTTCACTGCTTCTGCCTGGGGCAGGGATGGCCCTGCATGAGGCTTAACCTCGGCGGAGACCAAATCCTGTTGTGGTGTGCTGCCCCTATGCTCCACCACATTGGAATAGTTCGGTTTGGCTGTGAACAAAAAAGTGCCGTTTAACAAGATATGGCTGTCGTGCCTCTTTAAACGTTATGTTTTCATTGACTTTTATGGTAATGATGTCCTTTTCCTTCTTCCGAGAAGGACATGACCGTGAGTATGCCGCGTGTTCACCTGCACAGTTCGCGCAGTGCGGTGCAGCTTCACACTCGTCAGATTTATGTTCAGTTGAGGCACATTTTGCGCATGTTTGTCGGCCATGGCAGCTCTGGGAGCCGCGACCGAATCTTTGGCAGTTGAAACAAAGCCTAGGGTTTGGGATGTAGGGCCGGATGTCTACTTTGATGTAACAGACTTCAATGGATTCAGGGAGTTTGCTAGAGTTGAAAGTCAGAACTATGTGCTTTGTTGGTAATTGGTTGTTCTTTCGGATTTTGATCCTGTGTACACCGATTACATTTTGCTCGGAAAGACCTTCTAGAAGATCTTCAGTGAGTGACAGGAAGTCAGTCTCTGATATCATGCCTTGGACTGTGTTCAAGCACTGACTGTTATTGTGCTATCCCCAAATGTAGCAAGTTGCTGAAGGTTGCTGTACTGGAGTTTGCTTTGCAGCTCAAGCAGGAGATCCCCGCTAGCCAGTTTACTAACTTTGTATCCTGAGCCTAGTATGGTTGTGAGAGACCTAGATACTGCAAAAGGGGATATTAGCCGAGCTTGTTTGGCGGGGCTTTCACTGTGGATCACATGATATTTAGGGCAAGTTTCATGCTTCGCTGAAAACAACTGGGCTGATACATTGGTCCGCCCTTTCTTGGAAAGGCAATCAGTTTGGAGCAAGAAGCCAAAATAATGTATGATGTTCGGCTGCGGTGCCAGCCACCCACCATGGAGCCCAACGAGGGGATGGGGCAGGAATTGGCAGGCAGGTCCTGTCCACGTCAGCTGTACACTGTAACTATAACCTAATATGGCGTAACTCAGGGTAGTCAGCCACACAAGGTTAACCCTCGCCGCCTGAAAGTAAGGAAAAACCAAGAAGAGAGTAGAGGACAGGAGAGTTCTAGGATAGAAGATAGGAACGTGAAAGATGAAGGGAAGGATAGGAAAAGGCGACTGCCGGTTTCCCCCGGGTGGGTCAGCCCTGTGGTGCCGTCTATGGGAAGTGTGGGCCAAAGTGGTGTGTTGCCTCCGTCGAGGGGCCTTAAAGGTTCAAACACTCGGCATCGGCTCAACCACTAGGATCCCCTTTTCCCCAGACACGACGATGCCACGCAAGGCTAAGCGTGGGTGCTCGGGGTCCGTGGTGTCGCACAAAACACACAAACACCTGCTTTAACAGGTGCCCCCTGCGGGGAGAGGCCATGTTTTGTTAGGACCAAAGGTCTATTCCAAACTAAAGTAAAAACAGTCTGTTATCAGACGCTGATTGTACTTGATTTTGTGCCTGTCTATTTTATAATGATTACTTTTTGTAATTTTAATGACATGTATAACATGTTATTACACTTCTGATTTTCAATGCATGCAGTTGTGACGAGCAAGTGTGAGCCGGAGATGCATGTAGTATGCGTCACCACTAAAGCGAGCAGCCCCGTTGTACAGGAAGCCAGTCAGTTATCGATCCATAAAACGCACTGCGTCAAGAGGCAAGACGTCGCCGCCTGCTACGACCCACAGATGGATCCGAGACCCAAGAAAAGACTGCACATACAAGGAGAGATGGAAAGCAGACTATGCCTGGATCATGGCCACCTCGGACGACAGCCGCCAGGAGCAAGGCAAACTATGAATAAACCAGCCAGCAGTTCTAACAGTATGTGCGATCAGACCAAGCTATTTGAAAGTGGTTCGGTCAGGTGCCCATTCTTACGTAGGTATTGAGAAATTTGTTCATGTTCGAGCATTTTAATGTGATGTATTTCAAAACGATATGCATCTGAACTTCAACTTGTGTCATGAACAGCAGTTTCCACTTCATAGATGGCAATTTAGTGCAAAAAAATTCACGCAAAAGTGCAATATAAACTATATTCCTCAGACGGCATGCGTCAATGACACCCCCCCCACGGTAAGCGTATGCCCTATTTCAATAGCAGGAAGTTGTGGTCAGCCTAAGCTGCGGACAAAAATCACTCCCTGCACTTTGTCTCTGAATTCCTCCATATGTTGAGGAATGTGCAGAACAGTTTGTTCAGCCCCCTATAAAAACTGCATGGTATGGATCCATGAGAAATGCCAGTTAGATGAACAGAGGCATTATCATATACTGCACAAAGAAAAAAGCATCAGTCTAGCATGATGAGACTGTATGAGCAGTTCTTGTTCAAGATGGAGCCTGGAACAACAAAAAATTCAACTACATTCTTCTCTCTTTTACATCTTCCTAGTGTCCACTCAATGCTCTCATATATTCTGATCTGCTTATATGTAACAGGGTAAGCAGGTTTCAATGCATGATCTTGCACGTAAAAACCATCAGCCTGACAATACTGACAAAGGTGACTATTTCCATTTGTGCACTCCTAGAAATGTTTTCTCATTTCAGTTTTATATTTTTAAAGCCAACTTCTATAGCCCCATATTGGTGCTTCCCTTGGCTTATTCACGACTGGACTCCATTCCTCGTGTAGCCCCATCTTTGCTAGTGGCGGATCTGGAAATGGACTGATGCTGCTGACGACAGACTATCCAACGTCATTTCAGAAGTGCAGATGTGGAAGATAGCCTTTTCAGCGACAGTAAAAGAGTTCCCGCCGAACATTGAAGATCGGTCATCTGCGCTGACGACCAGGATGTAATGCCTAGCTCGCGTGGTCATCCTGTGTTACACAAATGCAACGAGCACCGCAGATTTTCCACGAAAAACGCCTGTGCTTTTCCTGAAGGGACATTGACGGTACACGGCATGGCTCCTATATAACGTCGAACAAGCCTGGGGGGACTATCACTCTGGAGCAGACCAGGCAGCCGTAAGGTTGCGCAGCGATTTACCTTGTTTACCATTTGCGCAGCTATGTTTGTATTTTAGCCACTCAATATTTAGCTCCTGGTCTGCTCCAAGTGTGCTTGGTTTTTTGTGTGTTTTGTGGTGTGTATCTTGCAAACGTGTATATGAAGATTACCTTTTCAGCCTTTTGCGCTCTGCGGCTGAACTACAAGTAATTTTTTTATCAGACTGGCCACTAGCTTATATAGCTATCGGTCGCAACAGTGTTTGCACATATTGTTATCGCAATAAAGTTCCCTTCCAAAACCAGTCACGCAACTTCTTTATCCAGGTGTAGCCACCGCTTATGGCACATGCAGAATGTTCTTCTTAAGATATTACAGTTGATGAAGATGACGGTTTCACTGCAGTGAAGGAGACCGCACCAGAACTTATGCAGCAACCTTAGACACCACCAGGAGAAACATCGGTGCAGAGCCTGGCCCAGTGCACCCATTACAGCCCAATGTTGACAAGACGTGTTGGCAACTTGCCTCCTTAACAAAAAGAGTGCGATGTCATACCATTGGTACCCAGGTACCAGAACATTTGTCTTGTACCAGCCTAAATCATCATGTTTAGAGAGATGTGTAAAGCCATTCTAGAGTTGTTTTTATCAAAAAGAGCTGCATTACATAAAAGCAGAACTGGGAATTCATGAGCAGCCTTATCAAAGACAACAGCCCGTTTCCATAAAACTATGGTGTAAAGGCAACAGATCTGTCGGCCTAGATGACTCACGCCGTTCTCAGTCGTCTATGGCAGAACACCCTACATCCCTCTCAACGCGCAGTTGGGCCTTCCCCGTTAGACTACGTCACCAATTCACTCCGCCCAACGACTTTGTTTCGCCCGCCTCGACGCTCACCGCAACCTTCTCACGGCTCATGTGCGTGTGAGAGTGGCCAATGCAGCATCACCACCACTTCCCACCTTCCGGTCTGGTGACTTGGTCCTCGTTCGCCGCACCGTCCGCACGACTGGCCCTGCCACGAAGCTGATGCCCCGATACTGCGGCCCTTACCGTGTCGTTGAACGGCTCGGCCCCGTGACATACCGCCTCGGAGACTTCCCCGAGCATGGACGATGCAGTGTGCACCACATTTTCACGGAGCATGTGTAAACATGAAGCAATATGTCAACAGCGCCAGCATTGACTCCGACTTAGATACTGGGTCATCACCACTACTGTCGTTGCCAGCTGCCTCACTGCCTTCCCCACGAAACGCCGCCCCATAAGTGGAGCACCTGCAACAGCTCACTGAAACTCCCCCCCCCCCCCCCCCCCCCGGCGGAAAGATGTTACGGTGCACGCCGAGGAGCGCTGCGCCAGAAAAGGAAGAGGCGCAGGACGAGCGCGAGACAAGCGCGCGGCGCCAGCGCGAGGGTTAGAGAACAAAAGAAGAGCGCTGGGGCAAGTGGTGTTTGCCTGGTGTCCTCTGTTCTGTGTCTATCTCGAGGCGGGCACAGGGTCCCGCAACATTATATAACGCATTACAAGTTCTTCAATAAGATGACTGAAGGACAAATTTTGCAGCTTATGTGATGTGTCGCACTGAAACCAAACTTGTCAACATGCATGGCAGTGTTCTTGCCTCGCAGTGTTGAGTGCAAAAGCTGCCGCAGAAACAAAACGATCTCAGTTTCTGTGGGACGGAGCCACGAAGGAGGCGAGTATATCCGTGATGGTGCGGTTAACACGCTCCACGAGGCCATTGCACTGGGGATGATTGACGGATGTAGTGGAATGTGCAATGCCAAGGTAGCGGAAGGCTGGTTCAAATTCATGGGACAAACACGAGTATAAAAATCGATGTATCTAAATGCAGATAACTACGGATTTGCTGAAGGACGGGGGGATATCGTGTTAGAAAAACTGGCCACCTTGTATACGCAGTGCCTGATGTCATCGACGGTACCGGAACCATGGAAGAATGCAAACATTATCTTCATTCATAAGAAAGAGGACTCTAAGGACCTTAAAAATTACAGACCAATCAGCTTACTGTCTGTTACGTATAAGGTATTTACTAAGATATGCGGATGATACCACTTTAATGGCAGAAAGTGAAGTGGAACTCAAGAGCCTTCTGATGCGCGTACAAGAGGAGAGTGAGAAGTCTGCGCTTAAACTGAACATTAAAAAGACGAAGATCATGGCGTCTTGCCCTATCAAGTCCTGGAGTATCAATGGACAAGAAGTGGAAGCTGTGACAGATTTTCTGTTCTTGGGCGCCAAGATTACCTCGGAAGGAGACTGCAGCCATGAAATTAGGAGACGCCTGCTTCTGGGAAAGAGAGCAATGGTTAGCCTTGACCGCCTAGCAAAGAGCAGAGACATTAGTCTGCCAACCAAGATCCGTATAACCCGTGCTATGGTCTTTCCAGTTGTGATGTATGGATGCGAGAGTTGGACTGTGAAAAAGGCTGACCGCCGAAGAATTGACGCGTTTGAATTGTGGTGCTGGCGAAGACTCTTAAGAGTTCCTGGGACTGCCAGAAGATCAAATCAGTCGATATTGTCGACCATAAACCCTGACTGCTCATTGGAGGGTCAAATTCTAAAGTTAAAGCTCAGCTACTTTGGTCATCTGATGAGAAGAGAGGAGTCGCTGGAGAAAGATTTGGCGTTGGGAAAGGTTGAGGGTCGCCGGAGAAGGGGTAGGCAGCGAACGCGATGGTTAGATGGCATTCTCGAGGCATTGCAGATGAAGCTATGCGATGTTAAGAAGATAGTGAGAGACCGGAAAGCGTGGCGTGACATGGTCCATAGGGTCACGAAGAGTCAGACACGACTGAACGCCTGAACTGAACTGAAGGTAATCGCTAATAGAATCAGAACAACTTTAGACGTCAATCAAGCAAAGGATCAAGCAGGGTTTCAGAAACTGTACTCTACTATCGATCATATCCATACCATCAATCAGGTGATAGAAAAATGCACGGAATATAACCAGCCCTTATACATAGCATTCATTGATTACGAAAAAGCATTTGACTCAGTTGAAACCTCGGCGGTGATGCAGGCATTGCGAAATCAGGGGGTAGACGAGCCGTACGTGAAAGTGCTGGAAGATATATATAGTGGCTGCACAGCAACCATAGTTCTGCATAAAGAAAGTAACAAAATTCCCATAAAGAAAGGTGTTAGGCAAGGAGACACAATCTCCCCAGTACTATTCACAGCTTGTTTAGAGGAAGTATTCAGAGACTTGGAATGGGAGCAGTTAGGGATAAGGGTAGATGGAGAATACCTCAGTAATCTGCGATTTTCTGATGACATTGCCTTGCTAAGCAACTCGGGAGATGAACTACAAATAATGATTGATGACCTAAACAGGAAAAGTAGAAAGGTAAGCTTGAAAATCAATATGCAGAAGACTAAGGTAATGTTCAACAGCATCGGGAAGGAACAGCAGTTTACATTAGGTAGCGAAGTACTGAAAGTAGTAGGCGAATATGTCTACTTAGGACAGGTAGTAACCGCAGATCCGGACCATGAAAAGGAAATAACAAGAAGAATAAGATTGGGATGGAGCACATTTGGCAAGCACTCGCAGATTATGTCTAGCAGCTTACCGGTATCGCTCAAGAGGAAAGTATACAACAGCTGCATCTTACCTGTACTCATTTATGGGGCTGAAACGTGGAGGCTAACCAAGAAAGTTCTACTTAAGTTGAGGACAACCCAGAGGGCTATGGAACAAAAAATGGTAGGTGTAACATTAAGAGATAGGAAGCGTGCAGAGTGGGTCAGAGAAATAACTCAAGTTACCGACATTCTAGTGGACATTAAGAAGAAATAGACATGGGCAGGACATGTAGTGCGAAGAGAGGATAACCGATGGTCGCTTAGGGTAACAAACTGGATTCCAAGGGAAGGAAAGCGTAGGAGGGGGCAGCAGAAGGTTAGGTGGGCGGATGAGATTAAGAAGTTCGCAGGGGTCAAGTGGATGCAGCTAGCACACAACCGGGTTAAGTGGAGAAATATGGGAGAGGCCTTCGCCCTGCAGTGGGTAGAGTCAGGCTGATGATGATCTAAATGCCTAACATATGATTGACATGATACAGTGACATAACATGATAATAGTGGCCATAGTGAAAGTGCGTGAAAAAGCAACAAAAATTCCCAGTCCTTAACAACCAACAAAGGCTAAAAAAGGTGGATGCGCAGAAAACATTTTTTATATTAGAACTTGTTTAAAAAACCGCAGAGAAACTTATAAGATGGACAAAAAATAAGTTAAACATTAAAAAAGAAGAGAGAGAGATGCAAATGTTGAAACAAAATTGAAAGCCAACCAATTGACACTGCAAAACAAAAAACCAACAATGAATTAAACAATATGCCTGACTGCAATTCAAAACGTATAAAACGAAGGCATGTAAAGAGTGCAAATAAAATCAAAGAAAATCAAGCACAATCAGAGAGAAAAGCAATTTCTTTGTTCGAAATGAAAACTGAGGATGTGCTGACGCATTCATCCTTGTGCTTAGCAATCAAAGCGGCTTCCACTATTTCGCGTGTAAGCTTGTTATGGGATCGGTTTAGAATGGTCGTTTTCTGAAAGAAAGGGGAGCATTTTCTATTGCGGTCGCATGTGCGACAATGCACTGGCAGGTTTTTGGACGATGACCCTGAAAAATCATTGCTATGCTCCATTAAAGATGAATACATTGGCCAGTTTGGCTGATGTATGCTTTGCCACAAGATAGAGGGATGGAGTATACAAGCCCTTCTGCGCATGTTACGGCGGGATTCTTGTGCCTTGTGGTGCAGTCATTATCTCTCTTTGTCGTTTTGTTGACCATGCGACAGTCTTGATAGGCGGTGCGAGGCTGAAAAGACCAGGTGAACGCCTGCCTTCTTACCAATCTTCTTGAGATTATGAGAAATCTTGTGGATATAAGGTATTATTGCTACCTTATTTCGCTGTTGGACTTCAGCTGAAGGGCCTGTCATCTTCATTTTGTAGTTCTTTAACATTTTTCTAGCGACAGAAGAAAGAAGTTTCTACGGGAATCCCGACTGCGTCAGCCTGCACACTTGAGCTGAAAAGCTATCCTGAAATTTATGCTTGCGTGACTTCGTCAAGGTGTTACTAAAACCAGATTGCACAATATTCCTTTTAACCAACTTTGAATGAGCAATACCATAAGCTAAAATGGGTTTCTTGCTTCTTGGTTCGAACGCCCAGCAAACATGATTAGGAGTGAAAATAAGTCTTAGCTCGAGAAAACAAATGGAATTATTGTCTGGCACTTCGTGGGTCAGCTCAAGTGGCGCCATTGTGTTCGCAAACACGGTCAGAACTTGAGGTACCCGACTTAAAATGGTTTCAATATTGCAACCTAAGATAACTAAGTAATCATCTACGAACTGGAAGATCTTTAAAACGCATGAGTTATCAAAGCTTTCATTAAGAGCTCTGTCATGCATGCCGAGGTAAAGGTCACTGAGAACTGGGGCAATGCATGATCCTATAAAGATCCCCTGCCTTTGTATAAAAAGAGACCTATTCCAATCTGCAAAGGTTGATTTGAGGTAAACCGACAACAATTCCAAAAAACCATCAACAGTAATGGCTGTCCAAATATGGCGCCGTGGCTTTTCAGAATAAGTGCGGCATTAGTGTTGATGGTTTTTTGGAATTGTTGTCGGTTTACCTCAAATCAACCTTGCAGATTGGAATGGGTCTCGTTTTATACAAAGGCAGGGGATCTGTACAGGATCATGCATTGCCCCAGTTCTCAGTGACCTTTACCTCTGCATGCATGACAGAGCTCTTAATGCTTTGATAACTCATGCATTTAAAGATCTTCCGGTTCGCAGATGATTACTTAGTTATCTTGGGTTGCAATAATGAAACCATTTTAAGTCGGGTATCTCAAGTTCTGACCGTGTTTGCGAACACAATGGCGCCACTTGAGCAGACCCACGAAGTGCCAGACAAGAATTTCATTCGTTTTCTCGAGCTAAGACGTTTTTTCACTCCTAATCATGTTTGCTGGGCGTTCGAACCAAGAAGCAAGAAACCCATTTTAGCTTATGGTATTGCTCATTCAAAGTTGGTTAAAAGGAATATTGTGCAATCTGGTTTTAGTAACGCCTTGACGAAGTCATGCAAGCATAAATTTCAGGATAACTTTTCAGCTCAAGTGTGCAGGCTGACGCAGTCGGGATTCCCGCAGAAACTTCTCTCTTCTGTGGCTAGAAAAATGTTAAAGAACTACAAAATGAAGATGACAGGCCCTTCAGCTGAAGTCCAACAGCGAAATAAGGTAGCAATAATACCTTATATCCACAAGATTTCTCATAATCTCAAGAAGATTGGTAAGAAGGCAGGCGTTCACGTGGTCTTTTCAGCCCCGCACCGCCTATCAAGACTTTGTCGCATGGTCAACAAAACGACAAAGAGAGATAATGGCTGCACCACAAGGCACAAGAATCCCGCCGTAACATGCGCAGAAGGGCTTGTATACTCCATCCCTCTATCTTGTGGCAAAGCATACATCAGCCAAACTGGCCAATGTATTATTCATCTTTAATGAAGCATAGCAATGATTTTTCAGGGTCATCATACAAAAACCTGCCAGTACATTGTCGCACATGTGACCACAATAGAAAATGCTCCCCTGTCTTTCAGAAAACGACCCTTCTAAACCGATCCCATAACAAGCTTACACGCGAAATAGTGGAAGTCGCTTTGATTGCTAAGCACAAGGATGAATCCGTCAGCACATCCTCAGTTTTCCGTTCGAACAAAGAAATTGCTTTTCTCTCTGATTGTGCTTGATTTTATCTTTGATTTTATTTGTACTCTTTACATGCCTTCGTTTTATACATTTTGAATTGCAGTCCGTCATATTGTTTACTTCATTGTTGTTTTTTTGTTTTGCAGTGTTAATTGTTGGCTTTCAATTTTGTTTCAACATTTGCATCTCTCTCTCTTCTTTTTTCATGTTTAATTTACTTATTATTTTTTGTCCATCTCATAAGTTTCTCTGCGGTTTTTTAAACAAGTTCTAATATAAAAAATGTTTTCTGCGCATCCACCTTTTTTAGCCATTGTTGCTTGTTAAGGACTGGAAATTTTTGTTAATTTTTCACGCACTTTCCCTACGGCCACTATTATCATGTTATGTCACTGTACCATGTCAATCGTGTGTTAAGCATTTAGATTTATCGATTTTTTATACTCCTGTTTGATTTTGTTGCACCTGTTTACGCCACCTGTAGATTTTGTTCCTCTAGTGGGCGTTTCTCTGTTATATATATGACATGGTTGGCTGATTTACAAAAATAAAGTCGCAGTTCAGTGCCTCTGCATCTTACGTGTTCCTCCGTCTTCGTCCTTGTCCGGCTACGCGCTGCAATAACTATGAAAAACCAACTAGCCCGACAGCTTGTCCTCTTTGTATTTTTTGTTCACAAGAAACTATGGGGGATGTGTATATGACCTACATGTAAAACAAATAAAACGACCTTGATAAAATGTTCATTATGGCAGCACAATATCCTTTCTAAAGTGTTATGCAGCTTTTCCTTCATTTTCCAAAGAAAGCTCCCATTAAGATCTTAGTGTGCTACTTACCAATTTCATGCAATGGCAAGTTCACATTTTATTTCTATTGTTCTCGCTTGTGCGACACACTTCTGTTCCCTCTTTCCTCGTATGCCAATGCGACTAGGAACCTAGCAAAATAATATAGCATGCTTTCGTGTCATGCACGTCCGTTGCCCAGAGGTGCAGACTAACCATTGAAGAACCAATCAGAGATCGTGCACGAACATGCCTGCAGGCAGCCAAATGTACAATTGCTTCGTGACGTTTCTCGCGTAGCAAGTGAATGGGACAGCATGGCTTGAAGCTTCATGAAACTGCAAAGTGCCATAATTGCATCTTCCAATCTTTCACTTCCTAAAATCTCATCTTAGATATATGTTGAAATTTGTTTTCGTGTGCTTGAAAAACTCATTGAAACACATAAATTTAGGGGCACACTGGTCTCGAGGGTGCAATAAAAACCACAATTAGAATTTTAAAACTATCAGGTTTCTAAACTCTGTAAATATTTCAGGTGTAATATGAATTTATAGGAAGTCGGGAAACTAACTTTAAGTCAGTGTTTACACTAAAATAGCCCATTGTCATAATATAACGTATGCTTTCCGTTCCCTGCGCACGTTAGGTGCGGTCTTCGTCTCGTTTGGAAGAGTACATCTTCGTTTCAAATTACATGCTCCAGTGTATAGTTTGAATCATTGGCTCGATAGATAGCAAAAGAAAACAAGCACATGTTCCTATTCACTGCCTGCCACACTATACTGAAAGGAACCCTGCATCTCTCACCATCTGCTGCACAAGTCGACGTCGTGCCCCAGGATGCCATCTTGTCTAGTACCTTCGGCCTTGGACACTGGAGATTCCGCAACAATGTGCTGCTGACGAGAAAGCATGTGACGCTGCATAAGTATAGCAAAACGTCATTGATCGGTAATGTTAGAAATGTGCCTTTGTGTTGTGAGACACAGAGGAAAAGAATATTCCTGTGCCAAGTGACAGCGTCAAGGAAACAGGACCAATTAGGCAAGCGGGCCCATCAAGTAAGAAAAGTTGCAGTGTGGTCAGACCCGTCATGATACAACACTTTTGATGCCTTTTGATATGGAAAATGAAAAGACTAGAGCTGACATGAAACTGTGGGATTTGGAATTAACACCGGCAATGAAACGTAAGGCCAACTTAGTCCCCAGCGATGTCACTGACCATCTGCTTAATCCCGACGAGCTTTGCGTTGGTTTCCAATGAGTTGCTCAACCACCTGTTGAATGGGAAAACAGCTAGGTACGATAGTGGTGGTCTGCAAAAAGAGCTGAGACACAAAGTGCAACACGTTTGGAAGTAGAGTAAGAACCGTTTGGGGCGATCGAGAATACGACCTCACTGTTATGCTTTTCAAGACGTGTGATAACTGCTAGGACAAGAGATCAGTATGGAGTATGCTGCGTGTTGAAGAAAAACAAATAAATCTTTTAGCTGCGAACATTCTGGCTGCATCCACTATGCAAAATACTAGACCCAATAAAAGATTTTCAGTACCTTCACTGATAAAAATTTCTCGCGTGGACAACCACAAAAACATGGAAGAACACCATAAAGGAAAACCTGACACCTGCCACGGCGCGCTCCGCTACGGAAGTGGAAGTGCAATGCGCGAGAGTTCACCAGTTTTCTATCTATGTAGCCTTGTCGTATGATGGGCATTGGATGACTCGTGTATTCATTCACACATCAGAGCCGCCCCAAAGTACTCTAAAGACATCACCAGTGAAGACGGCTAGGATGCAAACACAGAGTTGTTCGCCAAAATGTTCGCCGTCAGAGTACTTCAACGCTACCGATGAATCTCCTGTGTTGGCCCCTCTGCATGCTCTCCCCAGTCAGCACTTGGCAGCATGTGCACGGTTGTACTGCAGAAGTGGTGACATTTTTTGAGCGGAATAATCTGATTACATCAAATGGACAAACAAGGGGGTTTTGCTGTGCTACCGGCTGGGCTCTTTCAAGAGAAGGCGACAGTTGCAATTACAAATAACTTTGTTAAAGTGAAGGAGAAAGTCAGCAGATCAAAAGCTATTGCGTTATGTAACGATTAACCACCTACGTTCAAGGTGGGTGCTCGATTTCCACTCTTCTATTACAGGCTTTATGAGGTGTATTTTGTTATTTGTTTCAGTGTTCCAAGTCGACTGCCATTTTTGTATCAGCTTACTTTGTATCAATTTCATGCAGTCTTGAGATGGTACCTGCACTTCTTTTATTTTCTTGTCTCGAGCTTTGGCAGTGCACATATCTGCTTTTTCATTACCTTGAATTCCTACATGACTGGGAACCCAGCAAATTTTTATGCTTCGTCCTTCATCTGTAAGTGTTGCTATGCTGTGTATGATGTTTCCCAGAATTGGTATAACTGCGTTTCTTGTGTGAAGGACTGTGACTATACTTAAGAAATCTGTGTAAACAATGCTTCTCCTGAGGTTTTCTTTTATTATTTTCTCTATGGCAACAGACACAGCATAGCATTCAGCAGTAAAGATGGACGCGCACTGTGGAAGTATTACTGTTTTTTCCCATTCACTTTGAACAACTGCGCTTCCGACATAATGATCTGTTTTCGAGCCATCCGTGTAAACGTCTGTGAAGCTACTGTACTTTTCTTTCAGCTGAAGGAATTCTTGTATGATGAGCTCTTGTGGGGTTATTGTTTTTTGGAACTGTGTGAGAGGTTCCAAACTGCAGGGACCAGGTACCAAGGAGGCAGAGGGTTAGGTCTTTTGGCAATACTAGGTAAGCAATCCAGTAGCTCAACCTCTTGACACATTAGCTCAAATCTTAGGAGCAGCGCTCTCGCTGCATTGGGTTTGTTGGTGAATAGTGTTCTAGAAGGGCATTTAGTTACTAGGGAATAGCAGATATGCTTTGGCAGAGATCTGATTTTAAATATATGGGCACATGTAAGTGATGTTCTTCTGATTTCAAGAGGAGGTTCATTTGTTTCCACAAGCAGACTGGATATAGGAAAAGTTCGGTATGCTCCACATGAGAGTCGGAGTCCTTTGTTATGTACCTGGTCTAGTTTTTTTAAGTATGATGGTCTAGCTGACCCATACACTATGCAGCCATAGTCTAAGGAGGAGCGTACGACAGATCTGTAAATGTGTTTAAGGCATGTCCTGTCAGCGCCCCAGTGTTTACGGGAAAGAACCTTTAGTATGTTTAGAGATTTGGAAGCCTTTTTCTTCAGGACATTTATATGAGGAAGAAAGGTGAGTTTTTTGTCAAAAGTTACGCCTAGAAATTTGTGTTCGTTTTCACCGGTAATTTAGTTTTGTTCAGGTGTAGAGTAGGATGTCTGTAAGCTTCGTTTGAGAGAGAATAGAACAGCCACTGTGCTATCGCCATCTATGAACCGGCAACGGCACCAACCTTTTCATTCTTTCTTTCCTTCTTTCCGCTCACCCCTCTGACTATATAATACCCCTTGATCTGGAAATAAACCGTCAAACTTTTGGCCTGGCTACGCTGTCAGATGCATCACTCGGGAGCGGCGCTCCCATTGACTACGCCTTTCCAACAGTGGCGTTCCCATTGACTGCGCCTTTCCAACAGTGGCGACGAGGCTAAAGCAAGGATATCGGGCCCAGGACAGCGCCAGACATGGGTCACAAGCTACCGGACTTCGATGAGGAAGAAGATAAGTGGCAAGCTTACCTGGTGAAAGTAGAAGCGTACTTTGAGGCCAATGAAATCTCAGCTGATGCAATGAAGAGGGCTTTACTAGTAGCCGCCCTTGGGACGAAGGCCGTTCAAGTTTTATGCAGTAAAGTAGTGCCAGCAAAAACAAGTTCATTGAGCTACGACAATGTAGTCGAGACCTTGAACAGCTACTATGATCCTACACCAAATGAAATAGCAGAAAGTTTTAAGTTCTTCAATCGCTATCAGAAAGAAGAAGAATCTGTGCAGGAATTTATTGTCGCTATACGACAAATAGCACAGAACTGCAATTTTTCGTCTGTGCTAGAAAGAATGATCAGAGACCGCATCGTGTGTGGCGTCCGATCAGAGTTTACAAAAGCAGCTTCTGGCAATAAAAGACCTGTCGCTAAAGGAAGCAGAGGCTCTAGCACTAGCTGCAGAAAGCGCCGAACTAGATTCGCGAGGCATAACCGGCGAGGCTCGGGATCCAAACGTGTTCAAGATAACTCATCGGCGCCAATCAGCGATACGAAAGCAACCGCGAACGCAATGCCAGTGCTGCGGTAACTACGGCCACAAGACTGCAGTATGTCGCTTTAACAGAGGGCAATGTTTCAAATGCAGACGATACAGGCATCTAGCGAAGATGTGCTCAGCGGCCGACAGCGTTAACAGAACTGGTACCATGGAAGCACAGAAGCGGCAGAAATCGGAAGACAGTGATAGCAGTACATCGCAGATATGGTCCCTCCGTAAGGCGGCGCAGACGCTGCTACCGCCCATTCAGAAAACATTCACATGGAACGGCGTTGACCTAAAAATGGACACTGATACTGGATCCCCAGTCTGCGTCATTTCAAAAGCTATTTATGACAAACATCGCAATGAATGGCCTCCGCTCGCGAAATCGCCGATAAAGTTATCGTGCTATCTTGGAAAGCTACCAGTGCTGGCCGTCATGAACATGGACGTGTTATCAAGCAACTACAGTGGAATGCAATCTGGTGGTGTTAAACTGCAGAGGCCCCAGTCTGTGGCCGGGATTTATTGCAGAAACTGAAGGACACCGGAATGACTCTCCTGCACGTAAAGGCGCAGACTAACGTGGCCAGCACGGTTCCGCCAGCTGCCCATCAACCTGCCGGGGAAATTCTGAACAGTTATGCTGATCTTTTCGGCGAGGGCACCGGACCCTTGAAAGGCCCGCCACACGGATTCATCTCAAGAGCGGAGCAACCCCCAAGTTTTTCAAAGCAAGGAAGGTTCCTTTTGCGTACAAAGAAAAAGTTTCACAGGAGCTGGATAGGCTTACGGAAGCAGGGATAATATCGCCTGTACCATATTCGGAATGGGCCACACCCATTGTTCCCGTCTTGAAGAAGGACGGCTAAGTGCGCCTTTGCGGAGATTTTAAAGCCACACTAAATCCTGTGTGTGAGATTGAGCAATACCCGCTACCAGTTATTGACGACATGTTTGCCAATTTAGCGGGAGGAGAACGGTTCAGTGTGCTAGACCCGAGAGACGCCTATAGCCAGGTAGCGTTGGACGAGGAGCCGAGGAAACTGGCCGTCATCAACACTCGTAAAGGGCTATACTGCTACAATCGGCTACCATTTGGAATCTCTTCTGCGCCAGCAATCTTTCAGCGGAAAATTGAATCCGTGCTCCAAGGGTTAACCGGCGTGCAGGTCTATCTTGACGATGTGCTGATAGCTGACAAGAGCCAAGATGACTCAAACCTGAAAGCAGTACTGCAACGCTTCAGGGAAAATGGCACTAAGCTGCGCGCTGACAAATGTCGCTTCGCCGAGCAAGCAGTTTATCTCGGTCACCGCATTGATAAAAACGGGTTGCACCCGGTTGAAAAGAACATCGACGCTATCAGACTAGCCCCTTCTCCACGTAATGTTACAGAGTTGCGTGCCTTTCTTGGGTTTATCACCTTCTACCATAAGTTTCTCCCTAACCTGTCCACCTTACTTGCGCCTTTGTATAAGCTACTGAAGAAACGAGCCAGGTGGATGTGGAGCGATAAAGAACAAGCAGCATTCAAACTGTCGAAAAAGGCTCTTTGCGCAGCCCCTGTGTTGACATATTTCAATCTGAAGCTCGAACTACTTTTGGAATGCGATGCCTCACCTCACGGTGTGGAAGCGGCACTTTTCCATTGCATTAATGGGGAAATGAGGCCCATCGGATTTCGGTCCCGGACCTTAACTTCGGCCGAAAAGAACTATTCTCAGATCGAACGTGAAGCGTTGGATCTCGTTTTTGGTGTTTCACGTTTCCGGGACTACCTCCTTGGCCGGGAGTTCAAACTTGTGACGGATCATCGGCCACTGCTCGGCCTTCAACGAATGGATCGTCAGACCCCCATCATGGCCGCCGCGAGAATACAAAGATGGGCTCTTCTGCTGGGAGCGTACAAATACAAGCTGCTTTGCAAATCCAGAAAAATGATGGTTAACGCGGACACCCTAAGCCGTTTACCTCAAACCTTGCAGGAAACGGAGACCGCACCGGAAGGAGACGCAGAGTTTGTCCTCGCCATCGACCAGTGGGACCAATCGGCCATCACTATAGAAGAATTGCGGTCACTCACATAAACGGACGTGGTACTAGCACTTGTCCGCAGGTACGTCCAGGAGGGTTGGCCCAAAGCATGTTGCTCCGGTAACACGGAGGTGTTGCATTACTACAAAAAGCGACATGAATTATCTGTTCAGGATGGCCTCCTACTGTGGGGACATCGTGTAGTAGTCCCCAAACAGGCGCGCGGTAGACTGCTGATGATATTGCACGAAGCCCATCGGGCGTCTGCACCATGAAGAAGGTAGCACAGTCCAAATTTTGGTGGCCGGAGATCGACCGGGACATTAGCCGAATAGCCGATGAATGCAGAAACTGTGTCCAGGCTTTACCAATGCCTCCAGCACGTGAACCAGTAAACGGGCCAGCTACAGAAGAAAAATGGTCCCGATTGCACCTCGATTTCGCTGGACCTATCAGGGACAAAATGTTGCTGATCGTGGTTGATTCCCACAGCAAATGGATCGAGGCCCTTCCACTGTCGAGTGCAACGTCAAGCAGCACGGTAAACGCGCTGTGTACGCTCTTCAGCCAGTTCGGACTACCGCGCACTGTAGTAACTGATAACGGCACGTCCTTTACCGGGTCGGATTTCGCTGAATTCATGAACAGGAAGGGCATTGCCCACATTCGAACACCGCCCTACCACCCACAAAGCAATGGGCTGGCAGAAGGCGCGGTCAGAACGGTTAAGGATGGGTTAAAGAAGATGCCTGGCGTGGATCTCTCAACTGCACTCGCACGAGTTTTGTGCCGATACCGGAATTCCCCAAGGCAGTCGAGCCTATCACCTTCAGAGTTACTGTTAGGTTATCGACTACGCACCAGACTTGACATGTGTTTTCCTCTCAGGAACAAACCTGTCCAGAGCAGAGCAGCTACACCAGAGTCGGACGACGCCAGCGGGAGTTTAGCTCCGGAGGACCCTGTACTGGTCCGTATCTACGGCGTTGGTGACAAGTGGACACCCGGAAAGGTGAAGTCAACAACAGGAGCTCGACTAGTCACCGTCAAGACGGAGGATAATGTGGTGGTCCGTCGTCATGCTGATCAAATCCGCAAGCGCAACGTCGAGGGATCCACACTCACGGGTACAGACAGTCCAGCAGCAGAACCAGTGGACCACCCGCTGGCTAATCAGAACAACGCATCCACGTCAGAGCCCGCAGACCCTGCTCCCCAAGAGACACAGCTGCGCAGGTCTACCCGGGTCAAGAAACCTATGGATCGCTATGGTTATTAGGAGGAAGGGATGCTATCGCCATCTATGAACCGGAAACGGCACCAACCTTTTCATTCTTTCTTTCCTTCTTTCCGCTCACCCCTCTGACTTTTACCCCTTGATCTGGAAATAAACCGTCGTACTTTTGGCCTGGCTACGCTGTCAGATGCATCACTCGGGAGCAGCGTTCCCATTGACTACGCCTTTCCAACAGTGGTGTTCCCATTGACTGCGCCTTTCCAACACACTGTTTTTTGAGGAGAAAACTGAAATCCATTTGTGTCTGCCCATGCTGCTAGTTTATTTATGGTCAACTGCACCTGTCTCTCACATGTAGATACGTCGAGGATGTGTACGCAATCTGTAGATAGTCAACATAAGCTGAATACATTATGGATTTCAGGATAACTGTGCTTATGGAATTCATTTTTACTATAAAGAGAGTTGTGCTTAAGACGCATCCCTGTGGTACGCCATTCTCCTGTACAAAGTTCTTTGAAAATGTTGAGCCCAAGCGCACACGGAATGAGCGATTTGACAAGAAATCCTTTAGACAGTTTAACATCCTACCACGTATGCCTAAACCTGCTAGGTCACGAAGGATGCTAAATCGCCATGTAGTGTCATGCCTTTTCCATATCAAAGAAGACTGCAAGGCAGTGCTGTTCGTGAATAAATGCTTCACGAACAGTGTTTTCAAGGCAGACTAGATGGTCCGTGGTAGAACATGCTGTTTTCAACCCACATTGGTGAATGTCTAGAAGTTTTCAGGAATGAAGAACAAAGGCTAATCTGGTATTAAGAACACTTTCAAAAGGCTTTGGAAGACAACTTGTGAGAGCTATGGGTCTATAACTGCTGGGGGCCATTGGTGGCTTTCCTGGTTTCAGGAAAGGCACAATAGTAGCTTTTTTCCAGGCCTCAGGAATACTCCTAGATACCCACACTTTGTTGAAAAATTTAAGAAGTGTTTCTAAAGCAGGTGTAGAAAGCTATGCAAGCATCTGATAGTGAATTTGATCTGAGCCAGGTGCATTCTTCTTGCCGGCAGATAGAACAATGTTTATTTCTTGTAGCGTTATTAACTTGTTATATGCTTCATTTATACTTCCACTTGTTGGCAGTTTTTGTTTTTCAGCCTTGTTTTTGTATGTTATTGAAGATTTTGGGTAATGTAGTGAGCTGGAATTGCAGAAAAGCTCGCCTAGAATATCTGTCTGTTCCTTTAAGTTTGTTTGGGTGCTAGGAGATGTTAGAAAGGGGACTGTGTACAGGGAGAAGTTACCATCCAGTTTGTGAACAAGCTCCCACATTTTTTTATGTGATTCAGCTATTTATTGATGATATGTATTTTTGCCAAGAAACCTTCTCAGCATTTCGGCAGACGTACCGTGCCCTAGCTTTCGCCTGATTGAATTTTACAAGGTTTTCGTTTGTAGGGCACCTCGGAAAAGACCTTTTCCAGGCTGGCTTCAGACTGGAATAGAGCCCAGTTCTCAAGGTGCAGCTTCCACCGCTTGGGTTTGTTTAGAATGATGGAGGGTGAGGGTGTTAGGCTGATAATGACAGGCAAATGATCACTTCCTAGAGGATTGTCAAAGACGTCCCATTTAAAATCAGTAAATATTGATGGGGAGCTAAATGATAAATCTAAACGCTCATTTTCCCCGTGCTTGGGGAGCTTTATGTATGCTTTCCTGTATTTAGCAGGCAGACATCATTGCATAATATAAAATCTTCTAATATACGACCTCTAGTGTGTGTGATCGCTTCTCCAGAAAGTGGAGTGCGCATTAAAATCTCCAACCGGACATGGTTTTGCCAGTTGTTCTAAAAGCTCTTCCAGATCATGAAGGGTTACAATTAGGTGCGGTTGGAGATACAGTGAACACATATAGTTATTGTTTTATAATGAATGATAGACAGCAACAGCTTCGAACTTGGTTTTGAGGCTAATTTCACGTGTTGCTACTCCATTCTGCACTACAATAGCGACACCTCCAGATAGCCTATTTGATTCTTTTCGGTCGCAGCGAAAGACGTGTCCTTTTAAAATGTTTTGGTGTGGTCCTAAGTTAGCTTCCTGTAGGCAAAGGGCTACAGGAGAAAATGAATGTAAAATGCCTTTTATATCGTTGTAGTTGTTTACGAGACCTCGGCAGTTCCAGTGTATGAGGAACGCCATTTTTTTTATGGAATGAACCTGAATTTAGGTTTCAGGTTTGTCTGGTCCTGTTATAAGAGTTTTTTCTCTCCGTTATCTTTCCAGAGTTATGCCGCCGCTGCAGCGTGGACGAGGAAGGGGTTGTGTCCATTGTCTCGGGGGCTTTGGACGTTTGGGGAGAGTTAGGAGTGTTGGTTGCAGGCTTCCCTTCTGGGGGAGGCCTTTTGGGATGTTGGCTCTGGGGCCAGTGTGCCCTGTTTCTGCGATGGCAGGGCAGCTTTCACTCCTTCTGCCTGGGGCAGGGATGGCCCTGCCTGAGGCTTAACCTCGGCGGAGACCAAATCCTGTTGTGGTGTGCTGCCCCTATGCTCCACCACATTGGAATAGTTCGGTTTGGCTGTGAACAAAAAAGTGCCGTTTAACAAGATATGGCTGTCGTGCCTCTTTAAACGTTATGTTTTCATTGACTTTTATGGTAATGATGTCCTTTTCCTTCTTCAGAGAAGGACATGACCGTGAGTATGCCACGTGTTCACCTGCACAGTTCGCGCAGTGCGGTGCAGCTTCACACTCGTCAGATTTATGTTCAGTTGAGGCACATTTTGCGCATGTTTGTCGGCCATGGCAGCTCTGGGAGCCACGACCGAATCTTTGGCAGTTGAAACAAAGCCTAGGGTTTGGGATGTAGGGCCGGATGTCTACTTTGATGTAACAAACTTCAATGGATTCAGGGAGTTTGCTAGAGTTGAAAGTCAGAACTATGTGCTTTGTAGGTAATTACTTGGTTGTTCTTTCGGATTTTGATCCTGTGTACACCGATTACATTTTGCTCGGAAAGACCTTCTAGAAGATCTTCAGTGAGTGACAGGAAGTCAGTCTCTGATATCATGCCTTGGACTGTGTTCAAGCACTGACTGTTATTGGGCTATCCCCAAATGTAGCAAGTTGCTGAAGGTTGCTGTACTGGAGTTTGCTTTGCAGCTCAAGCAGGAGATCCCCGCTAGCCAGTTTACTAACTTTGTATCCTGAGCCTAGTATGGTTGTGAGAAACCTAGATACTGCAAAAGGGGATATTAGCCGAGCTTGTTTGGCGGGGCTTTCACTGTGGATCACATGATATTTAGGGCATTGGTCCGCCCTTTCTTGGAAAGGCAATCAGTTTGGAGCAAGAAGCCATAAATAATGTATGATGTTCGGCTGCGGTGCCAGCCACCCACCATGGAGCCCAACGAGGGGAAGGGGCAGGAATTGGCAGGCAAGTCCTGTCCACGTCAGCTGTACACTGTAACTATAACGTAATATGGCGTATAAGATAGGAACGTGAAAGATGAAGGGAAGGATAGGAAAAGGCGACTGCCGGTTTCCCCCGGGTGGGTCAGCCCGGTGGTGCCGTCTATGGGAAGTGTGGGCCAAAGTGGTGTGTTGCCTCCGTCGAGGGGCCTTAAAGGTTCAAACACTCGGCATCAGCTCAACCACTAGGATCCCCTTTTCCCCAGACACGACGATGCCACGCACGGCTAAGCGTGGGTGCTCGGGGTCCGTGGTGTCGCACAAAACACACAAACACCTGCTTTAACAGGTGCCCCCTGCGGGGAGAGGCCATGTTTTGTTAGGACCCCAGGTCTATTCCAAAATAAAGTAAAAACAGTCTGTTATCAGACGCTGATTGTACTTGATTTTGTGCCTGTCTATTTTATAATGATTATTTTTTGTAATTTTAATGACATGTATAACATGTTATTACACTTCTGATTTTCAATGCGTGCAGTTGTGCCGAGCAAGTGTGAGCCGGAGATGCATGTAGTACGCGTCACCACTAAAACGAGCAGCCCCGTTGTACAGGAAGCCAGTCAGTTATCGATCCATAAAACGCACTGCGTCAAGAGGCAAGACGTCGCTGCCTGCTACGACCCACAGATGGATCCGAGACCCAAGAAAAGACTGCACATACAAGGAGAGATGGAAAGCAGACTATGCCTGGATCATGGCCACCTCGGACGACAGCCGCCAGGAGCAAGGCAAACTATGAATAAACCAGTCAGCAGTTCTAACAGTATGTGCGATCAGACCGAGCTATTTGAAAGTGGTTCGGTCAGGTGCCCAATCTTACGTAGGTATTGAGAAATTTGTTGATGTTCGAGCATTTTAATGTGATTTATTTCAAAACGATATGCATCTGAACTTCAACTTGTGTCATGAACAGCAGTTTCCACTTCATAGATGGCAATTTAGTGCAAAAAAATTCACGCAAAAGTGCAATATAAACTATATTCCTCAGCCGGCATGCGTCAATGACACCCCCCCACGGTAAGCGTATGCCCGATTTCAATAGCAGGAAGTTGTGGTCAGCCTAAGCTGCGGACAAAAATCACTCCTTGCACTTTGTCTCTGATTTCCTCCATATGTTGAGGAATGTGCAGGACAGTTTGTTCAGCACCCTATAAAAACTGCATGGTATGGATCCATGAGAAAAGCCAGTTAGATGAACAGAGGCATTATCATATACTGCACAAAGAAAAAAGCATCAGTCTAGCATGATGAGACTGTATGAGCAGTTCTTGTTCAAGATGGAGCCTGGAACAACAAAAAATTCAACTACATTCTTTTACATCTTCCTAGTGTCCACTCAATGCTCTCATATATTCTGATCTGCTTATATGTAACAGGGTAAGCAGGTTTCAATGCATGATCTTGCACGTAAAAACCATCAGCATGACAATACTGACAAAGGCGACTATTTCCATTTGTGCACTCCCAGAAATGTTTTCTCATTTCAGTTTTATATTTTTAAAGCCAAATTCTATAGCCCCATATTGGTGCTTCCCTTGGCTTATTCACGAATGGACTCCATTCCTCGTGTAGCCCCATCTTTGCTAGTGGCGGATCTGGAAACGGACTGATGCTGCTGACGACAGACTATCCAACGTGATTTCAGAAGTGCAGATGTGGAAGATAGAGTTTTCAGCGACAGTAAAAGAGTTCCCGCCGAACATTGAAGATCGGTCATCTGCGCTGACGACCAGGACGTAATGCCTAGCTCGCGTGGTCATCCTGTGTTACACAAATGCAACGAGCACCGCAGATTTTCCACGAAAAACGCCTGTGCTTTTCCTGAAGGGACATTGACGGTAGACGGCATGGCTCCTATATAACGTCGAACAAGCCTGGGGGGACTATCACTCTGGAGCAGACCAGGCAGCCGTATGGTTGCGCAGCGATTTACCTTGTTTACCATTTGTGCAGCTATGTTTGTATTTTAGCCACTCAATATTTAGCTCCTGGTCTGCTCCAAGTGTGCTTGGTTTTTTGTGTGTTTTGTGGTGTGTATCTTGCAAATGTGTATATGAAGTTTACCTTTTCAGCCTTTTGCGCTCTGCCGCTGAACTACAAGTAATTTTTTTATCAGACTGGCCACTAGCTTATATAGCTATCGGTCGAAACAGTGTTTGCACATATTGTTATCGCAATAAAGTTCCCTTCCAAAACCAGTCACGCAACTTCTTTATCCAGGTGTAGCCACCGCTTATGGCACATGCAGAATGTTCTTCTTAAGATATTACAGTTGATGAAGATGACGGTTTCACTGCAGTGAAGGAGACTGCACCAGAACTTATGCAGCAAGCTTAGACACCACCAGGAGAAACATGCAGAGCCTGGTCCAGTGCACCCATTACAGCCCAATGTTGACAAGACGTGTTGGCAACTTGCCTCCTTAACAAAAAGAGTGCGATGTCATACCATTGGTACCCAGGTACCAGAACATTTGTCTTGTACCAGCCTAAATCATCATGTTTAGAGAGATGTGTAAAGCCATTCTAGAGTTGTTTTTATCAAAAAGAGCTGCATTACATAAAAGCAGAACTGGGAATTCATGAGCAGCCTTATCAAAGACAACAGCCCGTTTGCATAAAACTATGGTGTAAAGCCAACAGATCTGTCGGCCTAGATGACTCACGCCGTTCTCAGTCGTCTATGGCAGAACACCCTACATCCCTCTCAACGCGCAGTTGGGCCTTCCCCGTTAGACTACGTCACCAATTGACT
This sequence comes from Amblyomma maculatum, assembly GCF_055883805.1. Lineage (NCBI taxonomy): Eukaryota > Metazoa > Arthropoda > Arachnida > Ixodida > Ixodidae > Amblyomma > Amblyomma maculatum. Next base: position 500,629,199 of record NC_139344.1, read on the forward strand.
CCGCCCAACGACTTTGTTTCGCCCGCCTCGACGCTCACCGCAACCTTCTCACGGCTCATGTGCGTGTGAGAGTGGCCAATGCAGCATCACCACCACTTCCCACCTTCCGGTCTGGTGACTTGGTCCTCGTTCGCCGCACCGTCCGCACGACTGGCCCTGCCACGAAGCTGATGCCCCGATACTGCGGCCCTTACCGTGTCGTTGAACGGCTCGGCCCCGTGACATACCGCCTCGGAGACCTCCCCAAGCATGGACGATGCAGTGTGCACCACATTTTCACGGAGCATGTGTAAACATGAAGCAATATGTCAACAGCGCCAGCATTGACTCCGACTTAGATACCGGGTCATCACCACTACTGTCGTCGCCAGCTGCCTCACTGCCTTCCCCACGAAATGCCGCCCCATAAGTGGAGCACCTGCAACAGCTCACTGAAACTCCCCCCCCCCCCCCCCCCCGGTGGAAAGATGTTACGGTGCACGCCGAGGAGCGCTGCGCCAGAAAAGGAAGAGGCGCAGGACGAGCGCGAGACAAGCGCGCGGCGCCAGCGCGAGGGTTAGAGAACAAAAGAAGAGCGCTGGGGCAAGTTGTGTTTGCCTGGTGTCCTCTGTTCTGTGTCTATCTCTAGGCGAGCACAGGGTCCCGCAACATTATATAACGCATTACAAGTTCTTCAATAAGATGACTGAAGGACAAATTTTGCAGCTTATGTGATGTGTCGCACTGAAACCAAACTTGTCAACATGCATGGCAGTTTTCTTGCCTCGCAGTGTTGAGTGCAAAAGCTGCCGCAGAAACAAAACGATCTCAGTTTCTGTGGGACGGAGCCACGAAGGAGGCGAGTATATCCGTGATGGTGCGGTTAACACGCTCCACGAGGCCATTGCACTGGGGATGATTGACGGATGTAGTGGAATGTGCAATGCCAAAGAAGCGGAGGGCTCGCTCAAATTCATGGGACAAACACGAGTATAAAAATCGATGTATCTAAATGCAGATAACTACGGATTTGCTGAAGGACGGGGGGATATCGTGTTAGAAAAACTGGCCACCTTGTATACGCAGTGCCTGATGTCATCGACGGTACCGGAACCATGGAAGAATGCAAACATTATCCTCATTCATAAGAAAGAGGACTCTAAGGACCTTAAAAATTACAGACCAATCAGCTTACTGTCTGTTACGTATAAGGTATTTACTAAGATATGCGGATGATACCACTTTAATGGCAGAAAGTGAAGTGGAACTCAAGAGACTTCTGATGCGCGTACAAGAAGAGAGTGAGAAGTTTGGGCTTAAACTGAACATTAAAAAGACGAAGATCATGGCGTCTTGCCCTATCGAGTCCTGGAGCATCAATGGACAAGAAGTGGAAGCTGTGACAGATTTTCTGTTCTTGGGCGCCAAGATTACCTCGGAAGGAGACTGCAGCCATGAAATTAGGAGACGCCTGCTTCTGGGAAAGAGAGCAATGGTTAGCCTTGACCGCCTAGTAAAGAGCAGAGACATTAGTCTGCCAACCAAGATCCGTATAACCCGTGCTATGGTCTTTCCAGTTGTGATGTATGGATGCGAGAGTTGGACTGTGAAAAAGGCTGACCGCCGAAGAATTGACGCGTTTGAATTGTGGTGCTGGCGAAGACTCTTAAGAGTTCCTTGGACTGCCAGAAGATCAAATCAGTCGATATTGTCGACCATAAACCCTGACTGCTCATTGGAGGGTCAAATTCTAAAGTTAAAGCTCAGCTACTTTGGTCATCTGATGAGAAGAGAGGAGTCGCTGGAGAAAGATTTGGCGTTGGGAAAGGTTGAGGGTCGCCGGAGAAGGGGTAGGCAGCGAACGCGATGGTTAGATGGCATTCTCGAGGCATTGCAGATGAAGCTATGCGATGTTAAGAAGATAGTGAGAGACCGGAAAGCGTGGCGTGACATGGTCCATAGGGTCACGAAGAGTCGGACACGACTGAACGCCTGAACTGAACTGAAGGTAATCGCTAATAGAATCAGAACAACCTTAGACTTCAATCAAGCAAAGGATCAAGGAGGGTTTCGGAAACTGTACTCTACTATCGATCATATCCATACCATCAATCAGGTGATAGAAAAATGCTCGGAATATAACCAGCCCTTATACATAGCATTCATTGATTACGAAAAAGCATTTGACTCAGTTGAAACCTCGGCGGTGATGCAGGCATTGCGAAATCAGGGGGTAGACGAGCCGTACGTGAAAGTGCTGGAAGATATATATAGTGGCTGCACAGCAACCATAGTTCTGCATAAAGAAAGTAACAAAATTCCCATAAAGAAAGGTGTTAGGCAAGGAGACACAATCTCCCCAGTACTATTCACAGCTTGCTTAGAGGAAGTATTCAGAGACTTGGAAGGGGAGCAGTTAGGGATAAGGGTAGATGGAGAATACCTCAGTAATCTGCGATTTTCTGATGACATTGCCTTGCTAAGCAACTCGGGAGATGAACTACAAATAATGATTGATGACCTAAACAGGAAAAGTAGAAAGGTAGGCTTGAAAATCAATATGCAGAAGACTAAGGTAATGTTCAACAGCCTCGGGAAGGAACAGCAGTTTACATTAGGTAGCGAAGTACTGAAAGTAGTAGGCGAATATGTCTACTTAGGACAGGTAGTAACCGCAGATCCGGACCATGAAAAGGAAATAACAAGAAGAATAAGATCGGGATGGAGCACATTTGGCAAGCACTAGCAGATTATGTCTAGCAGCTTACTGGTATCGCTCAAGAGGAAAGTATACAACAGCTGCATCTTACCTGTACTCACCTATGGGGCTGAAACGTGGAGGCTAACCAAGAAAGTTCTACTTAAGTTGAGGACAACCCAGAGGGCTATGGAACAAAAAATGGTAGGGGTAACATTAAGAGATAGGAAGCGTGCAGAGTGGGTCAGAGAAATAACTCAAGTTACCGACATTCTAGTGGAAATTAAGAAGAAGAAATGGACATGGGCAGGACATGTAGTGCGAAGAGAGGATAACCGATGGTCGCTTAGGGTAACAAACTGGTTTCCAAGGGAAGGAAAGCGTAGGAGGGGGCGGCAGAAAGTTAGGTGGGCGGATGAGATTAAGAAGTTCGCAGGGGTCAAGTGGATGCAGCTAGCACACAACCGGGTTAAGTGGAGAAATATGGGAGAGGCCTTCGCCCTGCAGTGGGTAGAGTCAGGCTGATGATGATGATGATCTAAATGCCTAACATATGATAGACATGATACAGTGACATAACATGATAATAGTGGCCACAGTGAAAGTGCGTGAAAAAGCAACAAAAATTCCCAGTCCTTAACAACCAACAAAGGCTAAAAAAGGTGGATGCGCAGAAAACATTTTTTATATTAGAACTTGTTTAAAAAACCGCAGAGAAACTTATGAGATGGACAAAAAATAATAAGTAAGTTAAACATTAAAAAAGAAGAGAGAGAGATGCAAATGTTGAAACAAAATTGAAAGCCAACCAATTGACACTGCAAAACAAAAAACCAACAATGAATTAAACAATATGCCTGACTGCAATTCAAAATGTATAAAACGAAGGCATGTAAAGAGTGCAAATAAAATCAAAGATAAAATCAAGCACAATAAGAGAGAAAAGGAATTTCTTTGTTTGAAATGAAAACTGAGGATGTGCTGACGCATTCATCCTTGTGCTTAGCAATCAAAGCGGCTTCCACTATTTCGCGTGTAAGCTTGTTATGGGATCGGTTTAGAATGGTCGTTTTCTGAAAGTAAGGGGAGCATTTTCTATTGCGGTCGCATGTGCGACAATGCACTGGCAGGTTTTTGGACGATGACCCTGAAAAATCATTGCTATGCTCCATTAAAGATGAATAATACATTGGCCAGTTTGGCTGATGTATGCTTTGCCACAAGATAGAGGGATGGAGTATACGAGCCCTTCTGCGCATGTTACAGCGGGATTCTTGTGCCTTGTGGTGCAGCCATTATCTCTCTGTCGTTTTGTTGACCATGCGACAAAGTCTTCATAGGCGGTGCGGGGCTGAAAAGACCACGTGAACGCCTGCCTTCTTACCAATCTTCTTGACATTATGAGAAATCTTGTGGATATAAGGTATTATTGCTACCTTATTTCGCTGTTGGACTTCAGCTGAAGGGCCTGTCATCTTCATTTTGTAGTTCTTTAACATTTTTCTAGCGACAGAAGAAAGAAGTTTCTGCGGGAATCCCGACTGCGTCAGCCTGCACACTAGAGCTGAAAAGTTATCCTGAAATTTATGCTTGCGTGACTTCGTCAAGGCGTTGCTAAAACCAGATTGCACAATATTCCTTTTAACCAACTTTGAATGAGCAATACCATAAGCTAAAATGGGTTTCTTGCTTCTTGGTTCGAACGCCCAGCAAACATGATTAGGAGTGAAAATAAGTCTTAGCTCGAGAAAACAAATGGAATTATTGTCTGGCACTTCGTGGGTCAGCTCAAGTGGCGCCATTGTGTTCGCAAACACGGTCAGAACTTGAGGTACCCGACTTAAAATGGTTTCATTATTGCAACCTAAGATAACTAAGTAATCATCTACGAACTGGAAGATCTTTAAAATGCATGAGTTATCAAAGCTTTCATTAAGAGCTCTGTCATGCATGCCGAGGTAAAGGTCACTGAGAACTGGGGCAATGCATGATCCTATAAAGATCCCCTGCCTTTGTATAAAAAGAGACCTATTCCAATCTGCAAAGGTTGATTTGAGGTAAACCGACAAATTTCCAAAAAACCATCAACAGTAATGGCTGTCCAAATATGGCGCCGTGGCTTTTCAGAATAAGTGCGGCATTAGTGTTGATGGTTTTTTGGAATTGTTGTCGGTTTACCTCAAATCAACCTTGCAGATTGGAATGGGTCTCGTTTTATACAAAGGCAGGGGATCTGTACAGGATCATGCATTGCCCCAGTTCTCAGTGACCTTTACCTCTGCATGCATGACAGAGCTCTTAATGAAAGCTTTGATAACTCATGCATTTAAAGATCTTCCGGTTCGTAGATGATTACTTAGTCATCTTAGGTTGCAATAATGAAACCATTTTAAGTCGGGTATCTCAAGTTCTGACCGTGTTTGCGAACACAATGGCGCCACTTGAGCAGACCCACGAAGTGCCAGACAAGAATTCCATTCGTTTTCTCGAGCTAAGACGTTTTTTCACTCCTAATCATGTTTGCTGGGCGTTCGAACCAAGAAGCAAGAAACCCATTTTAGCTTATGGTATTGCTCATTCAAAGTTGGTTAAAAGGAATATTGTGCAATCTGGTTTTAGTAACGCCTTGACGAAGTCATGCAAGCATAAATTTCAGGATAGCTTTTCAGCTCAAGTGCGCAGGCTGACGCAGTCAGGATTCCCGCAGAAACTTCTCTCTTCTGTGGCTAGAAAAATGTTAAAGAACTACAAAATGAAGATGACAGGCCCTTCAGCTGAAGTCCAACAGCGAAATAAGCTAGCAATGATACCTTATATCCACAAGATTTCTCATAATCTCAAGAAGATTGGTAAGAAGGCAGGCGTTCACGTGGTCTTTTCAGCCCCGCACCGCCTATCAAGACTTTGTCGCATGGTCAACAAAACGACAAAGAGAGATAATGGCTGCACCACAAGGCACAAGAATCCCGCCGTAACATGCGCAGAAGGGCTCGTATACTCCATCCCTCTATCTTGTGGCAAAGCATACATCAGCCAAACTGGCCAATGTATTATTCATCTTTAGTGAAGCATAGCAATGATTTTTCAGGGTCATCATACAAAAACCTGCCAGTACATTGTCGCACATGTGACCGCAATAGAAAATGCTCCCCTGTCTTTCAGAAAACGACCCTTCTAAACCGATCCCATAACAAGCTTACACGCGAAATAGTGGAAGTCGCTTTGATTGCTAAGCACAAGGATGAATGCGTCAGCACATCCTCAGTTTTCCTTTTTGAACAAAGAAATTGCTTTTCTCTCTGATTGTGCTTGATTTTATCTTTGATTTTATTTGTACTCTTTACATGCCTTCGTTTTATACATTTTGAATTGCAGTCCGTCATATTGTTTAATTCATTGTTTTTTTTGTTTTGCAGTGTTAATTGTTGGCTTTCAATTTTGTTTCAACATTTGCATCTCTCTCTCTTCTTTTTTCATGTTTAATTTACTTATTATTTTTTGTCCATCTCATAAGTTTCTCTGCGGTTTTTTAAACAAGCTCTAATATAAAAAATGTTTTCTGCGCATTCACCTTTTTTAGCCATTGTTGCTTGTTAAGGACTGGGAATTTTTGTTAATTTTTCACGCACTTTCCCTACGGCCACTATTATCATGTTATGTCACTGTACCATGTCAATCGTGTGTTAAGCATTTAGATTTATCGATTTTTTATACTCCTGTTTGATTTTGTTGCACCTGCTTTCGCCACGTGTAGATTTTGTTCCTCTAGTGGGCATTTCTCTGTTATATATATGACATGGTTGGCTGATTTCCAAAAATAAAGTCGCAGTTCAGTGCCTCTGCATCTTACGTGTTCCTCCGTCTTCGTCCTTGTCCGGCTACGCGCTGCAATAACTATGGAAAACCAACTAGCCCGACAGCTTGTCCTCTTTGTATTTTTTGTTCACAAGAAACTATGGGGGATGTGTATATGACCTACATGTAAAACAAGAGTGGGCACGGTGGACCCGGCACTGCAACGATGCTGACCAGGCAACTGTTCTTCGTTGTGCAGGCTTTGCTGGGAACCGCCGCAGTATCAACGGCTTCGAACTTCAACTGCGCAGATCACCATATCAGCATCGACAAGAGCGAACTCGTGCAAACCATCGAACACTTTGCAGTATCAGCTCCTCGTGGCCCTGATCTTCTGGCGACACCTTTTGGTCAGCGCCGCGTGACGTCATGGGTAGCCATACCTATAAAAGAGACCCTCTGTTGCTTCAGCCTCAGTGGGCACGGTGGACCGGCACTGCAACGATGCTGACCAGGCAACTGTTCTTCGTTGTGCAGGCTTTGCTGGGAACCGCCGCAGTATCAACGGCTTCGAACTTCAACTGCGCAGATCACCATATCAGCATCGACAAGAGCGAACTCGTGCGAACCATCGAACACTTTGCAGTATCAGCTCCTCGTGGCCCTGATCTTCTGGCGACACCTTTTGGTCAGCGCCGCGTGACGTCATGGGTAGCCATAGCTATAAAAGAGACCCTCTGTTGCTTCAGCCTCAGTGGGCACGGTGGACCCGGCACTGCAACGATGCTGACCAGGCAACTGTTCTTCGTTGTGCAGGTTGGTCCTTCTGAAACATTTAGCAGCGTTCGTAGTGACAACCGTTGCATTGTGGTCCTGCCGTGCCCACAGCAGTGTGCCAGTCTTGCTTACGAGTGTTTTCTGGTGTGCAAATTAGTTCTATGCAGCGATGTAGAAACCAATCCAGGACCAACGCAAAAGGAATTGTACAAACAAATATTTGAGGGCCAAAAACTATTCTTGATGAAGTAAATGAAATTAAAACACAGCTATGCAGCCTTAACAATGTACTTGCCACCCTGCAAAGTGCAGTAAAAGAAATAGACACCAAATTACATCAGTCTTCTACAACCGAGTTCCAAGCTGGTCAAGTAGGAACGACGCTGAAATCTTTAGAACAAGTGATGTCCTTTCAGACAAAGAAGCTAACCAATTTGGAGGACTATAGCAGGCATTCCAATCTGATTATATATGGAATTAAGGAGTCGGATGATGAAACAGAATCTACGATAAAAGAAAAAGTAGTCAATGAGGTATTTCAGGACAAGCTGGGCGTGAAGTGTGAGTCAATTGGCCGAATACACAGGCTAGGAAAAAACAAGGAAAACCAACCAATAATTATCCACCTTCAAGATTACAACGAAAAGAAGGCGATTTTTGCAAACTGCAAGAAACTAAAAGGGTCCAATATTTATGTCCAGAATGATTATTCTCCATCCATATTAAAAAAACGAAAACTTCTCTGGGAGAGTTGTAAACGGGAAAGAGATCTTAAAATAAAAGCTTCACTAATCCATGATAAGCTTAAAGTTGGTAAAAACACTTTTTATTGGGATGAAAGTTTAAACAAACGTGTAAAAATGTCCCTAACAACCTCTCCCGGAACGGACATATCTAGCGATTCCTCAAACATACAGGATTGGCGGGACACTAAAGGACCTCTTAAGCAGCTCAGGCTTATAAATGTCAATGCCCGCAGTGTGAGAAATAAAACTGATGAATTAGGAATGTTATTACTGAAGTATGATCCTCATATTACAGTATTAACGGAGACTTGGCTAAATGACGAAATAGGTGACGATGTATTTCCTTCACGCTATACTGTTTTCCGAAAAGATAGAGGTACCAGAGGTGGCGGTGTAGCCATCCTTATCAAAAATAGCATATCTGCCTATCAGCTGGAAGATATCTCTGACCTTGAATGTTTGCGTGTCAAGATAAAGTGTTGGGGACACAACTTTATTGTTTATGCTATCTACAGGCCACCCGATGCCCCTGTTGAATATTTGCAGAAATTGGAAGAAGGAATGGTCAGACATGCGAATAATAATATTGTATTAATGGGAGACTTTAATTTGCCAAATATTGATTGGGAGCGCCTTAATGCGGGGAATGTGCAGAACAAAAACATTAGCCTTACTTTCAACATTATGCTGCGTTACAACCTAACGCAGGTGGTACATGAACCAACACGTGTGCAGGGAACATGCAGCTCAATTCTGGATTTGGTTTTTGTTAGCCGGGATTTCCCAGAATATTTCGTTTCTATAGAACAAGGACTGTCTGATCACTGCATGGTGAGCGTCACCCTTCCACTTATGCAAATAGCGGAAAACTATTCTTCAGTGCTTTCTTACAAAGATTATTCTCATGCTGATGACGTTTCTATCATAAATTACATGGAAAATTGTCTTCCCGATTTTAACAGCGCCAGTGTCTGTTCCCTTTGGAATACTTTCAAAAGTATGTGTCTTCACTGCGTAGAAAAATTCATATCTACTAAGAGAAAGAAAGTTCATAAGCGTACAGCCTGGATGACACGCGATGTGATTCATGCTAAACGAAAGTTAAAAAGGTTAAAGAAAAAGCGTATCAATCCGAATAAAATAAAAGAAGCTCAGGATGTGCTTGAACAGAAGGTGAACGCAGCTAAACATTATTACTATAATACTTCACTGCCCAACTTCATTAAAAATGATCCTGATAAATTCTGGAAGCATATGAAGGAGAAAAAGAAATCAATTCCGCAATTAACAGTGGATGACACACTGATAACTGATGACAGACATAGCGCAGCACTTTAATGAATATTTTCAAAGTGTCTTTTCAGTATCAAATGTTATTACCGGGTTTTCCAAGAAGCGTGAATTTGATGCCAGTTTTGTTTCTTATGCTGGTATTGTCAATATGCTGGTAAATCTCAAAACCAAAACTACATGTGGCCCTGACGAAATACCGAATATCTTCCTAAAGCGGTATTCTGAACATGTCGCGAAATTTCTTGTTAAAATTTTTTCTGTTTCACTTTCATCGGGGGAGCTCCCGGCTGACTGGAGGGTGGCCCAAGTTGTTCCGGTATTCAAAAAGGGAGATCGAAAAATACTCCAAAATTATCGCCCCATCTCTTTAACATCTCAATGTTGCAAGCTCTTGGAGCACATTGTGGGAAATTGCATCAATGAATTCTTGGCTGAAAACAATGTGCTTACAGAGTTTCAGCACGGTTTCAGAAAGGGTTATTCGACTGTAACACAACTGGTATCCGTAATTCATAATTTTGCGTTATCCCTCGACAATAATGGACAAATAGATGTAATATTTTTAGATTTCACCAAAGCGTTTGATAAGGTGCCGCACGACAAATTAATATTTAAACTAAGAATGATTGGCATACCTGACATTTTTGTACACTGGATTATTGCTTACCTCACTAAACGAACGCAGTACGTTAAAATTGGCGAATGCAGCTCGGCTATTCTTCCAGTCACGTCGGGGGTGCCCCAAGGTAGTGTTCTGGGTCCCCTGTTATTCCTGATATATATTAATGACATCGTGAATGTTGTGAGTCCAGGTGTTCAAATCAGACTGTTTGCTGATGATTGCATTTTGTATAAAGATGTAACAACTCCACATGATCACATTGTCCTTCGAAATGATTTAAGCAACATATTAAATTGGTGCAGTGAATGGGGGATGTTGATAAACGCTGACAAATCAGTATTCCATGTTACTCGTAAAAAAGCCCCGCTTGTTTTCTCTTACTCACTTGGTTCTTCATCACTGCGCAGTACTAACAGCTACAAATACTTGGGTGTTACCTTAACTTCTACTCTGTCCTGGAGCTTACATATTAACACTATCTGCTCCTCTGCCTTCCGCAAACTCTGTTTCTTGAGACACAAACTAAAAAATGCACCCTCTTCCGTAAAGTTACTCTCTTACATCTCTTTCATTAGACCGAAGCTAGAGTATGCATGCATAGCATGGGATCCTCACACTAAGTCAGATATCAAGCACCTTGAGAAAATACAAAGAAAATCAGTTCGGTTTATATTTAATAAATTCGCTAGGTTTGACTCACCCTCTCAAACAATGATAGAAAATTCTATTCCCACACTTGAATCCCGCAGAAAACGGCTGAGGCTAGAATTCCTTTCTCTCCTGATAAATAACAAGCTTGCAATAAACCAGTCCCCATATATATCTCCTGCATCAACACGCTATACGAGACATCATCATCCTGACTCACTGGCGCCCTATTATGCTCGAACTAACACGTTTATGTTTTCCTTTTTCCCTCGCACAATATCAGATTGGAACACTATTTTACAGATGGCTATGCATTGCGATTAATATTGTATAATTTCTTATTACTTTTGTTGTTGTTCTTTGCTCTTTTTTGTACTCAACTATGCCCCTCTGCTTGGACCCGAGGGTCTGCAGTATGTAATAAATAAATAAATAAATAAATAAAACGACCTTGATAAAATGTTCATTATGGCAGTACAATATCCTTTCTAAAGTGTTATGCAGCTTTTCCTTCATTTTCCCAAGAAAGCTGCCATTAAGATCTTAGAGTGCTACTTACCAATTTCATGCAATGGCAAGTTCACATTTTATTTCTATTGTTCTCGCTTGTGCGACACACTTCTGCTCCCTCTTTCCTCGTATGCCAATGCGACTAGGAACCTAGCAAAATAATATAGCATGCTTTCGTGTCATGCACGTCCGTTGCCCAGAGGTGCAGACTAACCATTGAAGAACCAATCAGGGATCGTGCACGAACATGCCTGCAGGCAGCCAAATGTACAATTGCTTCGTGACGTTTCTCGCGTAGCAAGTGAATGGGACAGCATGGCTTGAAGCTTCATGAAACTGAAAAGTGCCATAATTGCATCTTCCAATCTTTCACTTCCTAAAATCTCATCTTAGGTATATGTTGAAATTTGTTTTCGTGTGCTTGAAAAACTCATTGAAACACATAAATTTAGGGGCACACTGGTCTCGAGGGTGCAATAAAAACCACAATTCGAATTTTAAAACTATCAGGTTTCTAAACTCTGTAAATATTTCAGGTGTAATATGAATTTATAGGAAGTCGGGAAACTAACTTTAAGTCAGTGTTTACACTAAAATAGCCCATTGTCATAATATAACGTATGCTTTCCGTTCCCTGCGCACGTTAGGTGCGGTCTTCGTCTCGTTTGGAAGAGTACATCTTCGTTTCAAATTGCATGCTCCAGTGTATAGTTTGAATCATTGGCTCGATAGATAGCAAAAGAAAACAAGCACATGTTCCTATTCACTGCCTGCCACACTATGCTGAAAGGAACCCTGCATCTCTCACCATCTGCTGCACAAGTCGACGTCGTGCCCCAGGATGCCATCTTGTCTAGTACCTTCGGCCTTGGACACTGGAGATTCCGCAACAATGTGCTGCCGACGAGAAAGCATGTGACGCTGCATAAGTATAGCAAAACGTCATTGATCGGTAATGTTAGAAATGTGCCTTTGTGTTGTGAGACACAGAGGAAAAGCATATTCCTGTGCCAAGTGACAGCGTCAAGGAAACGGGACCAATTAGGCAAGCGGGCCCATCAAGTAAGAAAAGTTGCAGTGTGGTCGGACCTGTCATGATACAACACTTTTGATGCCTTTTGATATGGAAAATGAAAAGACTAGAGCTGACATGAAACTGTGGGATTTGGAATTAACACCGGCAATAAAACGTAAGGCCAACTTAGTCCCCAGCGATGTCGCTGACCATCTGCTTAATCCCGACGAGCTTTACGTTGGTTTGCAATGAGTTGCTCAACCGCCTGTTGAATGGGAAAACAGATAGGTACGATAGTGGTGGTCTGCAAAAAGAGCTGAGACACAAAGTGCAACACGTTTCGAAGTAGAGTAAGAACCGTTTGGGGCGATCGAGAATACGACCTCACTGTTATGCTTTTCAAGACGTGTGATAACTGCTAGGACAAGAGATCAGTATGGAGTATGCTGCGTGTTGAAGAAAAACAAATAAATCTTTTAGCTGCGAACATTCTGGCTGCGTCCACTATGCAAAATACTAGACCCAATAAAAGTTTTTCAGTACCTTCACTGATAAAAATTTCTCGCGTGGACAACCACAAAAACATGGAAGAACACCATAAAGGAAAACCTGACACCTGCCACGGCGCGCTCCGCTATGGAAGTGGAAGTGCAATGCGCGAGAGTTCACCAGTTTTCTATCTATGTAGCCTTGTCGTATGATGGGCATTGGATGACTCGTGGATTCATTCACACATCAGAGCCGCCCCAAAGTACTCTAAAGACATCACCAGTGAAGACGGCTAGGATGCAAACACAGAGTTGTTCGCCAAAATGTTCGCCGTCAGAGTACTTCAACGCTACCGATGAATCTCCTGTGTTGGCCCCTCTGCATGCTCTCCCCAGTCAGCACTTGGCAGCATGTGCATGGTTGTACTGCAGAAGTGGTGACATTTTTTGAGCGGAATAATCTTCGATTACATCAAATGGACAAACAAGGGGGTTTTGCTGTGCTACCGGCTGGGCTCTTTGAAGAGAAGGCGACAGTTGCAATTACAAATAACTTTGTTAAAGTGAAGGAGAAAGTCAACAGATCAAAAGCTATTGCGTTATGTAACGAATAACCACCTACAGTTGAAACACAATTATTGCTCTCTTGGAGGCCATGTTTTGTTGTTGTTGTGTTGGGTTTAGTGGCGCATAAGCAGCTTAGGCTATCATGCGCCAACTTCAAGGTTAAGAGTGTTGCATTTATGTAATTTAAACTTATTCTGTTTAGAACGCTTGCTTCTATTAAAAACCTGAAAACCCAGGGCAAATCAATGAGCGAATTTTCACCTAAAAGCAACGCTGGATGAAGAGGAATGTGTTATTTGTAAAACTGCGTAAAATGTTTTTTTCTTAGTTGTTCAAGTTGTCTGCATGAGATTAAAATGTGGGTGACTGTTAGCTCGTGTCCGCATGAATCACACAGGGGCTTATCCTGTTTAGTTAAAATGACGCTGTGTTAAATGTGTGTGTCTTATGCGAAGGCGGCATAAGGATACTTTGGAACGTTCAAGGTGGGTGCTCGATTTCCACTCTTCTATTACAGGCTTTATGAGGTGTATTTTGTTATTTGTTTCAGTGTTCCAAGTCGACTGCCATTTTTGTATCAGCTTACTTTGTATCAATTTCATGCAGTCTTGAGATGGTACCTGCACTTCTTTTATTTTCTTGTCTCGAGCTTTGGCAGTGCACATATCTGTTTTTCATTACCTTGAATTCCTGCATGACTGGGAACCCAGCAAATTTTTATGCTTCGTCCTTCATCTGTAAGTGTTGCTATGCTGTGTATGATGTTTCCCAGAATTGGTATAACTGCGTTTCTTGTGTGAAGGACTGTGACTATACTTAGGAAATCTGTGTAAACAATGCTTCTCCTGAGGTTTTCTTTTATTATTTTCTCTATGGCAACAGAAACAGCATAGCATTCAGCAGTAAAGATGGACGCGCACTGTGGAAGTCTTATTGTTTTTTCCCATTCACTTTGAACAACTGCGCTTCCGACATAATGATCTGTTTTCGAGCCATCCGTGTAAACGTCTGTGAAGCTACTGTACTTTTCTTTCAGCTGAAGGAATTCTTGTATGATGAGCTCTTGTGGGGTTATTGTTTTTTGGAACTGTGTAAGTGAGAGGTTGCAAACTGCAGGGACCAGGTACCAAGGAGGCAGAGGGTTAGGTCTTTTGGCAATACTAGGTAAGCAATCCAGTAGCTCAACCTCTTGACACATTAGCTCAAATCTTGAACCTTTTTTTCTTGAACCAACATTTTTGGTTCATGGCCCCTTTTCCCAACCATTTCACCCCAGAAGAGCCGAGCACCAGGCCGGGGGAAATCTTGTACCCATTGGAAACCGGTGGGTACCCGGCAGTACTGGCGATCGAATTCCGTACCTCCCGAATGCGAGGCGGAGCTACTGTACTTTTCTTTCAGCTGAAGGAATTCTTGTATGATGAGCTCTTGTGGGGTTATTGTTTTTTGGAACTGTGTGAGAGGTTCCAAACTGCAGGGACCAGGTACCAAGGAGGCAGAGGGTTAGGTCTTTTGGCAATACTAGGTAAGCAATCCAGTAGCTCAACCTCGACACATTAGCTCAAATCTTAGGAGCAGTGCTCTCGCTGCATTGGGTTTGTTGGTGAATAGTGTTCTAGAAGGGCATTTAGTTACTAGGGAATAGCAGATATGCTTTGGCAGAGATCTGATTTTAATTATATGGGCACATGTAAGTGACGTTCTTCTGATTTCAAGAGGAGGTTCATTTGTTTCCACAAGCAGACTGGATATAGGAAAAGTTTGGTATGCTCCACATGAGAGTCGAAGTCCTTTGTTATGTACCTGGTCTAGTTTTTTTAAGTATGATGGTCTAGCTGACCCATACACTATGCTGCCATAGTCTAAGGAGGAGCGTACGACAGATCTGTAAATGTGTTTAAGGCATGTCCTGTCAGCGCCCCAGTGTTTACGGGAAAGAACCTTTAGTATGTTTAGAGATTTGGAAGCCTTTTTCTTCAGGACATTTATATGAGGAAGAAAGGTGAGTTTTTTGTCAAAAGTTACGCCTAGAAATTTGTGTTCGTTTTTCACCGGTAATTTAGTTTTGTTCAGGTGTAGAGTAGGATCTGTCTGTAAGCTTCGTTTGAGAGAGAATAGAACAGCCACTGTGCTATCGCCATCTATGAACCGGCAACGGCACAAATCGATGCTATCGCCATCTATGAACCGGCAACGGCACCAAACCAACCTTTTCATTCTTTCTTTCCTTCTTTCCGCTCACCCCTCTGACTATATGATACCCCTTGATCTGGAAATAAACCGTCGGACTTTTGGCCTGGCTACGCTGTCAGATGCATCACTCGGGAGCGGCGTTCCCATTGACTACGCCTTTCCAACAGTGGCGTTCCCATTGACTGCGCCTTTCCAACAGTGGCGACGAGGCTGAAGCAAGGATATCGGGCCCAGGACAGCGCCAGACATGGGTCACAAGCTACCAGACTTCGATGAGGAAGACGATAAGTGGCAAGCTTACCTGGTGAAAGTAGAAGCGTACTTTGAGGCCAATGAAATCTCAGCTGATGCAATGAAGAGGGCTTTACTAGTAGCCGCCCTTGGGACGAAGACCGTTCAAGTTTCATGCAGTAAAGTAGCGCAAGCAAAAACAAGTTCGTTGAGCTACGACAAGGTAGTCGAGACCTTGAACAGCTACTATGATCCTACACCAAACGAAATAGCAGAAAGTTTTAAGTTCTTCAACCGCTATCAGAAAGAAGAAGAATCCGTGCAGGAATTTATTGTCGCTATACGACAAATAGCACAGAACTGCAATTTTTCGTCTGTGCTAGAAAGAATGATCAGAGACCGCATCGTGTGTGGCGTCCAATCAAAGAGTTTACAAAAGCAGCTTCTGGCAATAAAAGACCTGTCACTAAAGGAAGCAGAGGCTCTAGCACTAGCTGCAGAAAGCGCCGAACTAGATTTGCGAGGCATAACCGGCGAGGCTCGGGATCCAAACGTGTTCAAGATAACTCATCGGCGCCAATCAGCGATACGAAAGCAACCGCGAACGCAATGCCAGTGCTGCGGTAACTACGGCCACAAGACTGCAGCATGTCGCTTTAACAGAGGGCAATGTTTCAAATGCAGACGATACGGGCATCTAGCGAAGATGTGCTCAGCGGCCGACAGCGTTAACACAACTGGTACCATGGAAGCACAGAAGCGGCAGGAATCGGAAGACAGTGATAGCAGTACATCGCAGATATGGTCCCTCCGTACGGCGGCGCAGACGCTGCTACCGCCCATTCAGAAAACATTCACATGGAACGGCGTTGACCTAAAAATGGACACTGATACTGGATCCCCAGTCTGCATCATTTCAAAAGCTATTTATGACAAACATCGCAATGAATGGCCTCCGCTCGCGAAATCGCCGATAAAGTTATCGTGCTATTTGGAAAGCTGCCAGTGCCGGCCGTCATGAACATGGACGTGCGTTATCAAGCAACTACAGTGGAATGCAATCTGGTGGTGTTAAACTGCAGAGGCCCCAGTCTTTGTGGCCGGGATTTATTGCAGAAACTGAAGGTCACCGGAATGACTCTCCTGCACGTAAAGGCGCAGACTAACGTGGCCAGCACGGTTCCGCCAGCTGCCCATCAACCTGCCGGGGAAATTCTGAACAGCTATGCTGATCATTTCGGCGAGGGCACCGGACTCTTGAAAGGCCCGCCAGCACGGATTCATCTCAAGAGCGGAGCAACCCCCAAGTTTTTCAAAGCAAGGAAGGTTCCTTTTGCGTACAAAGAAAAAGTTTCACAGGAGTTGGTTTGGCTTACGGAAGCAGGGATAATATCGCCTGTACCTTATTCGGAATGGGCCACACCCATTTTTCCCGTCTTGAAGAAGGACGGCTCAGTGCGCCTTTGCGGAGATTTTAAAGCCACACTAAATCCTGTGTGTGAGATTGAGCTATACCCGCTACCAGTTATTGACGACATGTTTCCCAATTTAGCGGGAGGAGAACGGTTCAGTGTGCTAGACCTGAGAGACGCCTATAGCCAGGTAGCGTTGGACGAGGAGTCGCGGAAACTGGCCGTCATCAACACTCAAAAAGGGCTATACTGCTACAATCGGCTACCATTTGGAATCTCTTCTGCGCCAGCAATCTTTCAGTGGAAAATTGAATCCGTGCTCCAAGGGTTAACCGGCGTGCAGGTCTATCTTGACGATGTGCTGATAGCTGACAAGAGCCAAGATGACTCAAACCTGAAAGCAGTACTGCA
Source organism: Amblyomma maculatum (assembly GCF_055883805.1). Lineage (NCBI taxonomy): Eukaryota > Metazoa > Arthropoda > Arachnida > Ixodida > Ixodidae > Amblyomma > Amblyomma maculatum. The sequence goes on from NC_139344.1 coordinate 500,646,584, forward strand.
ACGCTTCAGGGAAAATGGCATTAAGCTGCGCGCTGACAAATGTCGCTTCGCAGAGCAAGCAGTTTATCTCGGTCACCGCATTGATAAAAACGGGTTGCACCCGGTTGAAAAGAACATCGACGCTATCAGACTAGCCCCTTCTCCACGTAATGTTACAGAGTTGCGTGCCTTTCTTGGGTTTATCACCTTCTACCATAAGTTTCTCCCTAACCTGTCCACCTTACTTGCGCCTTTGTATAAGCTACTGACGAAAGGAGCCAGGTGGATGTGGAGCGATAAAGAACAAGCAGCATTCAAACTGTCGAAAAAGGCTCTTTGCGCAGCCCCTGTGTTGACATATTTCAATCCGAAGCTCGAACTACTTTTGGAATGCGATGCCTCACCTCACGGTGTGGGAGCGGCACTTTTCCATCGCAATAATGGGGAAATGAGGCCCATCGGATTTCGGTCCCGGACCTTAACTTCGGCCGAAAAGAAGTATTCTCAGATTGAACGTGAAGCGTTGGCTCTCGTTTTTGGTGTTTCACGTTTCCGGGACTTCCTCCTTGGCCGGGAGTTCACCCTGGTGGCGGATCATCGGCCACTGATCGGCCTTCTACGAATGGATCGTCAGACCCCCATCATGGCCGCCGCGAGAATACAAAGATGGGCTCTTCTGCAGGGAGCGTACAAATACAAGCTGCTTTGCAAATCCGGAAAAATGATGGTTAACGCGGACACCCTAAGCCGTTTACCTCAAACCTTGCAGGAAACGGAGACCGCACCGGAAGGAGACGCAGAGTTTGTCCTCGCCATCGACCAGTGGGGCCAGTCGGCCATTACTATAGAAGAATTGCGGTCACTCACAGAAACGGACGTGGTACTAGCACTTGTCCGCAGGTACGTCCAGGAGGGTTGGCCCAAAGCATGTTGCTCCGGTAACACGGAGGTCTTGCATTACTACAAAAAGCGACATGAATTATCTGTTCAGGATGGCCTCCTACTGTGGGGACATCGTGTAGTAGTCCCCAAACAGGCGCGCGGTAGACTGCTGAACATATTGCACGAAGCCCATTAGGGCGTCTGCACCATGAAGAAGGTAGCACGGTCCAAATTTTGGTGGCCGGAGATCGACCGGGACATTAGCCGAATAGCCGATGAATGCAGAAACTGTGTCCAGGCTTTACCAATGCCTCCAGCACGTGAACCAGTAAACGGGCCAGCTACAGAAGAAAAATGGTCCCGATTGCACCTCGATTTCGCTGGACCTATCAGGGAAAAAATGTTGCTGATCGTGGTTGATTCCCACAGCAAATGGATCGAGGCCCTTCCACTCTCGAGTGCAACGTCAAGCAGCACGGTAAACGCGCTGCGTACGCTCTTCAGCCAGTTCGGACTTCCGCCCACATTCGAACACCCGCATTGCCCACATTCGAACACCGCCCTACCACCCACAAAGCAATGGGCTGGCAGAACGCGCGGTCAGAACGGTTAAGGATGGGTTAAAGAAGATGCCTGCGTGGATCTCTCAACCGCACTCGCACGAGTTTTGTGTCGATACCGGAATGCCCCAAGGCAGTCGAGCCTATCACCTTCAGAGTTACTGTTAGGTTATCGACTACGCACCAGACTTGACATGTGTTTTCCTCTCAGGAGCAAACCTGTCCAGAGCAGAGCAGCTACACCAGAGTCGGACGACGCCAGCGGGAGTTTAGCTCCGGAGGACCCTGTACTGGTCCGTAACTACGGTGTTGGTGACATGTTGACACCAGTTGTTTATGAGACCTCGGCAGTTCCAGTGTATGAGGAACGCCATTATTTTTATGGAATGTATATGAGTTTAGGTTTCAGGTTTGTCTGGTTCTGTAGTAAGAGTTTTTTCTCTCCGTTATCTTTCCAGAGAGTTATGCCGCCGCTGCAGCATGGACGAGGAAGGTGTTGTGTCCATTGTCTCGGGGGCTTTGGACGTTTGGGGAGAGTTAGGAGTGTTGGTTGCAGGCTTCCCTTCTGGGGGAGAAGCCTTTTGGGCTGTTGGCTCTGGGGCCAGTGTGCCCTGTTTCTGCGATGGCAGGGCAGATTTCACCGCTTCTGCCTGGGGCAGGGATGGCCCTGCCTGAAGCTTAACCTCGGCGGAGACCAAATCCTGTTGTGGTGTGCTGCCCCTATGCTCCACCACATTGGAATAGTTCGGTTTGGCTGTGAACAAAAAAGTGCCATTTAACAAGATATCGCTGTCGTGCCTCTTTAAACCTTATGTCTTCATTGGTTTTTATGGCAATGATGTCCTTTTCCTTCTTCCAAGAAGGACATGACCGTGAGTATGCGGCGTGTTCACCTGCACAGTTCGCGCAGTGTGGCGCAGCTTCACACTAGTCAGATTTATGTTGAGTTGAGGCACATTTTGCGCATGCTTGTCGGCCACGGCAGTTCTGGGAGCCATGACCGAATCTTTGGCAGTTGAAACAAAGCCTAGGGTTTGGGATGTAGGGCCGGATGTCTACTTTGATGTAACCGACTTCAATGGATTCAGGGAGTTTGCTAGAGTTAAAAGTGAGAACTATGTGCTTTGTTGGTATTTCTTGGTTGTTCTTTCGGATTTTGACCCTGTGTACACCGATTACACTTTGCTCGGAAAGACCTTCTAGAAGTTCTTCAGTGAGTGACAGGAAGTCAATCTCTGATATCACGCCTTGGACTGTGTTCAAGCACTGACTGTTATTGGGCTATTCCCAAATGTAGCAAGTTGCTGAAGGTTGCTGTACTGGAGTTTGCTTTGCAGCTCAAGCAGGAGATCCCCGCTAGCCAGTTTACTAACTTTGTATCCTGAGCCTAGTATGGTTGTGAGAGACCTAGATACTGTAAAAGGGGATATAAGCCGAGCTTGTTTGGAAGGGCTTTCACTGTGGATCACATGATATTTAGGGAAAGTTTCATGCTTCGCTGAAAAGAACTGGGCTGATACATCGGTCTGCATTTCCTTGGAAAGGTAATCAGTTTGTTTGGAGGAAGAAGCCATACATAATGTATGATGTTCGGCTGCGGTACCAGCCACCCACCATGGAGTCCGAGGGGACGGGGCAGGAATTGGCAGGCAAGTCCTGTCCACGTCAGCTGTACACAGTAACTATAACCTAATACGGCGTAACTCAGGGTAGTCAGCCACACAAGTTTAACCCTCGCCGCCTGGAAGTAAGGAAAAACCAAGAAGAGAGTAGAGGACAGGAGAGTTCTAGGATAGAAGATAGGAACGTGAAAGATGAAGGGAAGGATAGGAAAAGGCGACTGCCGGTTTCCCCTGGGTGGGTCAGCCCGGAGGTGCCGTCTATGGGAAGCGTGGGCCAAAGTGGTGTGTTGCCTCCGTCGAGGGGCCTTAAAGGTTCAAACACTCGGCATCGGCTCAACCACCAGGATCCCCTTTTCCCCAGACACGACGATGCCACGCACGGCTAAGCGTGGGTGCTCGGGGTCCGTGGTGTCGCACAAAACACACAAACACCTGCTTTAACAGGTGCCCCCTGCGGGGGGAGGCCATGTTTTGTTGGGACCCCAGGTCTATTCCAAAATAAAGTAAAAACAGAGTCTTATCAGACGCTGATTGTACTTGATTTTGTGCCTGTCTATTTTATAATGATTATTTTTTGTAATTTTAATGACATGTATAATGTGTTACGACACTTCTGATTTTCAATGCATGCAGTTGTGACAACGAGCAAGTTTGAGCGGGAGATGCATGCAGTACTCGTCACCACTAAAGCGAGCAGCCCCGTTGTACAGGAAGCCAGTGAGTTATCGATCCATAAAAGGCACTGCGTCAAGAGGCAAGATGTCGCCGCCTGCTACGACCCACAGATGTATCCGAGACCCAAGACTGCACATGCAAGGAGAAATGGAAAGCAGACTATGCCTGGATCATGGCCACCTCCGACACAGCCGCCAGGAGCAAGGTAAAAGCAAACTATGAATAAACCTGCCAGCAGTTCCAACAGTTTGTGCGATCAGACCTAGCTATTTGAAGGTGGTTCGGTCAGGTGCCCATTCTACATAGGTATTGAGAAATTTGTTCATGTTCGAGCATTTTAATGTGATTTATTTCAAAACGATATGCATCTGAACTTCAACTTGCGTCATGAACAGCAGTTTCTACTTCATAGATGGCAATTTAGTGCAAAAACAATTCACGTAAAAGTGGAATATAAACTATATTTCTCAGGCGGCATGCGTCAATCACACCCCCCCCCCCCCCCCCCCGCGGTAAGCGCATGCCCAATATCCCTAGCAGGAAGTTGTGGTCAGCCTATGCTGCGGACAACAATTGCTCCTTGCACTTTGTCTCTGATTTCCTCCATTTGTTGAGGAATGTGCAGAACAGTTTGTTCAGCCCTCTATAAAAACTGCATGGTATGGATCCATGAGAAATGCCAGTTAGATCAACAGAGGCATTATCATATAATGCACAAAGGAAAAAGCACCGTTCTAGCATGATGAGACTGTATGAGCAGTTTTGTTCACGACGAAGCCTGGAACGACAAAGAATTCAACTACATTTTTCTCTCTTTTACACCTTCCTAGTGTCCGCTCGATGCTCTCGTATACTCTGATCTGGTTTTTATGTAGCAGGGTAAGCAGGTTTCAATACATGATCTTGCACGTAAAAACCATCAGCTTGACAATACTGACAAAGGCGACGATTTCCATTTGTGCACTCCTAAAAAGGTTTTCTCCTTTCAGTTTTATATTTTTAAATCCAACTTCTATAGCCCAATATTGGTGCTTCACTTGCCTTATTCATGAATGGACTCTATTCCTCCTGTAGCACCATCTTTGCTCGTTGCAGATCTGGAAACGAACTGATGCTGCTGACGACAGACTATTAATGTGATTTCAGAAATGAAGATGTCGAAGATATCCTTGTCAGCGACAGTTACAGTTCCCGCTGGCCAATCTTTGAAGATCGATCATCTACGCTGACGACCAGGACGTAATGCCTAGCTCGCGTGGTCATCCTGTGTTACACAAATGCAACGAGCACCGCAGGTTTTCCACGAAAAACGCTACGCTTTTCCTCAAGGGACACTGACGGTAGACGGCATGGCTCCTATATAACATCAAACAAGCCTGGGGGGACTATCACTCTGGAGCAGACCAGGCAGCCGTAAGGTTGAGCAGAGATTTACCTTCTGTTTACCATTTGTGCAGGCAGCTTTGTTTGTATTTTAGCCACTCAATATCTAGCTCCTGGTCTGCTCCAAGTGTGCTTGGTTTTTTGTGTGTGTTTTTTTAGTGTTCTGTGGTGTGTACCTTGCAAACGAGTCCTACTGTGTATATGAAGATTACCTTTTCAGCCTTTTGCGCTCTGCGGCTGAACTACAAGTAATTTTTTTATCAGACTGGCCACTAGCTTATATAGCTATCGGCCGAAACAGTGTTTGCAGATATTGTTATCGCAATAATGTTCCCTCCCAAAACCAATCACGCAACTTCTTTATCCAGGTGTAACCACCGCTTGTGGCACATGCAGGACGTTCCTCAAGATATTACAGTTGATGAGGATGACGGTTTCACTGCAGTGAAGGAGGCTGCACCAGAACTTACGCAGCAACCTTAGACACCACCAGGAGAAACATCGGTGCAGAGCCTGGTCCAGTGCACCCATTACAGCCCAATGTTGACAAGACGTGTTGGCAACTTGCCTCCTTAACAAAAAGAGGGCGATGTCATACTATTGCTACCCAGGTACTAGAACATATGTCTTGTACCAGCCTAAATCACCATGTTTAGAGAGATGTGTAAAGCCATTCTAGAGTTGTTTTTATTAAAAAGAGCGGCATAACATAAAAGCAGAACTGGGAATTCGTGAGCAGCATTATCAAAGACAACAGCCCGTTTACATAAAACTATGGTGTAAAGCCAACAGATGTCGGCCTAGATGACTCACACCATTCTCAGTCGTCTATGGCAGAACACCCTACATCCCTCTCGACGCGCAGTTGGGCCTTCACCGTTAGACTACGTCACCAATTGACTCTGCCCAACGACTTCGTTACGCCCACCTCGACGCTCAGTGCAACCTTCTCACGGCTCATGCGCGTGTGAGAGTGGCCAATGCAGCATCACCACCACATCCCACCTTCCGGTTGGGTGACTTGGTCCTCGTTCGCCGCACCATCTGCACGACTGGCCCTTACACGAAGCTCATGCCCCGATACTGCGGCGCTTACCGTGTCGTTGAACGGCTCGGCCCCGTGACATACCGCCTCGAATACCTCCCCGAGCATAGACGATGCGGTGTGCACATTTTCACGGAGCATATGTAAACATGAATCAATATGTCAACAGCGCCAGCACTGACTTTGACTTAGATACCGGGTCATCACCACTACTGTCGTCGCCAGCTGCCTCACTGCATTCCCCACGAAACGCCAACCAATAATTGGAGCGCCTGCAGCAGCTCACTGAAACTCCCCCCCCCCCATGTTACGGTGCCTGCCGAGGAGCGCTGCGCCAGAAAAGGGAGAGGCGCAGGACGAGCGCGAGACAAGCGCGTGGCGCCAGCGCGAGGGTTAGAGAACAAAAGAAGAGCGCCGGGGCAAGTGGTGTTTGCCTGGTGTCCTCCGTTCTTCTGTGTCTATCTCTTGGCGGGCACAGGGTACCGCAACATTACATAATGCATTACAAGTTCTTCAATAAAATGACTGAAGGACAAATTTTGCAGCTTATGTGATGTGTCGCACTGAAACCAAACTTGTCAACATGCATGGCAGTTTTCTTGCCTCGCAGTGTTGAGTGCAAAAGCTGCCGCAGAAACAAAACGATCTCAGTTTTTGTGGGACGGAGCCACGAAGGAGGCAAGTATATTCGCGATAGTGCGGTTAACACGCTCCACGAGGCCATTGCACTGGGGATGATTGACGGATGTAGTGGAATGTGCAATGCCAAAGGAGCGGAGGGCTCGCTCAAATTCATGGGACAAACACAAGTATAAAAAATCGATAAATTAAATGCCTAACACACGATTGACATGATACAGTGACATAACATGATAATAGTGGCCATAGTGAAAGTGCGTGAAAAGGCAACAAAAATTCTCAGTCCTTAAAAAGCAACCTTGGCTAAAAAAGGTGGATGCACAGAAAAAAATGTTTTATATAAGAACTTGTTTAAAAAACTGCAGAGAAATTTATGAAATGGACAAAAAATAATAAGTAAATTAAACATTAAAAAAGAAGATAGAAAGATGCAAATGTTGAAACAAAATTGAAAGCCAACCAACTGACACTGCAAAACAAGAAACCAGCATCGAATTAAACAATATGACTGACTGCAATTCAAAATGTATAAAACGAAGGCGTGTAAAGAGTGCATATAAAATCAAAGATAAAATCAAGCACAATCAGAGAGAAAAGCAATTTCTTTGTTCGAAAGGAAAACTGAGGATGTGCTGATGCATTCATCCTTGTGCTTAGAAATCAAAGCGACTTCCACTATTTCGCGTGTAAGCTTGTTATGGGATCGGTTTAAAATGGTCGTTTTCTGAAAGACGGGAGCATTTTCTATTGCGGTCGCATGTGCGCCAATGCACTGACAGGTTTTTGGACGATGACACTGAAAAACCATTGCTATGCTCCATTAAAGGTTTATTAATACATCGGCCGGTTTGGCCGATGTATGCTTTGCCACAAGATAGAGGGAGGAGTATACATGCCCTTCTGCGCATGTTATGGCGGGGTTCTTGTGCCTTGTGGTGCAGCCATTATCTCTCTTTGTCGTTTTGTTGACCATGCAACAAAGTCTTGATAGGCGGTGCGGGGCTGAAAAGACCATGTGAACGCCTGATTTCTTACCAATCTTCTTGAGATTATGAGAAATCTTGTGGATATAAGGTATTATTGGTACCTAATTTCACTGTTGGACTTCAGCTGAAGGGCCTGTCATCTTCATTTTGTAGTTCTTTGTAGTCCCGACTGCGTCAGCCTGCACACTTGAGCTGAAAAGCTATCCTGAAATTTGCGCTTACATGACTTCGTCAAAGCGTTACTAAAACCAGATTGCACAATATTCCTTTTAACCAACTTTGAATGAGCAGAACCATAAGCTACAATGGGTTTCTTGCTCCTTGGTTCGAACACCCAGCAAACATGATTAGGAGTGAAAAAAAGTCTTAGCTCGAGAAAACGAATGGAATTCTTGTCTGGCACTTCGTGGGTCAGCTCAAGTGGCTCCATTGTGTTCGTAAACACCGTCAGAACTTAAGGTACCCGAATTAAAATGGTTTCATTATTGCAATCTAAGATAACTACGTAATCATCTACGAAACGGAAGATCTTTAAAACGCATGAGTTATCAAAGCTTTCATTAAGAGCTCAGTCATGCATGCCGAGGTAAAGGTCACTGAGAACTGGGGCAATGCATGATCCTATACGAATCCCCTGCCTTTGTATAAAACGAGACCTATTCTAACCTGCAAAGGTTGATTTGAGGTAAACCGACAACAATTCCAAAAACCATCATCAGTAATGCCACACTTATTCTGAAAAGCCACGGCGCCATTTTTGGACAGCCATTACTGTTGATGGCTTTTTGGAATTGTCGGTTTACCTCAAATCAACCTTTGCAGATTGGAATGGGTCTCAGTTTATACAAATGCAGGGGATATGTATAGGATCATGCATTGCCCCAGTTCTCAGTGACCTTTACCTCGGCATGTATGACGGAGCTCTTAATGGAAGCTTTGATAACTCATGCGTTTTAAAGATCTTCCAGTTCGTAGATGATTACTTAGTTATCTTAGATTGCAATAATGAAACCATTTTAAGTCGGGTACCTCAAGTTCTGACCGTGTTTGCGAACACAATGGCGCCACATGAGCTGACCCACGAAGTGCCAGACAAGAATTCCATTCGTTTTCTCGAGCTTAGACTTTTTTTTCACTCCTTATCATGTTTGCTGGTCGTTCGAACCAAGGAACAAGAAACCCATTTTAGCTTATGGTATGTTTTAGTATGTACTTTAGTACTTTTAGTATGTTTAGCGATTTGGAAGCCTTTTTCTTCAGGACATTTATATGAGGAAGAAAGGCGAGTTTTTTGTCAAAAGTTACGCCTAGAAATTTGTGTTCGTTTTTCACCGGTAATTTAGTTTTGTTCAGGTGTAGTGTAGGATCTGATTGTAAGCCTCGTTTGAGAGAGAATAGGACAGCCACTGTTTTTTGAGGAGAAAACTGAAATCCGTTTGTGTCTGCCCATGCTGCTAGTTTATTTATGGTCAACTGCATCTGTCTCTCACATGTAGATACGATAGAGGATGTGTATGCAATCTGTAGATCGTCAACATAAGCTGAATACATTACGGATTTCGGGATAACTGTGCTTATGGAATTCATTTTTACTATAAAGAGAGTTGTGCTTAAGACGCATCCCTGCGGTACACCATTCTCCTGTACAAAGTTCTTTAAAAAGGTTGAGCCCAAGCGCACACGGAATGAGCGATTTGACAAGAAGTCCTTTAGACAGTTTAACATCCTACCACGTATGCTTAAATCTGCTAGGTCAAGGAGGATGCAAAATCTCCATGTAGTGTCATACGCCTTTTCCATATCAAAGAAGAGGGCAAGGCAGTGCTGTTTGTGAATAAATGCTTCATGAACAGTGTTTTCAAGGTGGACTAGATGGTCTGTGGTAGAACATGCTGTTTTGAACCCACATTGGTGAATGTCTCGAAGTTCTCGGGTATGAAGGACAAAGGCTAATCTGGTATTAAGAACACTTTCAAAAGACTTTGCAAGGCAACTTGTGAGAGCTATGGGTCTATAACTGCTGGGGGCCGTTGGTGGCTTTCCTGGTTTAGGGAAAGGCTTTTTTCCAGGCCTCTGGAATACTCCCGGATACCCATATTTTGTTGAAAAATTTCAGAAGTGCTTCTAAAGCCGGTGTAGAAAGATGTGCTAGCATCTGATAGTGAATTTGATCTGGGCCAGGTGCAGTGTTCTTGCCGGCAGATAGAACCGTGTTCATTTCTTCCAGCGTTATTAACTTGTTATATGCTTCATTTGTACTTCCACTTGTTGGCAGTTTTTGTTTTTCGGCCTTGTTTTTGTATGTTATGAAAGATTTTGGGTAGTGTAGTGAGCTTGAAATTGCAGAAAAATGATCGCCTAGAATATCTGCCTGTTCCTGTAAGTTTGTTTGGGTGCCAGGAGATGTTAGAAAAGGGACTGTGTACGGGGAGAAGTTGCCATCCAGATGGTGAACAAGCTCCCACATTTTTTTTTATGTGATTCAGCTATTTATTTATTATATGTATTTTTGCCAAGAAGCCTTCTCAGCGTTTCGGCGGACGTACCGTGCCCTAGCTTTTGCCTGTTTGAATTTTACAAGGTTTTCGTTTGTAAGGCACCTGCGAAAGGTTCCCCAAGCTTTGTTTTGTTTCTTCTTTGCATCTCTGCACTCCTGAGAATACCAGACTGCGATTTTTCAGTACCACTCCTGAAGACTGTGGTATAGCTACAAGTGCTGCGTCAATGATGCAGGCCGTAAATTTTTCAATTATCTCGTCAACACTGAGTTTTTCGGAAAAGACCTTTTCCAGGCTGGCTTCAGACTGGAATAGAGCCCAGTTCACAAGGTGCGGCTTCCACCGCTTGGGTTTGTTTAGAGTGATGGAGGGTGAGGGTGTTAGGCTGATAAAGACAGGCAAATGATCACTTCCTAAAGGATTGTCAAAGACGTCCCATTTAAAATCAGTAAAAATTGATGGGGAGCTAAATGATAAATCTAAAACGCTCATTTTCCCCGTGCTTGGGGAGCATTATGTATGCTTTCCTGTATTTAGCAGGCAGACATCATTGTATAATATAAAATCCTCTAATATACGACCTCTAGTGTCTGTCTGATCGCTTCTCCAAAAAGTGGAGTGCGCATTAAAATCTCCAACCAGATATGGTTCTGGCAGTTGTTCTAAAAGCTCTTCCAGATCATGAAGGGTTACAGTTAGGTGCGGTTGGAGATACAGTGAGCATATAGTTATTGTTTTATAATGAATGATAGAGACAGCAACAGCTTCGAACTTGGTTTTGAGGCTAATTTCACGTGTTGCTACTGCATTCTGCACTACAATAGCGACACCTCCAGATAACCTATTTGCTTCTTTTTGGTCGCAGCGAAAAATGTTGTGTCCTTTTAAAATGTTTTGGTGTGGTCCTAAGTTAGCTTCCTGTAGGCAAAGGGCTACAGGAGAAAATGAATGTAAAATGTCTTTTATATCGTTGCAGTTGTTTATGAGACCTCGGCAGTTCCAGTGTATGAGGAACGCCATATTTTTTTATGGAATGTACCTGAGTTTAGGTTTCAGGTTTGTCTGGTCCTGTAATAAGAGTTTTTTCTCTCCGTTATCTTTCCAGAGTTATGCCGCCGCTGCAGCGTGGACGAGGAAGGGGTTGTGTCCATTGTCTCGGGGTGCTTTGGACGTTTGGGGAGAGTTAGGAGTGTTGGTTGCAGGCTTCCCTTCTGGGGGAGAAGCCTTTTGGGCTGTTGGCTCTGGGGCCAGTGTGCCCTGTTTCTGCGATGGCAGGGCAGCTTTCACTGCTTCTGCCTGGGGCAGGGATGGCCCTGCCTGAGGCTTAACCTCGGCGAAGACCAAATCATGTTGTGGTGTGCTGCCCCTATACTCCACCACATTGGAATAGTTCGGTTTGGCTGTGAAGAAAAAAGTGCCGTTTAACAAGATATCGCTGTCGTGCCTCTTTAAACCTTATGTTTTCATTGACTTTTATGGTAATGCTGACCTTTTCCTTCTTCCAAGAAGGACATGACCGTGAGTATGCGGCGTGTTCACCTGCACAGTTCGCGCAGTGTGGCGCAGCTTCACACTAGTCAGATTTATGTTGAGTTGAGGCATATTTTGCGTATGTTTGTCGGCCACGGCAGTTCTGGGAACCATGATCGAATCTTTGGCAGTTGAAACAAAGCCTAGGGTTTGGGATGTAGGGCCGGATGTCTACTTTGATGTAACCGACTTCAATGGATTCAGGGAGTTTGCTAGAGTTGAAAGTGAGAACTATGTGCTTTGTTGGTATTTCTTGGTTGTTCTTTCGGATTTTGACCCTGTGTACACCGACTACATTTTGCTCGGAAAGACCTTCTAGAAGTTCTTCAGTGAGTGACAGGAAGTCAATCTCTGATATCACGCCTTGGACTGTGTTCAAGCACTGACTGTTATTGGGCTATCCCCAAATGTAGCAAGTTGCTGAAGGTTGCTGTACTGGAGTTTGCTTTGCAGCTCAAGCAGGAGATCCCCGCTAGCCAGTTTACTAACTTTGTATCCTGGGCCTAGTATGGTTGTGAGAGACCTAGATACTTTAAAAGGGGATATAAGCCGAGCTTGTTTGGAAGGGCTTTCACTGTGGATCACATGATATTTAGGGAAAGTTTCATGCTTCGCTGAAAAGAACTGGGCTGATACATCGGTCCGCATTTCCTTGGAAAGGAAATCAGTTTGTTTGGAGGAAGAAGCCATACATAATGTATGATGTTCGGCTGCGGTACCAGCCACCCACCATGGAGCCCAACGAGGGGACGGGGCAGGAATTGGCAGGCAAGTCCTGTCCACGTCAGCTGTACACAGTAACTATAACCTAATATGGCGTAACTCAGGGTAGTCAGCCACACAAGGTTAACCCTCGCCGTCTGGAAGTAAGGAAAAACCAAGAATAGAGTAGAGGACAGGAGAGTTGTAGGATAGAAGATAGGAACGTGAAAGATGAAGGGAAGGATAGGAAAAGGCGACTGCCGGTTTCCCCCGGGTGGGTCAGCCCGGAGGTGCCGTCTATGGGAAGCGTGGGCCAAAGTGGTGTGTTGCCTCCGTCGAGGGGCCTTAAAGGTTCAAACACTCGGCATCGGCTCAACCACCAGGATCCCCTTTTCCCCAGACACGACGATGCCACGCACGGCTAAGCGTGGGTGCTCGGGGTCCGTGGTGTCGCACAAAACACACAAACACCTGCTTTAACAGGTGCCCCCTGCGGGGGTAGGCCATGTTTTGTTGGGACCCCAGGTCTATTCCAAAATAAAGTAAAAACAGAGTCTTATCAGACGCTGATTGTACTTGATTTTGTGCCTGTCTATTTTATAATGATTATTTTTTGTAATTTTAATGACATGTATAATGTGTTACGACACTTCTGATTTTCAATGCACGCAGTTGTGACAACGAGCAAGTTTGAGCGGGAGATGCATGCAGTACTCGTCACCACTAAAGCGAGCAGCCCCGTTGTACAGGAAGCCAGTGAGTTATCGATCCATAAAACGCACTGCGTCAAGAGGCAAGACGTCGCCGCCTGCTACGACCCACAGATGGATCCGAGACCCAAGACTGCACATGCAAGGAGAAATGGAAAGCAGACTATGCCTGGATCATGGCCACCTCCGACGACAGCCGCCAGGAGCAAGGTAAAAGCAAACTATGAATAAACCTGCCAACAGTTCCAACAGTTTGTGCGATCAGACCTAGCTATTTGAAGGTGGTTCGGTCAGGTGCCCATTCTACATAGGTATTGAGAAATTTGTTCATGTTCGAGCATTTTAATGTGATTTATTTCAAAACGATATGCATCTGAACTTCAACTTGCGTCATGAACAGCAGTTTCTACTTCATAGATGGCAATTTAGTGCAAAAACAATTCACGTAAAAGTGGAATATAAACTATATTTCTCAGGCGGCATGCGTCAATGACACCCCCCCCCCCCCCCCCCCCGCGTTAAGCGCATGCCCAATTTCCCTAGCAGGAAGTTGTGGTCAGCCTATGCTGCGGACAAGAATTGCTCCTTGCACTTTGTCTCTGATTTCCTCCATTTGTTGAGGAATGTGCAGAACAGTTTGTTCAGCCCCCTATAAAAACTGCATGGTATGGATCCATGAGAAATGCCAGTTAGATCAACAGAGGCATTATCATATAATGCACAAAGGAAAAAGCACCGTTCTAGCATGATGAGACTGTATGAGCAGTTCTTGTTCACGACGAAGCCTGGAACGACAAAAAATTCAACTACATTTTTCTCTCTTTTACACCTTCCTAGTGTCCGCTCGATGCTCTCGTATATTCTGATCTGGTTTTTATGTAGCAGGGTAAGCAGGTTTCAATACATGATCTTGCACGTAAAAACCATCAGCTTGACAATACTGACAAAGGCGACGATTTCCATTTGTGCACTCCTAAAAAGGTTTTCTCCTTTCAGTTTTATATTTTTAAATCCAACTTCTATATCCCCATATTGGTGCTTCACTTGCCTTATTCATGAATGGACTCTATTCCTCCTGTAGCACCATCTTTGCTCGTTGCGGATCTGGAAACGAACTGATGCTGCTGACGACAGACTATTAACGTGATTTCAGAAATGAAGATGTCGAAGATATCCTTGTCAGCGACAGTTAGAGTTCCCGCTGGCCAATCTTTGAAGATCGATCATCTGCGCTGACGACCAGGACGTAATGCCTAGCTCGCGTGGTCATCCTGTGTTACACAACTGCAACGAGCACCGCAGGTTTTCCACAAAAAACGCTACGCTTTTCCTCAAGGGACACTGACGGTAGACGGCATGGCTCCTATATAACATCGAACAAGCCTGGGGGGACTATCACTCTGGAGCAGACCAGGCAGCCGTAAGGTTGAGCAGAGATTTACCTTCTGTTTAACATTTGTGCAGGCAGCTTTGTTTGTATTTTAGCCACTCAATATCTAGCTCCTGGTCTGCTCCAAGTGTGCTTGGTTTTTTGTGTGTTTGTTTTTTTAGTGTTCTGTGGTGTGTATCTTGCAAACGAGTCCTACTGTGTATATGAAGATTACCTTTTCAGCCTTTTGCGCTCTGCGGCTGAACTACAAGTAATTTTTTTATCAGACTGGCCACTAGCTTATATAGCTATCGGCCAAAACAGTGTTTGCACATATTGTTATCGCAATAAAGTTCCCTCCCAAAATCAATCACGCAACTTCTTTATCCAGGTGTAACCACCGCTTGTGGCACATGCAGGACGTTCCTCTTAAGATATTACAGTTGATGAAGATGACGGTTTCACTGCAGTGAAGGAGGCTGCACCAGAACTTACGCAGCAACCTTAGACACCACCAGGAGAAACATCGGTGCAGAGCCTGGTCCAGTGCACCCATTACAGCCCAATGTTGACAAGACGTGTTAGCAACTTGCCTCCTTAACAAAAAGAGTGCGATGTCATACTATTGCTACCCAGGTACCAGAACATTTGTCTTGTACCAGCCTAAATCACCATGTTTAGAGAGATGTGTAAAGCCATTCTAGAGTTGTTTTTATTAAAAAGAGCTGCATTACATAAAAGCAGAACTGGGAATTCGTGAGCAGCATTATCAAAGACAACAGCCCGTTTACATAAAACTATGGTGTAAAGCCAACAGATGTCGGCCTAGATGACTCAAACCGTTCTCAGTCGTCTATGGCAGAACACCCTACATCCCTCTCGACGCGCAGTTGGGCCTTCACCGTTAGACTACGTCACCAATTGACTCTGCCCAACGACTTCGTTACGCCCACCTCGACGTTCACTGCAACCTTCTCACGGCTCATGCGCGTGTGAGAGTGGCCAATGCAGCATCACCACCACATCCCACCTTCCGGATGGGTGACTTGGTCCTCGTTCGCCGCACCATCTGCACGACTGGCCCTTACACGAAGCTCATGCCCCGATACTGCGGCGCTTACCATGTCGTTGAATGGCTCGGCCCCGTGACATACCGCCTCGAAGACCTCCCCGAGCGTAGACGATGCGGTGTGCACCACATTTTCACGGAGCATGTGTAAACATGAATCAATATGTCAACAGCGCCAACATTGACTCCGACTTAGATACCGGGTCATCACCACTACTGTCGTCGCCAGCTGCCTCACTGCATTCCCCACGAAACGCCAACCAATAATTGAAGCGCCTGCAGCAGCTCACTGAAACTCCCCCCCCCCATGTTACGGTGCCCGCCGAGGAGCGCTGCGCCAGAAAAGGGAGAGGCGCAGGACGAGCGCGAGACAAGCGCGTGGCGCCAGCGCGAGGGTTAGAGAACAAAAGAAGAGCGCCGGGGCAAGTGGTGTTTGCCTGGTGTCCTCCGTTCTTCTGTGTCTATCTCTTGGCGGGTACAGGGTCCCACAACATTACATAATGCATTACAAGTTCTTCAATAAAATGACTGAAGGACAAATTTTGCAGCTTATGTGATGTGTCGCACTGAAACCAAACTTGTCAACATGCATGGCAGTTTTCTTGCCTCGCAGTGTTGAGTGCAAAAGCTGCCGCAGAAACAAAACGATCTCAGTTTTTGTGGGACGGAGCCACGAAGGAGGCAAGTATATTCGTGATAGTGCGGTTAACACGCTCCACGAGGCCATTGCACTGGGGATGATTGACGGATGTAGTGGAATGTGCAATGCCAAAGGAGCGGAGGGCTCGCTCAAATTCATGGGACAAACACAAGTATAAAAAATCGATAAATTAAATGCCTAACACACGACTGACACGATACAGTGACATAACATGATAATAGTGGCCATAGTGAAAGTGCGTGAAAAGGCAACAAAAATTCTCAGTCCTTAAAAAGCAACCATGGCTAAAAAAGGTGGATGCACAGAAAAAAAGGTTTTATATAAGAACTTGTTTAAAAAACTGCAGAGAAATTTATGAAATGGACAAAAAATAATAAGTAAATTAAACATTAAAAAAGAAGAGAGAAAGATGCAAATGTTGAAACAAAATTGAAAGCCAACCAACTGACACTGCAAAACAAGAAACCAGCATCGAATTAAACAATATGACTGACTGCAATTCAAAATGTATAAAACGAAGGCGTGTAAAGAGTGCAAATAAAATCAAAGATAAAATCAAGCACAATCAGAGAAAAAAGCAATTTCTTTGTTCGAAAGGAAAACTGAGGATGTGCTGATGCATTCATCCTTGTGCTTAGAAATCAAAGCGACTTCCACTATTTCGCGTGTAAGCTTGTTATGGGATCGGTTTAGAATGGTCGTTTTCTGAAAGACGGGAGCATTTTCTATTGCTGTCGCATTTGCGCCAATGCACTGACAGGTTTTTGGACGATGACACTGAAAAACCATTGCTATGCTCCATTAAAGGTTTATTAATACATCGGCCGGTTTGGCCGATGTATGCTTTGCCACAAGATAGAGGGAGGAGTATACACGCCCTTCTGCGCATGTTACGGCGGGGTTCTTGTGCCTTGTGGTGCAGCCATTATCTCTCTTTGTCGTTTTGTTGACCATGCAACAATGTCTTGATAGGCGGTGCGGGGCTGAAAAGACCATGTGAACGCCTGCCTTCTTACCAATCTTCTTGAGATTATGAGAAATCTTGTGGATATAAGGTATTATTGGTACCTAATTTCACTGTTGGACTTCAGCTGAAGGGCCTGTCATCTTCATTTTGTAGTTCTTTGTAGTCCCGACTGCGTCAGCCTGCACACTTGAGCTGAAAAGCTATCCTGAAATTTGCGCTTACATGACTTCGTCAAGGCGTTACTAAAACCAGATTGCACAATATTCCTTTTAACCAACTTTGAATGAGCAGAAGCATAAGCTACAATGGGTTTCTTGCTCCTTGGTTCGAACACCCAGCAAACATGATTAGGAGTGAAAAAAAGTCTTAGCTCGAGAAAACGAATGGAATTCTTGTCTGGCACTTCGTGGGTCAGCTCAAGTGGCTCCATTGTGTTCGTAAACACCGTCAGAACTTAAGGTACCCGAATTAAAATGGTTTCACTATTGCAATCTAAGATAACTAAGTAATCATCTACGAAACGGAAGATCTTTAAAACGCATGAGTTATCAAAGCTTTCATTAAGAGCTCAGTCATGCATGCCGAGGTAAAGGTCACTGAGAACTGGGGCAATGCATGATCCTATACGGATCCCCTGCCTTTGTATAAAACGAGACCTATTCTAACCTGCAAAGGTTGATTTGAGGCAAACCGACAACAATTCCAAAAACCATCATCAGTAATGCCACACTTATTCTGAAAAGCCACGGCGCCATTTTTGGACAGCCATTACTGTTGATGGCTTTTTGGAATTGTTGTCGGTTTACCTCAAATCAACCTTTGCAGATTGGAATGGGTCTCGGTTTATACAAATGCAGGGGATATGTATAGGATCATGCATTGCCCCAGTTCTCAGTGACCTTTACCTCGGCATGTATGACGGAGCTCTTAATGGAAGCTTTGATAACTCATGCGTTTTAAAGATCTTCCAGTTCGTAGATGATTACTTAGTTATCTTAGATTGCAATAATGAAACCATTTTAAGTCGGGTACCTCAAGTTCTGACCGTGTTTGCGAACACAATGGCGCCACATGAGCTGACCCACGAAGTGCCAGACAAGAATTCCATTCGTTTTCTCGAGCTTAGACTTTTTTTTCACTCCTTATCATGTTTGCTGGTCGTTCGAACCAAGGAACAAGAAACCCATTTTAGCTTATGGTATGTTTTAGTATGTACTTTAGTACTTTTAGTATGTTTAGCGATTTGGAAGCCTTTTTCTTCAGGACATTTATATGAGGAAGAAAGGCGAGTTTTTTGTCAAAAGTTACGCCTAGAAATTTGTGTTCGTTTTTCACCGGTAATTTAGTTTTGTTCAGGTGTAGTGTAGGATCTGATTGTAAGCCTCGTTTGAGAGAGAATAGGACAGCCACTGTTTTTTGAGGAGAAAACTGAAATCCGTTTGTGTCTGCCCATGCTGCTAGTTTATTTATGGTCAACTGCATCTGTCTCTCACATGTAGATACGATAGAGGATGTGTATGCAATCTGTAGATCGTCAACATAAGCTGAATACATTATGGATTTCGGGATAACTGTGCTTATGGAATTCATTTTTACTATAAAGAGAGTTGTGCTTAAGACGCATCCCTGCGGTACACCATTCTTCTGTACAAAGTTCTTTAAAAAGGTTGAGCCCAAGCGCACACGGAATGAGCGATTTGACAAGAAGTCCTTCAGACAGTTTAACATCCTACCACGTATGCTTAAATCTGCTAGGTCAAGGAGGATGCAAAATCTCCATGTAGTGTCATACGCCTTTTCCATATCAAAGAAGAGGGCAAGGCAGTGCTGTTTGTGAATAAATGCTTCACGAACAGTGTTTTCAAGGCGGACTAGATGGTCTGTGGTAGAACATGCTGTTTTGAACCCACATTGGTGAATGTCTCGAAGTTCTCGGGTATGAAGGACAAAGGCTAATCTGGTAATAAGAACACTTTCAAAAGACTTTGCAAGGCAACTTGTGAGAGCTATGGGTCTATAACTGCTGGGGGCCGTTGGTGGCTTTCCTGGTTTAGGGAAAAGCTTTTTTCCAGGCCTCTGGAATACTCCCGGATACCCATATTTTGTTGAAAAATTTCAGAAGTGCTTCTAAAGCCGGTGTAGAAAGATGTGCTAGCATCTGATAGTGAATTTGATCTGGGCCAGGTGCAGTGTTCTTGCCGGCAGATAGAACCGTGTTCATTTCTTGCAGCGTTATTAACTTGTTATATGCTTCATTTGTACTTCCACTTGTTGGCAGTTTTTGTTTTTCGGCCTTGTTTTTGTATGTTATGAAAGATTTTGGGTAGTGTAGTGAGCTTGAAATTGCAGAAAAATGATCGCCTAGAATATCTGCCTGTTCCTGTAAGTTTGTTTGGGTGCCAGGAGATGTTAGAAAAGGGACTGTGTACGGGGAGAAGTTGCCATCCAGATGGTGAACAAGCTCCCACATTTTTTTTTATGTGATTCAGCTATTTATTTATTATATGTATTTTTGCCAAGAAGCCTTCTCAGCGTTTCGGCGGACGTACCGTGCCCTAGCTTTTGCCTGTTTGAATTTTACAAGGTTTTCGTTTGTAAGGCACCTGCGAAAGGTTCCCCAAGCTTTGTTTTGTTTCTTCTTTGCATCTCTGCACTCCTGAGAATACCAGACTGCGATTTTTCAGTACCACTCCTGAAGACTGTGGTATAGCTACAAGTGCTGCGTCAATGATGCAGGCCGTAAATTTTTCAATTATCTCGTCAACACTGAGTTTTTCGGAAAAGACCTTTTCCAGGCTGGCTTCAGACTGGAATAGAGCCCAGTTCACAAGGTGCAGCTTCCACCGCTTGGGTTTGTTTAGAGTGATGGAGGGTGAGGGTGTTAGGCTGATAAAGACAGGCAAATGATCACTTCCTAAAGGATTGTCAAAGACGTCCCATTTAAAATCAGTAAAAATTGATGGGGAGCTAAATGATAAATCTAAAACGCTCATTTTCCCCGTGCTTGGGGAGCAGTATGTATGCTTTCCTGTATTTAGCAGGCAGACATCATTGTATAATATAAAATCCTCTAATATACGACCTCTAGTGTCTGTCTGATCGCTTCTCCAAAAAGTGGAGTGCGCATTAAAATCTCCAACCAGATATGGTTCTGGCAGTTGTTCTAAAAGCTCTTCCAGATCATGAAGGGTTACAGTTAGGTGCGGTTGGAGATACAGTGAGCATATAGTTATTGTTTTATAATGAATGATAGAGACAGCAACAGCTTCGAACTTGGTTTTGAGGCTAATTTCACGTGTTGCTACTCCATTCTGCACTACAATAGCGACACCTCCAGATAACCTATTTGCTTCTTTTTGGTCGCAGCGAAAAATGTTGTGTCCTTTTAAAATGTTTTGGTGTGGTCCTAAGTTAGCTTCCTGTAGGCAAAGGGCTACAGGAGAAAATGAATGTAAAATTGTTGTGTTGTGTTGTGTTGGGTTTTTTGGCGCATAAGCAACTAAGGCTATCATGCGCCACGAGCAAGGTGAAAGTTTTGTTTTGCAAGAAATGGGAAAATGAGTGTGTTAAAAACTAATTTGTTTAAAAATCTCCTTTTAAAAGCTTGGGTTGTTTTAGATCCAATGGCGCTTAAGCTGCCAACACCATGATGTGCTTAGCACAAGGTTTCAGTTTCTCTTAGTGACGTATGTTTCATTTTTTCCTACAGTTTGTGTAAAACATTTGCTTCCCTTATGAAACTAAAAACACAAGATAAATCAACAAGTCCATCATCATCTAAAATCAGTTTAGGGTGAAAAGGAATGTATTCTTTGTAAAACTTTGCAAAAAATTTTTTTCTTATCCTTTCAAGACTTGCGCATGTGAAAAAAATGTGGTTAATAGTTAGTTCCTCTCCGCATTTTTCGCATCGTGGTTTCTCTTCTTTTTTCAACAAAAAATTGTGTGTCAGGTGCGTGTGTCCAATGCGGAGACGGCATAGGATCACTTCTATAAAACGCTCCTTATGCCGGCACGACATCCATTCTCCCAAAATGGGCTTTACCAAGTGTAGTTTATTTCCCACTTCACTGTCCCAGGCAGACTGCCATTTTTCTTTTAATTTGAGATGTACAAGTTTCGTACAGTCTTTGTAAGGTATGCTTATGCTCTTTATTTGCTTGTCGCGGGCTTCAGCAGCACATGTGTCTGCTCTGTCATTGCCTTTAATGCCCACGTGACTCGGGACCCAGCAGAATTTTACGTTGTATCCTCGAGCTATGGCTGTTGCTATATTGTGTATTATGTTTCCAAGTAAAGGAGCAGCTGCATTTCTGGAATTTAGAGCTGTGAGAACACTTAGAGAGTCTGTAAATATAATGCTGTTTATGACATTCTCTTTTAATATTTTCTCTACGGCAACAGAAATGGCATAGGATTCAGCAGTGAAAATAGACGCACAGTGTGGAAGTCTTATGATTTCCACAGAATCTCCTTGCACAACTGCACTTCCAGTGTACACAGCAGTTTTAGATCCATCGGTATAAAAGTCTGTGAAGTTTTTGTACTTTTCCTGCAAATTTAGAAATTCCTGAATAATGTGCTCTTGTGGGGTTTTGGTTTTTGGAAACTGTGTGAGAGTGAGGTCACAGATTTCAGGAAGACTGTACCATGGAGGTAGAGGGCTGTTGTTTTGTGCGACATCAGGCAAGGTGTCCAGGACCTGCAACTCACTGCACATGCTTTCGAATCGCATGATCAGTGGCCTTGTTGCTTTGGGTTTATTTGTGAAAATTAATCGAGAGGGGCAAGTCGTGACAACTGGATAACAGAGGTGTTTTTTCTGTGACCTTATTCTTAGAATGTAAGCACACGTGAGGGCTATTCGTCTGTCTTCCAGTGAAGGCTCATTTGTTTCTACATACAGGCTGCTTATAGGGGATGTTCTGTATGCACCGCATGCAAGGCGCAGACCTAAGTTATGTACAGGGTCCAGTTTTTTTAGATATGAAGGCCTAGCTGAACCGTACACTATACTCCCATAGTCCACGCGGGAGCGTACAACAGAACGGTATACATGTAAAAGACATGCCCTGTCGGAACCCCAATGTTTCCGCGAAAGAACTTTCAGTATGTTAAGAGATTTTGAGGCTTTCTTTTTTAGTGTGTTTATGTGAGGTAGAAATGTGAGTTTTTTATCGAAAGTAATGCCTAGGAATTTGTGCTCTTCTTTAACTGGTAATTCGGTTCTATTTAAGTGCAAGACAGGGTTGTTCTGAATACCCCGTTTGAGTGAAAACATAACTGCCACCGTCTTTTGGGGGGAAAACTGAAACCCATTTTTGTCGGCCCATGCCACTAGTTTATTTATTGTTATTTGTATTTGTCTCTCACACGTTGATATATTGGAAGAGGTGCAGGCTATCTGGAGGTCATCTACGTAGAGTGAACACATAATGGAATTTGGGATTTCATTGGTAATGGAATTGATTTTTACAACAAAAAGCGTTGTGCTTAGAATGCACCCCTGAGGTACCCCATTCTCCTGAATGAAGCTTGTCGACAAGGTGGTACCGAGGCGCACTTGGAATGAACGATGTGAAAGAAAGTCTTTTAAAACACTGAGCATTCGACCACGGATGCCCAAAGCTGCTAGATCACGTAGGATGCCGAATCTCCAAGTTGTATCATATGCTTTTTCTAGATCGAAGAAAACAGCGAGACAATGCTGTCTATGTATAAACGCCTCGCGGACAGTGTTTTCGAGGCGTACTAGGTGGTCCGTAGTTGAGCATCCTTTCTTAAAACCGCACTGATGAATATTAAGAAGTTTACTTGATTCTAAAATATAGGTTAATCTAGTGTTTAAAATACTTTCAAAAGATTTTGCTAAACAACTAGTTAGGGCTATAGGCCTGTAACTCCCAGGACAGGTCGGCGGCTTGCCGGGTTTTAGGAACGGCACAATTATGGCTCTTTTCCAAGTCTCCGGTATTTTAGCTAGTACCCAGATTTTGTTAAAAAACTTTAGAAGCGCTTCTACAGATGCTTCTGATAGATGGGCGAGCATCTCATAATGAATCTCATCAGGACCAGGTGCAGTTTTTTTACCGCAAGCGAGAACATCTTTCAGTTCTTGCAGCGTAATCAGCCTATTGTAAGGTGTGTTCGTGCTGCCCCTCGTAGGAAGTCTATATTTTTCAATCCTGTCCTTGTACTTTAAGAATGTTTTTGTATAGTGTGCAGAACTCGAAATTTTGTGGAAATGCACACCTAATATATTAGCTTGTTCTTCGATGCTTGTCTGTGTATTAGGAGCTGTGAGGATTGGAATTGTGAATGGGGAGAAGCTGCCATTTAGTTTATGAATTTGTTCCCACATTTTTTTTGATGTTGTGGAGCTGTTTATAGATGTAACATACTTCTGCCATGATTTTTTTTCGGCATTACGACGAATATATCGAGCTTTGGCTCTTGCTTTTTTAAAAACTGTCAGATTTTCATATGTTGGGTATCTCCGAAAAATACCCCAGGCTTTATTTTGTTCTTTTTTGGCTTCTTTACAGTCCTGTGTCCACCAGACTTTGTGGTTTTGGTGCACTACTCCTGTGGATTGGGGAATGGATAGACGTGCTGCCGCAAGAATGCATGCTGTAAATATTTCATTCATTTTGTCTATATCAATTTTCTCTGAATAAATTTCATTTAGACTGGCTTCTTGCCTGAACAAAGACCAGTCAGCTAAATGCAGTTTCCACCGCCTGGGTTTTGTCGGGATGACTGATGGTGAGGATGATAAGCTGATCATGACAGGAAGATGGTCGCTTCCGTACGGATTATTTAAAACTTCCCATTTAAAATCTGTAAAAATAGAAGGTGAACTAAAAGACAGATCTAAACAACTCGCTTTGCCTGTGGCTGGGGAGTAGTATGTTGGATTGCCAGAGTTTAGGAGACACACATTGCTGCATAAAATAAAATCTTCTATAAGCTGACCACGAGTATCTGTTTGCTCGCTGCCCCAAAGACACGAATGAGCATTAAAATCACCAACTAAAAGATACGGCTCGGGAAGCTGTTGTAAAAGGTCTTCTAAATCATCTAGTGTTATCTTCATGTGTGGTTGGAGGTATACTGAACATACTGTGATGGTTTTATGTGTTAATAATGTGGCTGCTACCGCTTCAAGTCTGGTATTAAGAGTCAGCTCCTGAGCAGCGATTCCAGTTTTCACGACGATGGCTACACCACCCGAGAGTCTGCTGGACAGCTCCCGGTCCCGGCGGATGATTTTATAATTTTTAAGGAAATTTTTGTTCTGAGGACCTAAGTTGGTTTCCTGGAGACACAAAGCCAATGGGGAGAATGTAGCCAGGATGTCCTTTATGTCGCTGTAATTATTTAGTAGTCCTCTACAATTCCAATGTATTATACAAGCCATCTTATTTTATGAAAAATGTGAAAAACTAGCTTAGGTTTTTTTTTGGCCCAACGACTCGGGGCCTGTCTTTTTTTTGACGGTCTAAGCTGTGCCGTCGTCCGTCTGACGTCGAAGGCACAGCCCTACCGGGGCTCGTGTCCATTGCCTCCTCTTCAGAGGCAGCGGAGGAGCGCGCCCCAGATAAGTGTTCTTTCGTGTTAGGCCTCGCCTCATGAGGAGAGACCTTCAGGTTTGTCAACCCGGAGGGCTGCATAGCCTTCTTTTGAGATGGAGGTGGGGGAGCAGCATGAGCCACTTCCACCTGGGGCGCGGGTAGCCCTGCCCGAGGCTCACTCTGTGTGGCCTGGGCAGGTGCTATATGTTGGTGTGGCACCCCGCGCTGTTGTGCCATACCAGAATAACTTGGTTTTGCAGTGAACTGAAAAGCAGGAGTAGTGGCCAGTTTTTGTCGCGCTTCTTTATATGACAAGTTTTCTTTTGTTTTGATAGTGATTACTTCTTTTTCAGTTTTCCACGTGGGGCAAGACCTTGAATAAGCAGGGTGTTCTCCTTCACAGTTAGCACACTGCAATGTGGTTTCGGTGCATTCATCAGTTGAGTGTTCTTTTGAAGCGCATTTCGCACAAGTTCGGCGACCGCGACAACTCTGTGAGCCGTGGCCGAATTTCTGGCAGTTAAAGCATCGTCTAGGGTTCGGTATATAATGTCTTACACTTATCTTCAGGTAGCCTACTTCAATGGTGTCAGGGAGAGCACTGGAAGCAAATGTAAGGACAATGTGCTTTGTCGGGATTTCTTTGTTTTCTTTTCTTATCTTAATCCTCTGGACATTTACAACGTTCTGATCAGCAAGTCCTTCTAACAGTTCTTTTTCTGTCAAGTGTATGAAATCATTTTCTGAAATCACACCTCGGACAGTGTTCAGTGATCGATGAGCAGTGATCGAGACAGGTATGTCCCCGATACACTCAATGTTGGACAGTTTCAAGTATTGCATGTAGTCTTTCAATTCAAGCAGTAGGTCTCCACTTGCCAGTTTTTTCACCTTGTAACCTGTACCTAGTGCACTTGTCAGTGATTTCTCAACTATGAATGGGGAGATAATTCTCGCTGATTTTTGCTCTTCTTCACTATGTATCACATAGTACTTTGGGAAAACTTCTTTGTTTTTTTGAAAAAATTCATGGGTTACATCGGTCCGCCCTCTTTTGAGAGGGCGATCAGTTCCAGAAAGAGAAGCAGCCATAAAATGTGATATTTTTCGGCCAAAGTGGCAGCCACCCACCATGGAGCCCAACAAGGGGACGGGAAAGGAGCTTGTACAAAGAGTCCTGGCCACGTCAGCTGTACACTCTGACTATAACCAAATACGGCGTAACGCAGGGTGGTTAGCCACACAAGGTTAACCCTCGCCGCCAGGAAAAAGGAAAAAGCGAGAAGGGAGGAGAAGACAGGAAAGTTCTGAGAAAGAGGATAGGAAAGTGAAAGATGGAGGGGAGGATAGGAAAAGGCGACTGCCGATTTCCCCCGGGTGGGTCAGCCCGAAGGTGCCGTCTATGGGAAGCGTGGGCCAAAGTGGTGTGTTGCCTCCACCGAGGGGCCTTAAGGGTCCAAACACTCGGCATTGGCTCAACCACCAGGATCCCCTTTTCCCCAGACACGACGATGCCACGCACGGCTAAGCGTGGGTGCTCGGGGTCCGTGGTGTCGCACAAAACACACAAACACCTGCTTTAACAGGTGCCCCCTGCGGGGGTGAATGTAAAATGTCTTTTATATCGTTGCAGTTGTTTATGAGACCTCGGCAGTTCCAGTGTATGAGGAACGCCATATTTTTTTATGGAATGTACCTGAGTTTAGGTTTCAGGTTTGTCTGGTCCTGTAATAAGAGTTTTTTCTCTCCGTTATCTTTCCAGAGTTATGCCGCCGCTGCAGCGTGGACGAGGAAGGGGTTGTGTCCATTGTCTCGGGGTGCTTTGGACGTTTGGGGAGAGTTAGGAGTGTTGGTTGCAGGCTTCCCTTCTGGGGGAGAAGCCTTTTGGGCTGTTGGCTCTGGGGCCAGTGTGCCCTGTTTCTGCGATGGCAGGGCAGCTTTCACTGCTTCTGCCTGGGGCAGGGATGGCCCTGCCTGAGGCTTAACCTCGGCGAAGACCAAATCATGTTGTGGTGTGCTGCCCCTATACTCCACCACATTGGAATAGTTCGGTTTGGCTGTGAAGAAAAAAGTGCCGTTTAACAAGATATCGCTGTCGTGCCTCTTTAAACCTTATGTTTTCATTGACTTTTATGGTAATGCTGACCTTTTCCTTCTTCCAAGAAGGACATGACCGTGAGTATGCGGCGTGTTCACCTGCACAGTTCGCGCAGTGTGGCGCAGCTTCACACTAGTCAGATTTATGTTGAGTTGAGGCACATTTTGCGTATGTTTGTCGGCCACGGCAGTTCTGGGAACCATGATCGAATCTTTGGCAGTTGAAACAAAGCCTAGGGTTTGGGATGTAGGGCCGGATGTCTACTTTGATGTAACCGACTTCAATGGATTCAGGGAGTTTGCTAGAGTTGAAAGTGAGAACTATGTGCTTTGTTGGTATTTCTTGGTTGTTCTTTCGGATTTTGACCCTGTGTACACCGACTACATTTTGCTCGGAAAGACCTTCTAGAAGTTCTTCAGTGAGTGACAGGAAGTCAATCTCTGATATCACGCCTTGGACTGTGTTCAAGCACTGACTGTTATTGGGCTATCCCCAAATGTAGCAAGTTGCTGAAGGTTGCTGTACTGGAGTTTGCTTTGCAGCTCAAGCAGGAGATCCCCGCTAGCCAGTTTACTAACTTTGTATCCTGGGCCTAGTATGGTTGTGAGAGACCTAGATACTTTAAAAGGGGATATAAGCCGAGCTTGTTTGGAAGGGCTTTCACTGTGGATCACATGATATTTAGGGAAAGTTTCATGCTTCGCTGAAAAGAACTGGGCTGATACATCGGTCCGCATTTCCTTGGAAAGGAAATCAGTTTGTTTGGAGGAAGAAGCCATACATAATGTATGATGTTCGGCTGCGGTACCAGCCACCCACCATGGAGCCCAACGAGGGGACGGGGCAGGAATTGGCAGGCAAGTCCTGTCCACGTCAGCTGTACACAGTAACTATAACCTAATATGGCGTAACTCAGGGTAGTCAGCCACACAAGGTTAACCCTCGCCGTCTGGAAGTAAGGAAATACCAAGAATAGAGTAGAGGACAGGAGAGTTGTAGGACAGAAGATAGGAACGTGAAAGATGAAGGGAAGGATAGGAAAAGGCGACTGCCGGTTTCCCCCGGGTGGGTCAGCCCGGAGGTGCCGTCTATGGGAAGCGTGGGCCAAAGTGGTGTGTTGCCTCCGTCGAGGGGCCTTAAAGGTTCAAACACTCGGCATCGGCTCAACCACCAGGATCCCCTTTTCCCCAGACACGACGATGCCACGCACGGCTAAGCGTGGGTGCTCGGGGTCCGTGGTGTCGCACAAAACACACAAACACCTGCTTTAACAGGTGCCCCCTGCGGGGGTAGGCCATGTTTTGTTGGGACCCCAGGTCTATTCCAAAATAAAGTAAAAACAGAGTCTTATCAGACGCTGATTGTACTTGATTTTGTGCCTGTCTATTTTATAATGATTATTTTTTGTAATTTTAATGACATGTATAATGTGTTACGACACTTCTGATTTTCAATGCATGCAGTTGTGAAAACGAGCAAGTTTGAGCGGGAGATGCATGCAGTACTCGTCACCGCTAAAGCGAGCAGCCCCGTTGTACAGGAAGCCAGTCAGTTATCGATCCATAAAACGCACTGCGTCAAGAGGCAAGACGTCGCCGCCTGCTACGACCCACAGATGGATCCGAGACCCAAGACTGCACATGCAAGGCGAAATGGAAAGCAGACTATGCCTGGATCATGGCCACCTCCGACGACAGCCGCCAGGAGCAAGGTAAAAGCAAACTATGAATAAACCTGCCAGCAGTTCCAACAGTTTGTGCGATCAGACCTAGCTATTTGAAGGTGGTTCGGTCAGGTGCCCATTCTACATAGGTATTGAGAAATTTGTTCATGTTCGAGCATTTTAATGTGATTTATTTCAAAACGATATGCATCTGAACTTCAACTTGCGTCATGAACAGCAGTTTCTACTTCATAGATGGCAATTTAGTGCAAAAACAATTCACGTAAAAGTGGAATATAAACTATATTTCTCAGGCGGCATGCGTCAATGACACCCCCCCCCCCCCCCCCCCCCGCGGTAAGCGCATGCCCAATTTCCCTAGCAGGAAGTTGTGGTCAGCCTATGCTGCGGACAAGAATTGCTCCTTGCACTTTGTCTCTGATTTCCTCCATTTGTTGAGGAATGTGCAGAACAGTTTGTTCAGCCCCCTATAAAAACTGCATGGTATGGATCCATGAGAAATGCCAGTTAGATCAACAGAGGCATTATCATATATTGCACAAAGGAAAAAGCACCGTTCTAGCATGATGAGACTGTATGAGCAGTTCTTGTTCACGACGAAGCCTGGAACGACAAAAAATTCAACTACATTTTTCTCTCTTTTACACCTTCCTAGTGTCCGCTCGATGCTCTCGTATATTCTGATCTGGTTTTTATGTAGCAGGGTAAGCAGGTTTCAATACATGATCTTGCACGTAAAAACCATCAGCTTGACAATACTGACAAAGGCGACGATTTCCATTTGTGCACTCCTAAAAAGGTTTTCTCCTTTCAGTTTTATATTTTTAAATCCAACTTCTATATCCCCATATTGGTGCTTCACTTGCCTTATTCATGAATGGACTGTATTCCTCCTGTAGCACCATCTTTGCTCGTTGCGGATCTGGAAACGAACTGATGCTGCTGACGACAGACTATTAACGTGATTTCAGAAATGAAGATGTCGAAGATATCCTTGTCAGCGACAGTTAGAGTTCCCGCTGGCCAATCTTTAAAGATCGATCATCTGCGCTGACGACCAGGACGTAATGCCTAGTTCGCGTGGTCATCCTGTGTTACACAAATGCAACGAGCACCGCAGGTTTTCCACAAAAAACGCTACGCTTTTCCTCAAGGGACACTGACGGTAGACGGCATGGCTCCTATATAACATCGAACAAGCCTGGGGGGACTATCACTCTGGAGCAGACCAGGCAGCCGTAAGGTTGAGCAGAGATTTACCTTCTGTTTAACATTTGTGCAGGCAGCTTTGTTTGTATTTTAGCCACTCAATATCTAGCTCCTGGTCTGCTCCAAGTGTGCTTGGCTTTTTGTGTGTTTGTTTTTTTAGTGTTCTGTGGTGTGTATCTTGCAAACGAGTCCTACTGTGTATATGAAGATTACCTTTTCAGCCTTTTGCGCTCTGCGGCTGAACTACAAGTAATTTTTTTATCAGACTGGCCACTAGCTTATATAGCTATCGGCCGAAACAGTGTTTGCACATATTGTTATCGCAATAAAGTTCCCTCCCAAAACCAATCACGCAACTTCTTTATCCAGGTGTAACCACCGCTTGTGGCACATGCAGGACGTTCCTCTTAAGATATTACAGTTGATGAAGATGACGGTTTCACTGCAGTGAAGGAGGCTGCACCAGAACTTACGCAGCAACCTTAGACACCACCAGGAGAAACATCGGTGCAGAGCCTGGTCCAGTGCACCCATTACAGCCCAATGTTGACAAGACGTGTTAGCAACTTGCCTCCTTAACAAAAAGAGTGCGATGTCATACTATTGCTACCCAGGTACCAGAACATTTGTCTTGTACCAGCCTAAATCACCATGTTTAGAGAGATGTGTAAAGCCATTCTAGAGTTGTTTTTATTAAAAAGAGCTGCATTACATAAAAGCAGAACTGGGAATTCGTGAGCAGCATTATCAAAGACAACAGCCCGTTTACATAAAACTATGGTGTAAAGCCAACAGATGTCGGCCTAGATGACTCAAACCGTTCTCAGTCGTCTATGGCAGAACACCCTACATCCCTCTCGACGCGCAGTTGGGCCTTCACCGTTAGACTACGTCACCAATTGACTCTGCCCAACGACTTCGTTACGCCCACCTCGACGCTCAGTGCAACCTTCTCACGGCTCATGCGCGTGTGAGAGTGGCCAATGCAGCATCACCACCACATCCCACCTTCCGGTTGGGTGACTTGGTCCTCGTTCGCCGCACCATCTGCACGACTGGCCCTTACACGAAGCTCATGCCCCGATACTGCGGCGCTTACCATGTCGTTGAATGGCTCGGCCCTGTGACATACCGCCTCGAAGACCTCCCCGAGCATAGACGATGCGGTGTGCACCACATTTTCACGGAGCATGTGTAAACATGAATCAATATGTCAACAGCGCCAACATTGACTCCGACTTAGATACCGGGTCATCACCACTACTGTCGTCGCCAGCTGCCTCACTGCATTCCCCACGAAACGCCAACCAATAATTGAAGCGCCTGCAGCAGCTCACTGAAACTCCCCCCCCCCCGCCCCCCCCCCCATGTTACGGTGCCCGCCGAGGAGCGCTGCGCCAGAAAAGGGAGAGGCGCAGGACGAGCGCGAGACAAGCGCGTGGCGCCAGCGCGAGGGTTAGAGAACAAAAGAAGAGCGCCGGGGCAAGTGGTGTTTGCCTGGTGTCCTCCGTTCTTCTGTGTCTATCTCTTGGCGGGTACAGGGTCCCGCAACATTACATAATGCATTACAAGTTCTTCAATAAAATGACTGAAGGACAAATTTTGCAGCTTATGTGATGTGTCGCACTGAAACCAAACTTGTCAACATGCATGGCAGTTTTCTTGCCTCGCAGTGTTGAGTGCAAAAGCTGCCGCAGAAACAAAACGATCTCAGTTTTTGTGGGACGGAGCCACGAAGGAGGCAAGTATATTCGTGATAGTGCGGTTAACACGCTCCACGAGGCCATTGCACTGGGGATGATTGACGGATGTAGTGGAATGTGCAATGCCAAAGGAGCGGAGGGCTCGCTCAAATTCATGGGACAAACACAAGTATAAAAAATCGATAAATTAAATGCCTAACACACGACTGACATGATACAGTGACATAACATGATAATAGTGGCCATAGTGAAAGTGCGTGAAAAGGCAACAAAAATTCTCAGTCCTTAAAAAGCAACCATGGCTAAAAAAGGTGGATGCACAGAAAAAAAGGTTTTATATAAGAACTTGTTTAAAAAAACTGCAGAGAAATTTATGAGATGGACAAAAAATAATAAGTAAATTAAACATTAAAAAAGAAGAGAGAAAGATGCAAATGTTGAAACAAAATTGAAAGCCAACCAACTGACACTGCAAAACAAGAAACCAGCATCGAATTAAACAATATGACTGACTGCAATTCAAAATGTATAAAACGAAGGCGTGTAAAGAGTGCAAATAAAATCAAAGATAAAATCAAGCACAATCAGAGAAAAAAGCAATTTCTTTGTTCGAAAGGAAAACTGAGGATGTGCTGATGCATTCATCCTTGTGCTTAGAAATCAAAGCGACTTCCACTATTTCGCGTGTAAGCTTGTTATGGGATCGGTTTAGAATGGTCGTTTTCTGAAAGACGGGAGCATTTTCTATTGCTGTCGCATTTGCGCCAATGCACTGACAGGTTTTTGGACGATGACACTGAAAAACCATTGCTATGCTCCATTAAAGGTTTATTAATACATCGGCCGGTTTGGCCGATGTATGCTTTGCCACAAGATAGAGGGAGGAGTATACATGCTCTTCTGCGCATGTTACGGCGGGGTTCTTGTGCCTTGTGGTGCAGCCATTATCTCTCTTTGTCGTTTTGTTGACCATGCAACAATGTCTTGATAGGCGGTGCGGGGCTGAAAAGACCATGTGAACGCCTGCCTTCTTACCAATCTTCTTGAGATTATGAGAAATCTTGTGGATATAAGGTATTATTGGTACCTAATTTCACTGTTGGACTTCAGCTGAAGGGCCTGTCATCTTCATTTTGTAGTTCTTTGTAGTCCCGACTGCGTCAGCCTGCACACTTGAGCTGAAAAGCTATCCTGAAATTTGCGCTTACATGACTTCGTCAAGGCGTTACTAAAACCAGATTGCACAATATTGCTTTTAACCAACTTTGAATGAGCAGAACCATAAGCTACAATGGGTTTCTTGCTCCTCTGTTCGAACACCCAGCAAACATGATTAGGAGTGAAAAAAAGTCTTAGCTCGAGAAAACGAATGGAATTCTTGTCTGGCACTTCGTGGGTCAGCTCAAGTGGCTCCATTGTGTTCGTAAACACCGTCAGAACTTAAGGTACCCGAATTAAAATGGTTTCATTATTGCAATCTAAGATAACTAAGTAATCATCTACGAAACGGAAGATCTTTAAAACGCATGAGTTATCAAAGCTTTCATTAAGAGCTCAGTCATGCATGCCGAGGTAAAGGTCACTGAGAACTGGGGCAATGCATGATCCTATACGGATCCCCTGCCTTTGTATAAAACGAGACCTATTCTAACCTGCAAAGGTTGATTTGAGGCAAACCGACAACAATTCCAAAAACCATCATCAGTAATGCCACACTTATTCTGAAAAGCCACGGCGCCATTTTTGGACAGCCATTACTGTTGATGGCTTTTTGGAATTGTTGTCGGTTTACCTCAAATCAACCTTTGCAGATTGGAATGGGTCTCGGTTTATACAAATGCAGGGGATATGTATAGGATCATGCATTGCCCCAGTTCTCAGTGACCTTTACCTCGGCATGTATGACGGAGCTCTTAATGGAAGCTTTGATAACTCATGCGTTTTAAAGATCTTCCAGTTCGTAGATGATTACTTAGTTATCTTAGATTGCAATAATGAAACCATTTTAAGTCGGGTACCTCAAGTTCTGACCGTGTTTGCGAACACAATGGCGCCACATGAGCTGACCCACGAAGTGCCAGACAAGAATTCCATTCGTTTTCTCGAGCTTAGACCTTTTTTTCACTCCTTATCATGTTTGCTGGTCGTTCGAACCAAGGAACAAGAAACCCATTTTAGCTTATGGTATGTTTTAGTATGTACTTTAGTACTTTTAGTATGTTTAGCGATTTGGAAGCCTTTTTCTTCAGGACATTTATATGAGGAAGAAAGGCGAGTTTTTTGTCAAAAGTTACGCCTAGAAATTTGTGTTCGTTTTTCACCGGTAATTTAGTTTTGTTCAGGTGTAGTGTAGGATCTGATTGTAAGCCTCGTTTGAGAGAGAATAGGACAGCCACTGTTTTTTGAGGAGAAAACTGAAATCCGTTTGTGTCTGCCCATGCTGCTAGTTTATTTGTGGTCAACTGCATCTGTCTCTCACATGTAGATACGATAGAGGATGTGTATGCAATCTGTAGATCGTCAACATAAGCTGAATACATTATGGATTTCGGGATAAGAGATTTGTGCTTAAGACGCATCCCTGCGGTACACCATTCTCCTGTACAAAGTTCTTTAAAAAGGTTGAGCCCAAGCGCACACGGAATGAGCGATTTGACAAGAAGTCCTTTAGACAGTTTAACATCCTACCACGTATGCTTAAATCTGCTAGGTCAAGGAGGATGCCAAATCTCCATGTAGTGTCATACGCCTTTTCCATATCAAAGAAGAGGGCAAGGCAGTGCTGTTTGTGAATAAATGCTTCACGAACAGTGTTTTCAAGGCGGACTAGATGGTCTGTGGTAGAACATGCTGTTTTGAACCCACATTGGTGAATGTCTCGAAGTTCTCGGGTATGAAGGACAAAGGCTAATCTGGTATTAAGAACGCTTTCAAAAGACTTTGCAAGGCAACTTGTGAGAGCTATGGGTCTATAACTGCTGGGGGCCGTTGGTGGCTTTCCTGGTTTAGGGAAAGGCTTTTTTCCAGGCCTCTGGAATACTCCCGGATACCCATATTTTGTTGAAAAATTTCAGAAGTGCTTCTAAAGCCGGTGTAGAAAGATGTGCTAGCATCTGATAGTGAATTTGATCTGGGCCAGGTGCAGTGTTCTTGCCGGCAGATAGAACCGTGTTCATTTCTTGCAGCGTTATTAACTTGTTATATGCTTCATTTGTACTTCCACTTGTTGGCAGTTTTTGTTTTTCGGCCTTGTTTTTGTATGTTATGAAAGATTTTGGGTAGTGTAGTGAGCTTGAAATTGCAGAAAAATGATCGCCTAGAATATCTGCCTGTTCCTGTAAGTTTGTTTGGGTGCCAGGAGATGTTAGAAAAGGGACTGTGTACGGGGAGAAGTTGCCATCCAGATGGTGAACAAGCTCCCACATTTTTTTTTATGTGATTCAGCTATTTATTTATTATATGTATTTTTGCCAAGAAGCCTTCTCAGCGTTTCGGCGGACGTACCGTGCCCTAGCTTTTGCCTGTTTGAATTTTACAAGGTTTTCGTTTGTAAGGCACCTGCGAAAGGTTCCCCAAGCTTTGTTTTGTTTCTTCTTTGCATCTCTGCACTCCTGAGAATACCAGACTGCGATTTTTCAGTACCACTCCTGAAGACTGTGGTATAGCTACAAGTGCTGCGTCAATGATGCAGGCCGTAAATTTTTCAATTATCTCGTCAACACTGAGTTTTTCGGAAAAGACCTTTTCCAGGCTGGCTTCAGACTGGAATAGAGCCCAGTTCACAAGGTGCAGCTTCCACCGCTTGGGTTTGTTTAGAGTGATGGAGGGTGAGGGTGTTAGGCTGATAAAGACAGGCAAATGATCACTTCCTAAAGGATTGTCAAAGACGTCCCATTTAAAATCAGTAAAAATTGATGGGGAGCTAAATGATAAATCTAAAACGCTCATTTTCCCCGTGCTTGGGGAGCAGTATGTATGCTTTCCTGTATTTAGCAGGCAGACATCATTGTATAATATAAAATCCTCTAATATACGACCTCTAGTGTCTGTCTGATCGCTTCTCCAAAAAGTGGAGTGCGCATTAAAATCTCCAACCAGATATGGTTCTGGCAGTTGTTCTAAAAGCTCTTCCAGATCATGAAGGGTTACAGTTAGGTGCGGTTGGAGATACAGTGAGCATATAGTTATTGTTTTATAATGAATGATAGAGACAGCAACAGCTTCGAACTTGGTTTTGAGGCTAATTTCACGTGTTGCTACTCCATTCTGCACTACAATAGCGACACCTCCAGATAACCTATTTGCTTCTTTTTGGTCGCAGCGAAAAATGTTGTGTCCTTTTAAAATGTTTTGGTGTGGCCCTAAGTTAGCTTCCTGTAGGCAAAGGGCTACAGGAGAAAATGAATGTAAAATGTCTTTTATATCGTTGCAGTTGTTTATGAGACCTCGGCAGTTCCAGTGTTCCGGCATGGGGATTTGCGGCCGAATTCTTGCACCTAATCACTGCTGTTCTTCACCTGTAGTGGACGGAATGACTGCTGCGGACGCATAATCGACACGGATTTGCTGACTACTGACCGTTGGCGGCAGCTACCAGCTGCCACGCGTTCACTAGGATCGCCGCAAGGGCATCGGTTCACCGACAGTTTACAGCGCAAGCGCCATCACTGCCCGTGACAGCGCGCCACCTGGATTTGTTATAAAAAGAGAGACGACCAGCCGCCGCGTGGGATTTGCGGCCGAATTCTTGCACCTAATCACTGCTGTTCTTCACCTGTAGTGGACGGAATGACTGCTGCGGACGCATAATCGACACGGATTTGCTGACTACTGACCGTTGGCGGCAGCTACCAGCTGCCACGCGTTCACTAGGATCGCCGCAAGGGCATCGGTTCACCGACAGTTTACAGCGCAAGCGCCATCACTGCCCGTGACAGCGCGCCACCCGGATTTGTTATAAAAAGAGAGACGACCAGCCGCCGCGTGGGATTTGCGGCCGAATTCTTGCACCTAATCACTGCTGTTCTTCACCTGTAGGTGAGTGTGTTACAAATACATAGGCTCTGTAGAGTACTACGAACACTTTGGCTGCAAATCCCACCTGTATATTTTGTGTGTTTTTGAGCGGTCAATCTTGCGGTGATGGGTGTTGACCTTAGCACATACCGTGTTTGAATAGGTTGTTTTGTACCATTCGGTAAGAAACTTTTGTCATTTGCGCCAGTATTGTTTCGCCCGGGGTCAGCTACTGCTAACTTCTGCGTACGCGGTCGGCTGACCTTAGCCGTGTCGTGTATATGGCTCCTGTTGATTTGTGCTGGTGACATTGAAACAAATCCTGGCCCTGACAAATGTGATCAAGTTCTCGCTGCTATCAAAGATATGGCATTGTCCAATGAAAAGTTTCAAAAAGAAATCCTTGGAAAAATTAAAGACGTCCAGCTCAGCGTGACAGAAATCAAACGGCGCCTATCAAAATTAGAGGAAAACTCTGATGTTGTTGGTGACGTGTCTAAGGAAGTCAGCAACTTGGGCTCGATGCTGAAGGAATCCCAGGACAAGCTCCAAGGCATAGAAACAGCACAAATGCGTCAGTCGAGCATAGTTGTTGACGACCTTAACAACAGAATGCGTAGAAATAACTTGATCTTCAAAGGCATTACAGAGGAAGCAACAGAAACATGGAAAGATACCGAGGAAGTTGTGTCTAAGTTTGTGACCAGGAACTTGGGAATCTCAGTTGGCGAAATCGAACGTGCACACAGAATAGGACAGCGAAAGCAGGGCAGCATCCGCCCAATAATTGTGAAGTTCTTAAATTTCAAAGACAAGACCAACATTCTCAAAAATGCTTCCAAACTTAAAGATCTTGACTCTGCTTCCGTCTGGATAGAGGAGGACTTTTCACCTAGGATGCAGTTTATTAGGAAACAGCTTAGAGACTTCGCTCGAAGTATACGAAATCCTGGTGAAAAGTATAAGCTATTATTTGATAAGCTTCTTCTTAACAATACTCTGTACTCATTTAACAGTGCCACTAGAAAAGTGATTGCTCTCCCAAAGCGCGATTCCAAAGAAGTGGATGTTTGTGACAATAGCGGAACAAATGATATGTCTGCCCTTTCTGATTCTGAGGCCGCTCAGGAACACTGACTACAAAATAAACCCATAAGCTTCGTATTGTCAATTTTAGTGTCAAACTTTCGCAGCTTGTTTCCAAAGCAAGATAATTTGTGTGCATATATCGACGCATGCTCAGCCGACCTTGTGTTAGGTACAGAAACCTGGTTATCGCCCGATATTGCTGATACTGAATTATCCTTGTCCAGCCAGTTTTCATTATTTAGAAAAGACCGCGTTACTTCGTGCGGTGGTGGGGTACTAATTGCCGTAAGGAAAAGCCTGCAAGCACATGTTGTTGATACAGGATCGTGCCTGGAAATTTTGTGGGTTGCATTACGTCTATCATCATCGGTAACTTGCGCCGTTGGGGTCTGCTATCGCCCACCTGATTCACACGAGGAATTCGCTGAAAAACTGAATGAATCCCTAACTTACCTGCAGAACAAATTTCCACGTTCACCAATATTCCTGGCAGGTGACTTCAATTATCCGAATATTGAGTGGCGGGAATGCCGGCCCCTCCACGGCGCAAGAAAGCGTGAATGTCAGAATTTTATGGATGTGCTAGCACTTTTCAACCTACATCAAATGGTTTCCACACCTACGCGTGGCGATTCAATCTTAGATCTAGTGCTGACAACGCAGCCTGACCAAACGTCTGTAAACTTGTTGGACGGTCTCAGTGACCACAAAGTTTTGCAGTGCGATTTCACAGTAGCCAGAAACAAACCAGAAAAAGCAAATAAGATTATATTTGATTATACCAGAGCAGATACTGATATGATACTTAATGAGCTATCATTGTTCTCTGCAGATATTTTTCGCTCCTTCAATTCGCGGGACGCGAATGAAAACTGGTCTCTTATTCGGGATAAACTAACTTTGCTTAAAGATAAGTACGTACCTAAGGTCACCATCACCACATCTACAGAGAGCACATGGTTCACAAGGAGCGTCAAAAGATGTATAAACAAAAAGAAAAGGTTGTACGCGAAAGCTAAAATGTCAGCATCTGAGCACGATTGGAATCAGTATCGTACACATGCCCAACAGTGCAAAACTGAAATCGAAATCGCAAAGAACAAGTTCTATAACAGTGACATTTCACGTCTGTTAAAGAACAATCCTCAAAAATTTTGGCGCGTTGTTAATCCAAACTATGGTACAAACACCTCAGTGTCAATAACTAAAGAAGGAAAGCTCCTTACCTCCCCTGAAGTAGCAGAGGAATTCAACCAATTTTTCTGCTCAGTTTTCACTGATGAGAGCCCTTTACCTACTGACCTGCAATTTCCAGAGCTACACGAAAGCATGCCCGACATAACTGTCACAGCAGAAGGTGTATCCTCTGCCATAGACCGCCTCCCTGCTAACTCTGCACCCGGTCCCGATAACATATGTCCTAAATTACTAAAAATAGCGAAACCTGCAATATGCTCCATCTTAGCTGCTATTTTTCAGCAATCCATTGATACGGGTTGTGTACCATACGACTGGAAAATTGCGCGTGTCATACCCATTTTCAAATCTGGTGATGCCTCTCTGCCATCAAATTACAGACCAATTTCTTTAACCAATATAAGCTGCAAATTGCTAGAACACATAATCTCCTCCGCCATAATGGGTCATCTGGTGAAGCATAACTTCTTTTTTCCCAATCAGCACGGCTTCCTACATGGTAGGTCTTGCGAAACACAACTGTTTGAATTGGTTACTGACCTTCATCATGCTGTTCATGTGCACTCTAAAATAGACGCCGTATTTATAGATTTCGCCAAAGCATTCGACAAAGTCCCACACATACGTCTAATAAAGAAGCTTGAAAATTTAAACATAAATTATAAGGTTATTTGTTGGATAAGGAGTTTTTTGGCTAATCGCTATCAATCAGTCTTTGTTAACAGCCATTCTTCCTCCCACTCCCCCGTTAAATCTGGAGTGCCGCAAGGGTCTGTACTCGGACCTATCTTGTTCTTAGTTTATATAAATGATATCAGTAATAACCTAAATTCCACGGTCAGATTATTTGCTGATGATTGTGTGGTATACAGACAGATAACTGATCTTTCAGACTGTACTCATTTACAATCAGACATTGATAAGATCAACAATTGGTGCACACAGTGGCAAATGGAAATTAACACCTCAAAAACAAAACTTGTCAGATTTACCACAACATCTAACACCGAACCATTCCATTACACTTTGAACAACGTGCGTATTGAATCGGTACCCATCATAAAGTATTTAGGTGTACATTTAGCATCAGACCTTTCATGGAACTGTCACTTAGATACGGTCATCAATAAGGCTTCCAAAACACTCGGCTTCCTCAGACGCAACCTGCGATTAGCTAATCCAGACACAAAGCTATTAGCATACATCACATTAGTGCGCTCTAAGTTGGAGTACGCCTCTTTAATTTGGAACCCTCATCAAGCATACCTAGTAACAAAATTGGAGTCTCTGCAAAATAAAGCCGCCCGTTTCATATCTAAAAACTATATCCGATCAGCAAGTATAACTGAAATAAAAACAGCCCTCAACTTACCTCTTCTTGAAAGACGGAGAATGTTTTCCTTACTGTCCTTTTTCTTCAAATTATATTATAGTAATTCTTCCTTTGCGTTGCATCATATCACGCCGGCTCATCATGTATTCCCACGCATTGATCACCAACTGAAAGTGCAACCCATCTTTGCTCGAACCAATCTGTTCTTTCACTCGCCTCTCCTCCTCGCCATCCGTCAATGGAATCTGCTGCCTGCCACCATTGCATCTTCCAGTGATTATGAAACGTTTGTAACCGGACTAAAAAATCACTTCGAGCTGTAACCTTCATCTTTGCATTTCTTTTTTTCGTATTAAAGCGCTGCTCTTCGAAAAACGTGAATGTTAGGTGCCATCTGTATCTTTATTTGAGTGTTTGAAGCATTAGCTTTTCAACATTTTGCGCCTGGCTATATTGTTAACCACTGTATACTTATCGCAATTTTGGATGCATTGTTTGTACTGTTGTCCCACTTTCCGCCCCCCCCCCCCCCCTATGTAATGCCCGCCCGGGCCTTTAGGGTATTTGAATAAATAAATAAATAAATGAGGAACGCC
The DNA here is from genome assembly GCF_055883805.1 of Amblyomma maculatum. Taxonomy (NCBI): domain Eukaryota; kingdom Metazoa; phylum Arthropoda; class Arachnida; order Ixodida; family Ixodidae; genus Amblyomma; species Amblyomma maculatum. Next base: position 500,687,360 of record NC_139344.1, read on the forward strand.
ATATTTTTTTATGGAATGTACCTGAGTTTAGGTTTCAGGTTTGTCTGGTCCTGTAATAAGAGTTTTTTCTCTCCGTTATCTTTCCAGAGTTATGCCGCCGCTGCAGCGAGGACGAGGAAGGGGTTGTGTCCATTGTCTCGGGGTGCTTTGGACGTTTGGGGAGAGTTAGGAGTGTTGGTTGCAGGCTTCCCTTCTGGGGGAGAAGCCTTTTGGGCTGTTGGCTCTGGGGCCAGTGTGCCCTGTTTCTGCGATGGCAGGGCAGCTTTCACTGCTTCTGCCTGGGGCAGGGATGGCCCTGCCTGAGGCTTAACCTCGGCGAAGACCAAATCATGTTGTGGTGTGCTGCCCCTATACTCCACCACATTGGAATAGTTCGGTTTGGCTGTGAAGAAAAAAGTGCCGTTTAACAAGATATCGCTGTCGTGCCTCTTTAAACCTTATGTTTTCATTGACTTTTATGGTAATGCTGACCTTTTCCTTCTTCCAAGAAGGACATGACCGTGAGTATGCGGCGTGTTCACCTGCACAGTTCGCGCAGTGTGGCGCAGCTTCACACTAGTCAGATTTATGTTGAGTTGAGGCACATTTTGCGTATGTTTGTCGGCCACGGCAGTTCTGGGAACCATGATCGAATCTTTGGCAGTTGAAACAAAGCCTAGGGTTTGGGATGTAGGGCCGGATGTCTACTTTGATGTAACCGACTTCAATGGATTCAGGGAGTTTGCTAGAGTTGAAAGTGAGAACTATGTGCTTTGTTGGTATTTCTTGGTTGTTCTTTCGGATTTTGACCCTGTGTACACCGACTACACTTTGCTCGGAAAGACCTTCTAGAAGTTCTTCAGTGAGTGACAGGAAGTCAATCTCTGATATCACGCTTGGACTGTGTTCAAGCACTGACTGTTATTGGGCTATCCCCAAATGTAGCAAGTTGCTGAAGGTTGCTGTACTGGAGTTTGCTTTGCAGCTCAAGCAGGAGATCCCCGCTAGCCAGTTTACTAACTTTGTATCCTGGGCCTAGTATGGTTGTGAGAGACCTAGATACTTTAAAAGGGGATATAAGCCGAGCTTGTTTGGAAGGGCTTTCACTGTGGATCACATGATATTTAGGGAAAGTTTCATGCTTCGCTGAAAAAAACTGGGCTGATACATCGGTCCGCATTTCCTTGGAAAGGAAATCAGTTTGTTTGGAGGAAGAAGCCATACATAATGTATGATGTTCGGCTGCGGTACCAGCCACCCACCATGGAGCCCAACGAGGGGACGGGGCAGGAATTGGCAGGCAAGTCCTGTCCACGTCAGCTGTACACAGTAACTATAACCTAATATGGCGTAACTCAGGGTAGTCAGCCACACAAGGTTAACCCTCGCCGTCTGGAAGTAAGGAAAAATTAAGAATAGAGTAGAGGACAGGAGAGTTGTAGGATAGAAGATAGGAACGTGAAAGATGAAGGGAAGGATAGGAAAAGGCGACTGCCGGTTTCCCCCGGGTGGGTCAGCCCGGAGGTGCCGTCTATAGGAAGCGTGGGCCAAAGTGGTGTGTTGCCTCCGTCGAGGGGCCTTAAAGGTTCAAACACTCGGCATCGGCTCAACCACCAGGATCCCCTTTTCCCCAGACACGACGATGCCACGCACGGCTAAGCGTGGGTGCTCGGGGTCCGTGGTGTCGCACAAAACACACAAACACCTGCTTTAACAGGTGCCCCCTGCAGGGGGTAGGCCATGTTTTGTTGGGACCCCAGGTCTATTCCAAAATAAAGTAAAAACAGAGTCTTATCAGACGCTGATTGTACTTGATTTTGTGCCTGTCTATTTTATAATGATTATTTTTTGTAATTTTAATGACATGTATAATGTGTTACGACACTTCTGATTTTCAATGCATGCAGTTGTGACAACGAGCAAGTTTGAGCGGGAGATGCATGCAGTACTCGTCACCACTAAAGCGAGCAGCCCCGTTGTACAGGAAGCCAGTGAGTTATCGATCCATAAAACGCACTGCGTCAAGAGGCAAGACGTCGCCGCCTGCTACGACCCACAGATGGATCCGAGACCCAAGACTGCACATGCAAGGCGAAATGGAAAGCAGACTATGCCTGGATCATGGCCACCTCCGACGACAGCCGCCAGGAGCAAGGTAAAAGCAAACTATGAATAAACCTGCCAGCAGTTCCAACAGTTTGTGCGATCAGACCTAGCTATTTGAAGGTGGTTCGGTCAGGTGCCCATTCTACATAGGTATTGAGAAATTTGTTCATGTTCGAGCATTTTAATGTGATTTATTTCAAAACGATATGCATCTGAACTTCAACTTGCGTCATGAACAGCAGTTTCTACTTCATAGATGGCAATTTAGTGCAAAAACAATTCACGTAAAAGTGGAATATAAACTATATTTCTCAGGCGGCATGCGTCAATGACACCCCCCCCCCCCCCCCCCCCCCGCGGTAAGCGCATGCCCAATTTCCCTAGCAGGAAGTTGTGGTCAGCCTATGCTGCGGACAAGAATTGCTCCTTGCACTTTGTGTTGTGTTGTGTTGGGTTTAGTGGCGCATAAGCAACTTAGGCTATCATGCGCCAATTTCATGGTTAAGGGTGTTCTATTTATGTAATTTAATCTTACATTCTGTTTAGGACGTTTGCTTCTATTAAAAACCTGAAAACACAGGGCAAATCAACAAGCGCATTTTCACCTAAAAGCAAAGCTGGATGAAGAGGAATGTGTTGTTTGTAAAACTGTGTAAAATGTTTTTTCCTCAGTTGTTCAAGTTGTCTGCATGAGATTAAAATGTGGATGACTGTTAGCTCGTGTCCGCATGAATCACACAGGGGCTTATCCTGTTTAGTTAAAATGAAACTATGTGTTAAATGTGTGTGTCCTATGCGAAGACGGCATAGAGCCACTTCTTTGGAACGTTCAAGATGGGTGCTCGATTTCCACTCTTCTATTACAGGCTTTATGAGGTGTAGCTTGTTATTTGTTTCAGTGTTCCAAGTGGACTGCCATTTTTGTATCAGTCTACTCTGTACCAATTTCATGCAGTCTTGAGATGGTATCTGCACTTGTTTTATTTTCTTGTCTCGAGCTTTGGCAGCGCACATATCTGCTTTTTCATTACCTCGGATTCCTACATGACTGGGTACCCAGCAAATTTTTATGCTTCGTCCTTCATCTGTAAGTGTTGCTATGCTGTGTATGATGTTTCCAAGTATTGGTATAACTGCATTTCTTGTGTGAAGGGCTGTGACTACACTTAGGGAATCTGTGTAAATAATACTTCTCCTGAGGTTTCCTTTCATTATTTTCTCTATGGCAACAGAGACAGCATAGCATTCAGCAGTAAAGATGGACGCGCACTGTGGAAGTCTCATTATTTCCTCCCATTCGCCTTGAACAACTGCGCTTCCGACATAATGATCTGTTTTCGAGCCATCCGTGTAAAAGTCTGTGAAGTTACTGTATTTTTCTTTCAGCTGAAGGAATTCTTGTATGAAGTGCTCTTGTGGGGTTATTGTTTTTTGGAACTGTGTAAGAGAGAGGTCGCAAACTTCAGGGACCAGGTACCAAGGAGGCAGAGGGTTAGGTCTTTTGGCAATGCTAGGTAAACAATCCGGTAGCTCAACCTCTTGACACATTTGCTCAAATCTTAGGAGCAGTGGTCTCACTGCATTGGGTTTGTTGGTGAATAGTGTTCTAGAAGGGCATTTAGTTACTAGAGAATAGCAGATATGCTTTGGCAGAGATCTGATTTTAAATATATAGGCACATGTAAGTGAAGTTCTTCTGATTTCAAGAGGAGGTTCATTTGTTTCCACAAGCAGACTGGATATAGGAGAAGTTCGGTATGCTCCACATGAGAGTCGAAGTCCTGTGTTATGTACCGGGTCTAGTTTTTTTAAATATGATGGTCTAGCTGACCCATACACTATGCAGCCATAGTCTAAGGTGGAGCGTACGACAGATCTGTAAATGTGTTTAAGGCATGTCCTGTCAGCGCCCCAGTGTTTACGGGAAAGAACTTTTAGTATGTTTAGAGATTTGGAAGCCTTTTTCTTCAGGACATTTATATGAGGAAGAAAGGTGAGTTTTTTGTCAAAAGTTACGCCTAGAAATTTGTGTTCGTTTTTCACCGGTAATTTCGTTTTGTTCAGGTGTAGTGTAGGATCTGTTTGTAAGCCTCGTTTGAGAGAGAATAGGAGAGCCACTGTTTTTTGAGGAGAAAACTGAAATCCGTTTGTGTCTGCCCATGCTGCTAGTTTATTTATGGTCAACTGCACCTGTCTCTCACATGTAGATACGTTAGAGGATGTGTATGCAATCTGTAGATCGTCAACATAAGCTGAATACATTACGGATTTCGGGATAACTGTGCTTATGGAATTCATTTTTACTATAAAGAGAGTTGTGCTTAAGACGCATCCCTGTGGTACGCCATTCTCCTGTACAAAGTTCTTTGAAAAAGTTGAGCCCAAACGCACACGGAATGAGCGATTTGACAAGAAGTCCTTTAGACAGTTTAACATCCTACCACGTATGCCTAAATATGCTAGGTCACGGAGGATGCCAAACCTCCATGTAGTATCATACGCCTTTTCCATATCAAAGAAGACGGCAAGGCAGTGCTGTTTGTGAATAAATGCTTCACGAACAGTGTTTTCAAGGCGGACTAGATGGTCCGTGGTAGAACATGCTGTTTTGAACCCACATTGGTGTATGTCTAGAAGTTCTTGGGAATGAAGGACAAAGGCTAATCTGGTATTAAGAACACTTTCAAAAGACTTTGCTAGGCAACTTGTGAGAGCTATGGGTCTATAACTGCTGGGGGCCGTTGGTGGCTTTCCTGGTTTCAGGAAAGGCACAATAATAGCTTTTTTCCAGGCCTCAGGAATACTCCCGGATACCCATACTTTGTTGAAAAATTTCAGAAGTGCTTCTAATGCAGGTGTAGAAAGATGTGCTAGCATCTGATAGTGAATTTGATCTGGGCCAGGTGCAGTCTTCTTGCCGGCAGATAGAACAGTGTTTATTTCTTGTAGTGTTATTAACTTGTTATATGTTTCATTAGTACTTCCACTTGTTGGCAGTTTTTGTTTTTCGGCCTTGTTTTTGTATGTTATAAAAGATTTTGGGTAGTGTAGTGAGCTTGAAATTGCAGAAAAATGATCGCCTAGAATATCTGCCTGTTCCTGTAAGTTTGTTTGGGTGCCAGGAGATGTTAGAAAGGGGACTGTGTACGGGGAGAAGTTGCCATCCAGTTTGTGAACAAGCTCCCACATTTTTTTTGATGTGATTGAGCTATTTATTGATGATATGTATTTTTGCCAAGAAGCCTTCTCAGCGTTTCGGCGGATGTACCGTGCCCTAGCTTTCGCCTGTTTGAATTTTACGAGGTTTTCGTTTGTAGGGTACCTGCGAAAGGTTCCCCAAGCTTTGTTTTGTTTCTTCTTTGCATCTCTGCACTCCTGAGAATACCAGACTTTGCGATTTTTCAGTACCACTCCTGAAGACTGTGGTATAGCTACAAGTGCTGCGTCAATGATGCAGGCCGTAAATTTTTCATTTATCTCGTCAACACTGAGTTTTTCGGAAAAGACCTTTTCCAGGCTGGCTTCAGACTGGAATAGAGCCCAGTTCGCAAGGTGCAGCTTCCACCGCTTGGGTTTGTTTAGAGTGATGGAGGGTGAGGGTGTTAGGCTGATAATGACAGGCAAATGATCACTTCCTAGAGGATTGTCAAAGACGTCCCATTTAAAATCAGTAAAAATTGATGGGGAGCTAAATGATAAATCTAAAATGCTCATTTTCCCCGTGCTTGGGGAGCAGTATGTATGCTTTCCTGTATTTAGCAGGCAGACATCATTGTATAATATAAAATCCTCTAATATACGACCTCTAGTGTCTGTCTGATCGCTTCTCCAAAAAGTGGAGTGCGCATTAAAATCTCCAACAACCAGATATGGTTCTGGCAGTTGTTCTAAAAGCTCTTCCAGATCATGAAGGGTTACAGTTAGGTGCGGTTGGAGATACAGTGAGCATATAGTTATTGTTTTATAATGGATGATAGAGACAGCAACAGCTTCGAACTTGGTTTTGAGGCTAATTTCACGTGTTGCTACTCCATTCTGCACTACAATAGCGACACCTCCAGATAACCTATTTGCTTCTTTTCGGTCGCAGCGAAAAACGTTGTGTCCTTTTAAAATGTTTTGGTGTGGTCCTAAGTTAGTTTCCTGTAGGCAAAGGGCTACAGGAGAAAATGAATGTAAAATGTCTTTTATATCGTTGTAGTTGTTTATGAGACCTCGGCAGTTCCAGTGTATGAGGAACGCCATTTTTTTTTTTTTTTTTTTGGAATGTACCTGAATTTAGGTTTCAGGTTTTTCTGGTCCTGTTATACGAGGTTTTTCTCTCCGTTTTCTTTCTAGAGAGTTATGCCGCCGCTGCAGCGTGGACGAGGAAGGGGTTGTGTCCATTGCCTCAGGGGCTTTGGACGTTTGGGGAGAGTTAGGAGTGTTGGTTGCAGGCTTCCCTTCTGGGGGAGAAGCCTTTTGGGCTGTTGGCTCTGGGGCCAGTGTGCCCTGTTTCTGCGATGGCAGGGCAGCTTTCGCTGCTTCTGCCTGGGGCAAGGATGGCCCTGCCTGAGGCTTACCCTCGGCGGAGACCAAATCCTGTTGTGGTGTGCTGCCCCCATGCTCCACCACATTGGAATAGTTCGGTTTGGCTGTGAACAAAAAAGTGCCCTGTTTAACAAGATATCGCTGTCGTGCCTCTTTAAACGTTATGTTTTCCTTGACTTTTATGGTAATGATGTCCTTCTCCTTCTTCCAAGAAGGACATGACCGTGAGTATGCGGCGTGTTCACCTGCACAGTTTGCGCAGTGTGGCGCAGCTTCACACTCGTCAGATTTGTGTTCATTTGAGGCACATTTTGCACATGTTTGTCGGCCACGGCAGCTCTGGGAGCCATGACCGAATCTTTGGCAGTTGAAACAACGTCTAGGGTTTGGAATGTAAGGCCGGATGTCTACTTTGATGTAACCGACTTCAATGGATTCAGGGAGTTTGCTGGAGTTGAAAGTCAGAACTATGTGCTTTGTTGGTATTTCTTGGTTGTTCTTCCGGATTTTGATCCTGTGTACACCGATCGCATTTTGCTCAGAAAGACCTTCAAGAAGTTCTTCTTCGGTGAGTGACAGGAAGTCATTCTCTGATATCACGCCTTGGACTGTGTTCAAGGATCTGTGAGCACTGACCGTTATTGGGATATCCCCAAATGTTGTAAGTTGCTGAAGGTTGCTGTACTGGAGTTTGCTTTGCAGCTCAAGCAGGAGATCCCCGCTAGCCAGTTTACTAACTTTGTATCCTGGGCCTAGTATGGTTGTGAGAGACCTAGATACTGCAAAGGGGGATATTAGCCGAGCTTGTTTGGCAGGGCTTTCACTGTGGATCACATGATATTTAGGAAAAGTGTCATGCTTTGCTGAAAAGAACTGGGCTGATACATCGGTCCGCCTTTTCTTGGAAAGGCGATCAGTTTGTTTGGAGGAAGAAGCCATAAATAATGTATGATGTTCGGCCGCGGCGCCAGCCACCCACCATGGAGCCCAACGAGGGGACGGGGCAGGAATTGGCAGGCAAGTCCTGTCCACGTCAGCTGTACACCGTAACTATAACCTAATATGGCGTAACTCAGGGTAGTCAGCCACACAAGGTTAACCCTCGCCACCTGGAAGTAAGGAAAAACCGGAAGAGAGTAGAGGACAGGAGAGTTGTAGGATAGAAGATAGGAACGTGAAAGATGAAGGGGAGGATAGGAAAAGGCGACTGCCGATTTCCCCCGGGTGGGTCAGCCCGAAGGTGCCGTCTGTGGGAAGCGTGGGCCAAAGTGGTGTGTTGCCTCCACCGAGGGGCCTTAAGGGTCCAAACACTCGGCATCGGCTCAACCACCAGGATCCCCTTTTCCCCAGACACGACGATGCCACGCACGGCTAAGCGTGGGTGCTCGGGGTCCGTGGTGTCGCACAAAACACACAAACACCTGCTTTAACAGGTGCCCCCTGCGGGGCTTGCACTTTGTCTCTGATTTCTTCCATTTGTTGAGGAATGTGCAGAACAGTTTGTTCAGCCCCCTATAAAAACTGCATGGTATGGATCCATGAGAAATGCCAGTTAGATCAACAGAGGCATTATCATATAATGCACAAAGGAAAAAGCACCGTTCTAGCATGATGAGACTGTATGAGCAGTTCTTGTTCACGACGAAGCCTGGAACGACAAAAAATTCAACTACATTTTTCTCTCTTTTACACCTTCCTAGTGTCCGCTCGATGCTCTCGTATATTCTGATCTGGTTTTTATGTAGCAGGGTAAGCAGGTTTCAATACATGATCTTGCACGTAAAAACCATCAGCTTGACAATACTGACAAAGGCGACGATTTCCATTTGTGCACTCCTAAAAAGGTTTTCTCCTTTCAGTTTTATATTTTTAAATCCAACTTCTATATCCCCATATTGGAGCTTCACTTGCCTTATTCATGAATGGACTCTATTCCTCCTGTAGCACCATCTTTGCTCGTTGCGGATCTGGAAACGAACTGATGCTGCTGACGACAGACTATTAACGTGATTTCAGAAATGAAGATGTCGAAGATATCCTTGTCAGCGACAGTTAGAGTTCCCGCTGGCCAATCTTTGAAGATCGATCATCTGCGCTGACGACCAGGACGTAATGCCTAGCTCGCGTGGTCATCCTGTGTTACACAAATGCAACGAGCACCGCAGGTTTTCCACAAAAAACGCTACGCTTTTCCTCAAGGGACACTGACGGTAGACGGCATGGCTCCTATATAACATCGAACAAGCCTGGGGGGACTATCACTCTGGAGCAGACCAGGCAGCCGTAAGGTTGAGCAGAGATTTACCTTCTGTTTAACATTTGTGCAGGCAGCTTTGTTTGTATTTTAGCCACTCAATATCTAGCTCCTGGTCTGCTCCAAGTGTGCTTGGCTTTTTGTGTGTTTGTTTTTTTAGTGTTCTGTGGTGTGTATCTTGCAAACGAGTCCTACTGTGTATATGAAGATTACCTTTTCAGCCTTTTGCGCTCTGCGGCTGAACTACAAGTAATTTTTTTATCAGACTGGCCACTAGCTTATATAGCTATCGGCCGAAACAGTGTTTGCACATATTGTTATCGCAATAAAGTTCCCTCCCAAAACCAATCACGCAACTTCTTTATCCAGGTGTAACCACCGCTTGTGGCACATGCAGGACGTTCCTCTTAAGATATTACAGTTGATGAAGATGACGGTTTCACTGCAGTGAAGGAGGCTGCACCAGAACTTACGCAGCAACCTTAGACACCACCAGGAGAAACATCGGTGCAGAGCCTGGTCCAGTGCACCCATTACAGCCCAATGTTGACAAGACGTGTTAGCAACTTGCCTCCTTAACAAAAAGAGTGCGATGTCATACTATTGCTACCCAGGTACCAGAACATTTCTCTTGTACCAGCCTAAATCACCATGTTTAGAGAGATGTGTAAAGCCATTCTAGAGTTGTTTTTATTAAAAAGAGCTGCATTACATAAAAGCAGAACTGGGAATTCGTGAGCAGCATTATCAAAGACAACAGCCCGTTTACATAAAACTATGGTGTAAAGCCAACAGATGTCGGCCTAGATGACTCATACCGTTCTCAGTCGTCTATGGCAGAACACCCTACATCCCTCTCGACGCGCAGTTGGGCCTTCACCGTTAGACTACGTCACCAATTGACTCTGCCCAACGACTTCGTTACGCCCACCTCGACGTTCAGTGCAACCTTCTCACGGCTCATGCGCGTGTGAGAGTGGCCAATGCAGCATCACCACCACATCCCACCTTCCGGTTGGGTGACTTGGTCCTCGTTCGCCGCACCATCTGCACGACTGGCCCTTACACGAAGCTCATGCCCCGATACTGCGGCGCTTACCGTGTCGTTGAATGGCTCGGCCCCGTGACATACCGCCTCAAAGACCTCCCCGAGCATAGACGATGCGGTGTGCACGACATTTTCACGGAGCATGTGTAAACATGAATCAATATGTCAACAGCGCCAACATTGACTCCGACTTAGATACCGGGTCATCACCACTACTGTCGTCGCCAGCTGCCTCACTGCATTCCCCACGAAACGCCAACCAATAATTGAAGCGCCTGCAGCAGCTCACTGAAACTCCCCCCCCCCCCCCCCCCCCCGCCCCCCCCCCCATGTTACGGTGCCCGCCGAGGAGCGCTGCGCCAGAAAAGGGAGAGGCGCAGGACGAGCGCGAGACAAGCGCGTGGCGCCAGCGCGAGGGTTAGAGAACAAAAGAAGAGCGCCGGGGCAAGTGGTGTTTGCCTGGTGTCCTCCGTTCTTCTGTGTCTATCTCTTGGCGGGTACAGGGTCCCGCAACATTACATAATGCATTACAAGTTCTTCAATAAAATGACTGAAGGACAAATTTTGCAGCTTATGTGATGTGTCGCACTGAAACCAAACTTGTCAACATGCATGGCAGTTTTCTTGCCTCGCAGTGTTGAGTGCAAAAGCTGCCGCAGAAACAAAACGATCTCAGTTTTTGTGGGACGGAGCCACGAAGGAGGCAAGTATATTCGTGATAGTGCGGTTAACACGCTCCACGAGGCCATTGCACTGGGGATGATTGACGGATGTAGTGGAATGTGCAATGCCAAAGGAGCGGAGGGCTCGCTCAAATTCATGGGACAAACACAAGTATAAAAAATCGATAAATTAAATGCCTAACACACGACTGACATGATACAGTGACATAACATGATAATAGTGGCCATAGTGAAAGTGCGTGAAAAGGCAACAAAAATTCTCAGTCCTTAAAAAGCAACCATGGCTAAAAAAGGTGGATGCACAGAAAAAAAGGCTTTATATAAGAACTTGTTTAAAAAACTGCAGAGAAATTTATGAGATGGACAAAAAATAATAAGTAAATTAAACATTAAAAAAGAAGAGAGAAAGATGCAAATGTTGAAACAAAATTGAAAGCCAACCAACTGACACTGCAAAACAAGAAACCAGCATCGAATTAAACAATATGACTGACTGCAATTCAAAATGCATAAAACGAAGGCGTGTAAAGAGTGCAAATAAAATCAAAGATAAAATCAAGCACAATCAGAGAAAAAAGCAATTTCTTTGTTCGAAAGGAAAACTGAGGATGTGCTGATGCATTCATCCTTGTGCTTAGAAATCAAAGCGACTTCCACTATTTCGCGTGTAAGCTTGTTATGGGATCGGTTTAGAATGGTCGTTTTCTGAAAGACGGGAGCATTTTCTATTGCTGTCGCATTTGCGCCAATGCACTGACAGGTTTTTGGACGATGACACTGAAAAACCATTGCTATGCTCCATTAAAGGTTTATTATTACATCGGCCGGTTTGGCCGATGTATGCTTTGCCACAAGATAGAGGGAGGAGTATACATGCCCTTCTGCGCATGTTACGGCGGGGTTCTTGTGCCTTGTGGTGCAGCCATTATCTCTCTTTGTCGTTTTGTTGACCATGCAACAATGTCTTGATAGGCGGTGCGGGGCTGAAAAGACCATGTGAACGCCTGCCTTCTTACCAATCTTCTTGAGATTATGAGAAATCTTGTGGATATAAGGTATTATTGGTACCTAATTTCACTGTTGGACTTCAGCTGAAGGGCCTGTCATCTTCATTTTGTAGTTCTTTGTAGTCCCGACTGCGTCAGCCTGCACACTTGAGCTGAAAAGCTATCCTGAAATTTGCGCTTACATGACTTCGTCAAGGCGTTACTAAAACCAGATTGCACAATATTCCTTTTAACCAACTTTGAATGAGCAGAACCATAAGCTACAATGGGTTTCTTGCTCCTTGGTTCGAACACCCAGCAAACATGATTAGGAGTGAAAAAAAGTCTTAGCTCGAGAAAACGAATGGAATTCTTGTCTGGCACTTCGTGGGTCAGCTCAAGTGGCTCCATTGTGTTCGTAAACACCGTCAGAACTTAAGGTACCCGAATTAAAATGGTTTCATTATTGCAATCTAAGATAACTAAGTAATCATCTACGAAACGGAAGATCTTTAAAACGCATGAGTTATCAAAGCTTTCATTAAGAGCTCAGTCATGCATGCCGAGGTAAAGGTCACTGAGAACTGGGGCAATGCATGATCCTATACGAATCCCCTGCCTTTGTATAAAACGAGACCTATTCTAACCTGCAAAGGTTGATTTGAGGTAAACCGACAACAATTCCAAAAACCATCATCAGTAATGCCACACTTATTCTGAAAAGCCACGGCGCCATTTTTGGACAGCCATTACTGTTGATGGCTTTTTGGAATTGTTGTCGGTTTACCTCAAATCAACCTTTGCAGATTGGAATGGGTCTCGGTTTATACAAATGCAGGGGATATGTATAGGATCATGCATTGCCCCAGTTCTCAGTGACCTTTACCTCGGCATGTATGACGGAGCTCTTAATGAAAGCTTTGATAACTCATGCGTTTTAAAGATCTTCCAGTTCGTAGATGATTACTTAGTTATCTCAGATTGCAATAATGAAACCATTTTAAGTCGGGTACCTCAAGTTCTGGCCGTGTTTGCGAACACAATGGCGCCACATGAGCTGACCCACGAAGTGCCAGACAAGAATTCCATTCGTTTTCTCGAGCTAAGACATTTTTTTACTCCTTATCATGTTTGCTGGACGTTCGAACCAAGGAACAAGAAACCCATTTTAGCTTATGGTATGTTTTAGTATGTACTTTAGTACTTTTAGCATATTTAGAGATTTGGAAGCCTTTTTCTTCAGGACATTTATATGAGGAAGAAAGGCGAGTTTTTTGTCAAAAGTTACGCCTAGAAATTTGTGTTCGTTTTTCACCGGTAATTTAGTTTTGTTCAGGTGTAGTGTAGGATCTGTTTGTAAGCCTCGTTTGAGAGAGAATAGGACAGCCACTGTTTTTTGAGGAGAAAACTGAAATCCGTTTGTGTCTCCCCATGCTGCTAGTTTATTTATGGTCAACTGCATCTGTCTCTCACGTGTAAATACGATAAAGGATGTGTATGCAATCTGTAGATCGTCAACATAAGCTGAATACATTATGGATTTCGGGATAACTGTGCTTATGGAATTCATTTTTACTATAAAGAGAGTTGTGCTTAAGACGCATCCCTGTGGTACACCATTCTCCTGTACAAAGTTCTTTAAAAAGGTTGAGCCCAAGCGCACACGGAATGAGCGATTTGACAAGAAGTCCTTTAGACAGTTTAACATCCTACCACGTATGCTTAAATCTGCTAGGTCAAGGAGGATGCCAAATCTCCATGTAGTGTCATACGCCTTTTCCCTATCAAAGAAGAGGGCAAGGCAGTGCTGTTTGTGAATAAATGCTTCACGAACAGTGTTTTCAAGGCGGACTAGATGGTCTGTGGTAGAACATGCTGTTTTGAACCCACATTGGTGAATGTCTCGAAGTTCTCGGGTATGAAGGACAAAGGCTAATCTGGTATTAAGAACACTTTCAAAAGACTTTGCAAGGCAACTTGTGAGAGCTATGGGTCTATAACTGCTGGGGGCCGTTGGTGGCTTTCCTGGTTTAGGGAAAGGCTTTTTTCCAGGCCTCTGGAATACTCCCGGATACCCATATTTTGTTGAAAAATTTCAGAAGTGCTTCTAAAGCCGGTGTAGAAAGATGTGCTAGCATCTGATAGTGAATTTGATCTGGGCCAGGTGCAGTGTTCTTGCCGGCAGATTGAACCGTGTTCATTTCTTGCAGCGTTATTAACTTGTTATATGCTTCATTTGTACTTCCACTTGTTGGCAGTTTTTGTTTTTCGGCCTTGTTTTTGTATGTTATGAAAGATTTTGGGTAGTGTAGTGAGCTTGAAATTGCAGAAAAATGATCGCCTAGAATATCTGCCTGTTCCTGTAAGTTTGTTTGGGTGCCAGGAGATGTTAGAAAAGGGACTGTGTACGGGGAGAAGTTGCCATCCAGATGGTGAACAAGCTCCCACATTTTTTTTTATGTGATTCAGCTATTTATTTATTATATGTATTTTTGCCAAGAAGCCTTCTCAGCGTTTCGGCGGACGTACCGTGCCCTAGCTTTTGCCTGTTTGAATTTTACAAGGTTTTCGTTTGTAAGGCACCTGCGAAAGGTTCCCCAAGCTTTGTTTTGTTTCTTCTTTGCATCTCTGCACTCCTGAGAATACCAGACTGCGATTTTTCAGTACCACTCCTGAAGACTGTGGTATAGCTACAAGTGCTGCGTCAATGATGCAGGCCGTAAATTTTTCAATTATCTCGTCAACACTGAGTTTTTCGGAAAAGACCTTTTCCAGGCTGGCTTCAGACTGGAATAGAGCCCAGTTCACAAGGTGCAGCTTCCACCGCTTGGGTTTGTTTAGAGTGATGGAGGGTGAGGGTGTTAGGCTGATAAAGACAGGCAAATGATCACTTCCTAAAGGATTGTCAAAGACGTCCCATTTAAAATCAGTAAAAATTGATGGGGAGCTAAATGATAAATCTAAAACGCTCATTTTCCCCGTGCTTGGGGAGCAGTATGTATGCTTTCCTGTATTTAGCAGGCAGACATCATTGTATAATATAAAATCCTCTAATATACGACCTCTAGTGTCTGTCTGATCGCTTCTCCAAAAAGTGGAGTGCGCATTAAAATCTCCAACCAGATATGGTTCTGGCAGTTGTTCTAAAAGCTCTTCCAGATCATGAAGGGTTACAGTTAGGTGCGGTTGGAGATACAGTGAGCATATAGTTATTGTTTTATAATGAATGATAGAGACAGCAACAGCTTCGAACTTGGTTTTGAGGCTAATTTCACGTGTTGCTACTCCATTCTGCACTACAATAGCGACACCTCCAGATAACCTATTTGCTTCTTTTTGGTCGCAGCGAAAAATGTTGTGTCCTTTTAAAATGTTTTGGTGTGGCCCTAAGTTAGCTTCCTGTAGGCAAAGGGCTACAGGAGAAAATGAATGTAAAATGTCTTTTATATCGTTGCAGTTGTTTATGAGACCTCGGCAGTTCCAGTGTTCCGGCATGGGGATTTGCGGCCGAATTCTTGCACCTAATCACTGCTGTTCTTCACCTGTAGTGGACGGAATGACTGCTGCGGACGCATAATCGACACGGATTTGCTGACTACTGACCGTTGGCGGCAGCTACCAGCTGCCACGCGTTCACTAGGATCGCCGCAAGGGCATCGGTTCACCGACAGTTTACAGCGCAAGCGCCATCACTGCCCGTGACAGCGCGCCACCTGGATTTGTTATAAAAAGAGAGACGACCAGCCGCCGCGTGGGATTTGCGGCCGAATTCTTGCACCTAATCACTGCTGTTCTTCACCTGTAGTGGACGGAATGACTGCTGCGGACGCATAATCGACACGGATTTGCTGACTACTGACCGTTGGCGGCAGCTACCAGCTGCCACGCGTTCACTAGGATCGCCGCAAGGGCATCGGTTCACCGACAGTTTACAGCGCAAGCGCCATCACTGCCCGTGACAGCGCGCCACCCGGATTTGTTATAAAAAGAGAGACGACCAGCCGCCGCGTGGGATTTGCGGCCGAATTCTTGCACCTAATCACTGCTGTTCTTCACCTGTAGGTGAGTGTGTTACAAATACATAGGCTCTGTAGAGTACTACGAACACTTTGGCTGCAAATCCCACCTGTATATTTTGTGTGTTTTTGAGCGGTCAATCTTGCGGTGATGGGTGTTGACCTTAGCACATACCGTGTTTGAATAGGTTGTTTTGTACCATTCGGTAAGAAACTTTTGTCATTTGCGCCAGTATTGTTTCGCCCGGGGTCAGCTACTGCTAACTTCTGCGTACGCGGTCGGCTGACCTTAGCCGTGTCGTGTATATGGCTCCTGTTGATTTGTGCTGGTGACATTGAAACAAATCCTGGCCCTGACAAATGTGATCAAGTTCTCGCTGCTATCAAAGATATGGCATTGTCCAATGAAAAGTTTCAAAAAGAAATCCTTGGAAAAATTAAAGACGTCCAGCTCAGCGTGACAGAAATCAAACGGCGCCTATCAAAATTAGAGGAAAACTCTGATGTTGTTGGTGACGTGTCTAAGGAAGTCAGCAACTTGGGCTCGATGCTGAAGGAATCCCAGGACAAGCTCCAAGGCATAGAAACAGCACAAATGCGTCAGTCGAGCATAGTTGTTGACGACCTTAACAACAGAATGCGTAGAAATAACTTGATCTTCAAAGGCATTACAGAGGAAGCAACAGAAACATGGAAAGATACCGAGGAAGTTGTGTCTAAGTTTGTGACCAGGAACTTGGGAATCTCAGTTGGCGAAATCGAACGTGCACACAGAATAGGACAGCGAAAGCAGGGCAGCATCCGCCCAATAATTGTGAAGTTCTTAAATTTCAAAGACAAGACCAACATTCTCAAAAATGCTTCCAAACTTAAAGATCTTGACTCTGCTTCCGTCTGGATAGAGGAGGACTTTTCACCTAGGATGCAGTTTATTAGGAAACAGCTTAGAGACTTCGCTCGAAGTATACGAAATCCTGGTGAAAAGTATAAGCTATTATTTGATAAGCTTCTTCTTAACAATACTCTGTACTCATTTAACAGTGCCACTAGAAAAGTGATTGCTCTCCCAAAGCGCGATTCCAAAGAAGTGGATGTTTGTGACAATAGCGGAACAAATGATATGTCTGCCCTTTCTGATTCTGAGGCCGCTCAGGAACACTGACTACAAAATAAACCCATAAGCTTCGTATTGTCAATTTTAGTGTCAAACTTTCGCAGCTTGTTTCCAAAGCAAGATAATTTGTGTGCATATATCGACGCATGCTCAGCCGACCTTGTGTTAGGTACAGAAACCTGGTTATCGCCCGATATTGCTGATACTGAATTATCCTTGTCCAGCCAGTTTTCATTATTTAGAAAAGACCGCGTTACTTCGTGCGGTGGTGGGGTACTAATTGCCGTAAGGAAAAGCCTGCAAGCACATGTTGTTGATACAGGATCGTGCCTGGAAATTTTGTGGGTTGCATTACGTCTATCATCATCGGTAACTTGCGCCGTTGGGGTCTGCTATCGCCCACCTGATTCACACGAGGAATTCGCTGAAAAACTGAATGAATCCCTAACTTACCTGCAGAACAAATTTCCACGTTCACCAATATTCCTGGCAGGTGACTTCAATTATCCGAATATTGAGTGGCGGGAATGCCGGCCCCTCCACGGCGCAAGAAAGCGTGAATGTCAGAATTTTATGGATGTGCTAGCACTTTTCAACCTACATCAAATGGTTTCCACACCTACGCGTGGCGATTCAATCTTAGATCTAGTGCTGACAACGCAGCCTGACCAAACGTCTGTAAACTTGTTGGACGGTCTCAGTGACCACAAAGTTTTGCAGTGCGATTTCACAGTAGCCAGAAACAAACCAGAAAAAGCAAATAAGATTATATTTGATTATACCAGAGCAGATACTGATATGATACTTAATGAGCTATCATTGTTCTCTGCAGATATTTTTCGCTCCTTCAATTCGCGGGACGCGAATGAAAACTGGTCTCTTATTCGGGATAAACTAACTTTGCTTAAAGATAAGTACGTACCTAAGGTCACCATCACCACATCTACAGAGAGCACATGGTTCACAAGGAGCGTCAAAAGATGTATAAACAAAAAGAAAAGGTTGTACGCGAAAGCTAAAATGTCAGCATCTGAGCACGATTGGAATCAGTATCGTACACATGCCCAACAGTGCAAAACTGAAATCGAAATCGCAAAGAACAAGTTCTATAACAGTGACATTTCACGTCTGTTAAAGAACAATCCTCAAAAATTTTGGCGCGTTGTTAATCCAAACTATGGTACAAACACCTCAGTGTCAATAACTAAAGAAGGAAAGCTCCTTACCTCCCCTGAAGTAGCAGAGGAATTCAACCAATTTTTCTGCTCAGTTTTCACTGATGAGAGCCCTTTACCTACTGACCTGCAATTTCCAGAGCTACACGAAAGCATGCCCGACATAACTGTCACAGCAGAAGGTGTATCCTCTGCCATAGACCGCCTCCCTGCTAACTCTGCACCCGGTCCCGATAACATATGTCCTAAATTACTAAAAATAGCGAAACCTGCAATATGCTCCATCTTAGCTGCTATTTTTCAGCAATCCATTGATACGGGTTGTGTACCATACGACTGGAAAATTGCGCGTGTCATACCCATTTTCAAATCTGGTGATGCCTCTCTGCCATCAAATTACAGACCAATTTCTTTAACCAATATAAGCTGCAAATTGCTAGAACACATAATCTCCTCCGCCATAATGGGTCATCTGGTGAAGCATAACTTCTTTTTTCCCAATCAGCACGGCTTCCTACATGGTAGGTCTTGCGAAACACAACTGTTTGAATTGGTTACTGACCTTCATCATGCTGTTCATGTGCACTCTAAAATAGACGCCGTATTTATAGATTTCGCCAAAGCATTCGACAAAGTCCCACACATACGTCTAATAAAGAAGCTTGAAAATTTAAACATAAATTATAAGGTTATTTGTTGGATAAGGAGTTTTTTGGCTAATCGCTATCAATCAGTCTTTGTTAACAGCCATTCTTCCTCCCACTCCCCCGTTAAATCTGGAGTGCCGCAAGGGTCTGTACTCGGACCTATCTTGTTCTTAGTTTATATAAATGATATCAGTAATAACCTAAATTCCACGGTCAGATTATTTGCTGATGATTGTGTGGTATACAGACAGATAACTGATCTTTCAGACTGTACTCATTTACAATCAGACATTGATAAGATCAACAATTGGTGCACACAGTGGCAAATGGAAATTAACACCTCAAAAACAAAACTTGTCAGATTTACCACAACATCTAACACCGAACCATTCCATTACACTTTGAACAACGTGCGTATTGAATCGGTACCCATCATAAAGTATTTAGGTGTACATTTAGCATCAGACCTTTCATGGAACTGTCACTTAGATACGGTCATCAATAAGGCTTCCAAAACACTCGGCTTCCTCAGACGCAACCTGCGATTAGCTAATCCAGACACAAAGCTATTAGCATACATCACATTAGTGCGCTCTAAGTTGGAGTACGCCTCTTTAATTTGGAACCCTCATCAAGCATACCTAGTAACAAAATTGGAGTCTCTGCAAAATAAAGCCGCCCGTTTCATATCTAAAAACTATATCCGATCAGCAAGTATAACTGAAATAAAAACAGCCCTCAACTTACCTCTTCTTGAAAGACGGAGAATGTTTTCCTTACTGTCCTTTTTCTTCAAATTATATTATAGTAATTCTTCCTTTGCGTTGCATCATATCACGCCGGCTCATCATGTATTCCCACGCATTGATCACCAACTGAAAGTGCAACCCATCTTTGCTCGAACCAATCTGTTCTTTCACTCGCCTCTCCTCCTCGCCATCCGTCAATGGAATCTGCTGCCTGCCACCATTGCATCTTCCAGTGATTATGAAACGTTTGTAACCGGACTAAAAAATCACTTCGAGCTGTAACCTTCATCTTTGCATTTCTTTTTTTCGTATTAAAGCGCTGCTCTTCGAAAAACGTGAATGTTAGGTGCCATCTGTATCTTTATTTGAGTGTTTGAAGCATTAGCTTTTCAACATTTTGCGCCTGGCTATATTGTTAACCACTGTATACTTATCGCAATTTTGGATGCATTGTTTGTACTGTTGTCCCACTTTCCGCCCCCCCCCCCCCCCCCCCTATGTAATGCCCGCCCGGGCCTTTAGGGTATTTGAATAAATAAATAAATAAATGAGGAACGCCATATTTTTTTATGGAATGTACCTGAGTTTAGGTTTCAGGTTTGTCTGGTCCTGTAATAAGAGTTTTTTCTCTCCGTTATCTTTCCAGAGTTATGCCGCCGCTGCAGCGAGGACGAGGAAGGGGTTGTGTCCATTGTCTCGGGGTGCTTTGGACGTTTGGGGAGAGTTAGGAGTGTTGGTTGCAGGCTTCCCTTCTGGGGGAGAAGCCTTTTGGGCTGTTGGCTCTGGGGCCAGTGTGCCCTGTTTCTGCGATGGCAGGGCAGCTTTCACTGCTTCTGCCTGGGGCAGGGATGGCCCTGCCTGAGGCTTAACCTAGGCGAAGACCAAATCATGTTGTGGTGTGCTGCCCCTATACTCCACCACATTGGAATAGTTCGGTTTGGCTGTGAAGAAAAAAGTGCCGTTTAACAAGATATCGCTGTCGTGCCTCTTTAAACCTTATGTTTTCATTGACTTTTATGGTAATGCTGACCTTTTCCTTCTTCCAAGAAGGACATGACCGTGAGTATGCGGCGTGTTCACCTGCACAGTTCGCGCAGTGTGGCGCAGCTTCACACTAGTCAGATTTATGTTGAGTTGAGGCACATTTTGCGTATGTTTGTCGGCCACGGCAGTTCTGGGAACCATGATCGAATCTTTGGCAGTTGAAACAAAGCCTAAGGTTTGGGATGTAGGGCCGGATGTCTACTTTGATGTAACCGACTTCAATGGATTCAGGGAGTTTGCTAGAGTTGAAAGTGAGAACTATGTGCTTTGTTGGTATTTCTTGGTTGTTCTTTCGGATTTTGACCCTGTGTACACCGACTACACTTTGCTCGGAAAGACCTTCTAGAAGTTCTTCAGTGAGTGACAGGAAGTCAATCTCTGATATCACGCCTTGGACTGTGTTCAAGCACTGACTGTTATTGGGCTATCCCCAAATGTAGCAAGTTGCTGAAGGTTGCTGTACTGGAGTTTGCTTTGCAGCTCAAGCAGGAGATCCCCGCTAGCCAGTTTACTAACTTTGTATCCTGGGCCTAGTATGGTTGTGAGAGACCTAGATACTTTAAAAGGGGATATAAGCCGAGCTTGTTTGGAAGGGCTTTCACTGTGGATCACATGATATTTAGGGAAAGTTTCATGCTTCGCTGAAAAAAACTGGGCTGATACATCGGTCCGCATTTCCTTGGAAAGGAAATCAGTTTGTTTGGAGGAAGAAGCCATACATAATGTATGATGTTCGGCTGCGGTACCAGCCACCCACCATGGAGCCCAACGAGGGGACGGGGCAGGAATTGGCAGGCAAGTCCTGTCCACGTCAGCTGTACACAGTAACTATAACCTAATATGGCGTAACTCAGGGTAGTCAGCCACACAAGGTTAACCCTCGCCGTCTGGAAGTAAGGAAAAATTAAGAATAGAGTAGAGGACAGGAGAGTTGTAGGATAGAAGATAGGAACGTGAAAGATGAAGGGAAGGATAGGAAAAGGCGACTGCCGGTTTCCCCCGGGTGGGTCAGCCCGGAGGTGCCGTCTATAGGAAGCGTGGGCCAAAGTGGTGTGTTGCCTCCGTCGAGGGGCCTTAAAGGTTCAAACACTCGGCATCGGCTCAACCACCAGGATCCCCTTTTCCCCAGACACGACGATGCCACGCACGGCTAAGCGTGGGTGCTCGGGGTCCGTGGTGTCGCACAAAACACACAAACACCTGCTTTAACAGGTGCCCCCTGCAGGGGGTAGGCCATGTTTTGTTGGGACCCCAGGTCTATTCCAAAATAAAGTAAAAACAGAGTCTTATCAGACGCTGATTGTACTTGATTTTGTGCCTGTCTATTTTATAATGATTATTTTTTGTAATTTTAATGACATGTATAATGTGTTACGACACTTCTGATTTTCAATGCATGCAGTTGTGACAACGAGCAAGTTTGAGCGGGAGATGCATGCAGTACTCGTCACCACTAAAGCGAGCAGCCCCGTTGTACAGGAAGCCAGTGAGTTATCGATCCATAAAACGCAGTGCGTCAAGAGGCAAGACGTCGCTGCCTGCTACGACCCACAGATGGATCCGAGACCCAAGACTGCACATGCAAGGCGAAATGGAAAGCAGACTATGCCTGGATCATGGCCACCTCCGACGACAGCCGCCAGGAGCAAGGTAAAAGCAAACTATGAATAAACCTGCCAGCAGTTCCAACAGTTTGTGCGATCAGACCTAGCTATTTGAAGGTGGTTCGGTCAGGTGCCCATTCTACATAGGTATTGAGAAATTTGTTCATGTTCGAGCATTTTAATGTGATTTATTTCAAAACGATATGCATCTGAACTTCAACTTGCGTCATGAACAGCAGTTTCTACTTCATAGATGGCAATTTAGTGCAAAAACAATTCACGTAAAAGTGGAATATAAACTATATTTCTCAGGCGGCATGCGTCAATGACACCCCCCCCCCCCCCCCCCCCCCCCCCCGCGGTAAGCGCATGCCCAATTTCCCTAGCAGGAAGTTGTGGTCAGCCTATGCTGCGGACAAGAATTGCTCCTTGCACTTTGTCTCTGATTTCTTCCATTTGTTGAGGAATGTGCAGAACAGTTTGTTCAGCCCCCTATAAAAACTGCATGGTATGGATCCATGAGAAATGCCAGTTAGATCAACAGAGGCATTATCATATAATGCACAAAGGAAAAAGCACCGTTCTAGCATGATGAGACTGTATGAGCAGTTCTTGTTCACGACGAAGCCTGGAACGACAAAAAATTCAACTACATTTTTCTCTCTTTTACACCTTCCTAGTGTCCGCTCGATGCTCTCGTATATTCTGATCTGGTTTTTATGTAGCAGGGTAAGCAGGTTTCAATACATGATCTTGCACGTAAAAACCATCAGCTTGACAATACTGACAAAGGCGACGATTTCCATTTGTGCACTCCTAAAAAGGTTTTCTCCTTTCAGTTTTATATTTTTAAATCCAACTTCTATATCCCCATATTGGTGCTTCACTTGCCTTATTCATGAATGGACTCTATTCCTCCTGTAGCACCATCTTTGCTCGTTGCGGATCTGGAAACGAACTGATGCTGCTGACGACAGACTATTAACGTGATTTCAGAAATGAAGATGTCGAAGATATCCTTGTCAGCGACAGTTAGAGTTCCCGCTGGCCAATCTTTGAAGATCGATCATCTGCGCTGACGACCAGGACGTAATGCCTAGCTCGCGTGGTCATCCTGTGTTACACAAATGCAACGAGCACCGCAGGTTTTCCACAAAAAACGCTACGCTTTTCCTCAAGGGACACTGACGGTAGACGGCATGGCTCCTATATAACATCGAACAAGCCTGGGGGGACTATCACTCTGGAGCAGACCAGGCAGCCGTAAGGTTGAGCAGAGATTTACCTTCTGTTTAACATTTGTGCAGGCAGCTTTGTTTGTATTTTAGCCACTCAATATCTAGCTCCTGGTCTGCTCCAAGTGTGCTTGGCTTTTTGTGTGTTTGTTTTTTTAGTGTTCTGTGGTGTGTATCTTGCATACGAGTCCTACTGTGTATATGAAGATTACCTTTTCAGCCTTTTGCGCTCTGCGGCTGAACTACAAGTAATTTTTTTATCAGACTGGCCACTAGCTTATATAGCTATCGGCCGAAACAGTGTTTGCACATATTGTTATCGCAATAAAGTTCCCTCCCAAAACCAATCACGCAACTTCTTTATCCAGGTGTAACCACCGCTTGTGGCACATGCAGGACGTTCCTCTTAAGATATTACAGTTGATGAAGATGACGGTTTCACTGCAGTGAAGGAGGCTGCACCAGAACTTACGCAGCAACCTTAGACACCACCAGGAGAAACATCGGTGCAGAGCCTGGTCCAGTGCACCCATTACAGCCCAATGTTGACAAGACGTGTTAGCAACTTGCCTCCTTAACAAAAAGAGTGCGATGTCATACTATTGCTACCCAGGTACCAGAACATTTCTCTTGTACCAGCCTAAATCACCATGTTTAGAGAGATGTGTAAAGCCATTCTAGAGTTGTTTTTATTAAAAAGAGCTGCATTACATAAAAGCAGAACTGGGAATTCGTGAGCAGCATTATCAAAGACAACAGCCCGTTTACATAAAACTATGGTGTAAAGCCAACAGATGTCGGCCTAGATGACTCAAACCGTTCTCAGTCGTCTATGGCAGAACACCCTACATCCCTCTCGACGCGCAGTTAGGCCTTCACCGTTAGACTACGTCACCAATTGACTCTGCCCAACGACTTCGTTACGCCCACCTCGACGTTCAGTGCAACCTTCTCACGGCTCATGCGCGTGTGAGAGTGGCCAATGCAGCATCACCACCACATCCCACCTTCCGGTTGGGTGACTTGGTCCTCGTTCGCCGCACCATCTGCACGACTGGCCCTTACACGAAGCTCATGCCCCGATACTGCGGCGCTTACCGTGTCGTTGAATGGCTCGGCCCCGTGACATACCGCCTCAAAGACCTCCCCGAGCATAGACGATGCGGTGTGCACGACATTTTCACGGAGCATGTGTAAACATGAATCAATATGTCAACAGCGCCAACATTGACTCCGACTTAGATACCGGGTCATCACCACTACTGTCGTCGCCAGCTGCCTCACTGCATTCCCCACGAAACGCCAACCAATAATTGAAGCGCCTGCAGCAGCTCACTGAAACTCCCCCCCCCCCCCGCCCCCCCCCATGTTACGGTGCCCGCCGAGGAGCGCTGCGCCAGAAAAGGGAGAGGCGCAGGACGAGCGCGAGACAAGCGCGTGGCGCCAGCGCGAGGGTTAGAGAACAAAAGAAGAGCGCCGGGGCAAGTGGTGTTTGCCTGGTGTCCTCCGTTCTTCTGTGTCTATCTCTTGGCGGGTACAGGGTCCCGCAACATTACATAATGCATTACAAGTTCTTCAATAAAATGACTGAAGGACAAATTTTGCAGCTTATGTGATGTGTCGCACTGAAACCAAACTTGTCAACATGCATGGCAGTTTTCTTGCCTCGCAGTGTTGAGTGCAAAAGCTGCCGCAGAAACAAAACGATCTCAGTTTTTGTGGGACGGAGCCACGAAGGAGGCAAGTATATTCGTGATAGTGCGGTTAACACGCTCCACGAGGCCATTGCACTGGGGATGATTGACGGATGTAGTGGAATGTGCAATGCCAAAGGAGCGGAGGGCTCGCTCAAATTCATGGGACAAACACAAGTATAAAAAATCGATAAATTAAATGCCTAACACACGACTGACATGATACAGTGACATAACATGATAATAGTGGCCATAGTGAAAGTGCGTGAAAAGGCAACAAAAATTCTCAGTCCTTAAAAAGCAACCATGGCTAAAAAAGGTGGATGCACAGAAAAAAAGGTTTTATATAAGAACTTGTTTAAAAAACTGCAGAGAAATTTATGAGATGGACAAAAAATAATAAGTAAATTAAACATTAAAAAAGAAGAGAGAAAGATGCAAATGTTGAAACAAAATTGAAAGCCAACCAACTGACACTGCAAAACAAGAAACCAGCATCGAATTAAACAATATGACTGACTGCAATTCAAAATGCATAAAACGAAGGCGTGTAAAGAGTGCAAATAAAATCAAAGATAAAATCAAGCACAATCAGAGAAAAAAGCAATTTCTTTGTTCGAAAGGAAAACTGAGGATGTGCTGATGCATTCATCCTTGTGCTTAGAAATCAAAGCGACTTCCACTATTTCGCGTGTAAGCTTGTTATGGGATCGGTTTAGAATGGTCGTTTTCTGAAAGACGGGAGCATTTTCTATTGCTGTCGCATTTGCGCCAATGCACTGACAGGTTTTTGGACGATGACACTGAAAAACCATTGCTATGCTCCATTAAAGGTTTATTATTACATCGGCCGGTTTGGCCGATGTATGCTTTGCCACAAGATAGAGGGAGGAGTATACATGCCCTTCTGCGCATGTTATGGCGGGGTTCTTGTGCCTTGTGGTGCAGCCATTATCTCTCTTTGTCGTTTTGTTGACCATGCAACAATGTCTTGATAGGCGGTGCGGGGCTGAAAAGACCATGTGAACGCCTGCCTTCTTACCAATCTTCTTGAGATTATGAGAAATCTTGTGGATATAAGGTATTATTGGTACCTAATTTCACTGTTGGACTTCAGCTGAAGGGCCTGTCATCTTCATTTTGTAGTTCTTTGTAGTCCCGACTGCGTCAGCCTGCACACTTGAGCTGAAAAGCTATCCTGAAATTTGCGCTTACATGACTTCGTCAAGGCGTTACTAAAACCAGATTGCACAATATTCCTTTTAACCAACTTTGAATGAGCAGAACCATAAGCTACAATGGGTTTCTTGCTCCTTGGTTCGAACACCCAGCAAACATGATTAGGAGTGAAAAAAAGTCTTAGCTCGAGAAAACGAATGGAATTCTTGTCTGGCACTTCGTGGGTCAGCTCAAGTGGCTCCATTGTGTTCGTAAACACCGTCAGAACTTAAGGTACCCGAATTAAAATGGTTTCATTATTGCAATCTAAGATAACTAAGTAATCATCTACGAAACGGAAGATCTTTAAAACGCATGAGTTATCAAAGCTTTCATTAAGAGCTCAGTCATGCATGCCGAGGTAAAGGTCACTGAGAACTGGGGCAATGCATGATCCTATACGAATCCCCTGCCTTTGTATAAAACGAGACCTATTCTAACCTGCAAAGGTTGATTTGAGGTAAACCGACAACAATTCCAAAAACCATCATCAGTAATGCCACACTTATTCTGAAAAGCCACGGCGCCATTTTTGGACAGCCATTACTGTTGATGGCTTTTTGGAATTGTTGTCGGTTTACCTCAAATCAACCTTTGCAGATTGGAATGGGTCTCGGTTTATACAAATGCAGGGGATATGTATAGGATCATGCATTGCCCCAGTTCTCAGTGACCTTTACCTCGGCATGTATGACGGAGCTCTTAATGAAAGCTTTGATAACTCATGCGTTTTAAAGATCTTCCAGTTCGTAGATGATTACTTAGTTATCTCAGATTGCAATAATGAAACCATTTTAAGTCGGGTACCTCAAGTTCTGACCGTGTTTGCGAACACAATGGCGCCACATGAGCTGACCCACGAAGTGCCAGACAAGAATTCCATTCGTTTTCTCGAGCTAAGACATTTTTTTACTCCTTATCATGTTTGCTGGACGTTCGAACCAAGGAACAAGAAACCCATTTTAGCTTATGGTATGTTTTAGTATGTACTTTAGTACTTTTAGCATATTTAGAGATTTGGAAGCCTTTTTCTTCAGGACATTTATATGAGGAAGAAAGGCGAGTTTTTTGTCAAAAGTTACGCCTAGAAATTTGTGTTCGTTTTTCACCGGTAATTTAGTTTTGTTCAGGTGTAGTGTAGGATCTGTTTGTAAGCTCGTTTGAGAGAGAATAGGACAGCCACTGTTTTTTGAGGAGAAAACTGAAATCCGTTTGTGTCTCCCCATGCTGCTAGTTTATTTATGGTCAACTGCATCTGTCTCTCACGTGTAAATACGATAAAGGATGTGTATGCAATCTGTAGATCGTCAACATAAGCTGAATACATTATGGATTTCGGGATAACTGTGCTTATGGAATTCATTTTTACTATAAAGAGAGTTGTGCTTAAGACGCATCCCTGTGGTACACCATTCTCCTGTACAAAGTTCTTTAAAAAGGTTGAGCCCAAGCGCACACGGAATGAGCGATTTGACAAGAAGTCCTTTAGACAGTTTAACATCCTACCACGTATGCTTAAATCTGCTAGGTCAAGGAGGATGCCAAATCTCCATGTAGTGTCATACGCCTTTTCCATATCAAAGAAGAGGGCAAGGCAGTGCTGTTTGTGAATAAATGCTTCACGAACAGTGTTTTCAAGGCGGACTAGATGGTCTGTGGTAGAACATGCTGTTTTGAACCCACATTGGTGAATGTCTCGAAGTTCTCGGGTATGAAGGACAAAGGCTAATCTGGTATTAAGAACACTTTCAAAAGACTTTGCAAGGCAACTTGTGAGAGCTATGGGTCTATAACTGCTGGGGGCCGTTGGTGGCTTTCCTGGTTTAGGGAAAGGCTTTTTTCCAGGCCTCTGGAATACTCCCGGATACCCATATTTTGTTGAAAAATTTCAGAAGTGCTTCTAAAGCCGGTGTAGAAAGATGTGCTAGCATCTGATAGTGAATTTGATCTGGGCCAGGTGCAGTGTTCTTGCCGGCAGATTGAACCGTGTTCATTTCTTGCAGCGTTATTAACTTGTTATATGCTTCATTTGTACTTCCACTTGTTGGCAGTTTTTGTTTTTCGGCCTTGTTTTTGTATGTTATGAAAGATTTTGGGTAGTGTAGTGAGCTTGAAATTGCAGAAAAATGATCGCCTAGAATATCTGCCTGTTCCTGTAAGTTTGTTTGGGTGCCAGGAGATGTTAGAAAAGGGACTGTGTACGGGGAGAAGTTGCCATCCAGATGGTGAACAAGCTCCCACATTTTTTTTTATGTGATTCAGCTATTTATTTATTATATGTATTTTTGCCAAGAAGCCTTCTCAGCGTTTCGGCGGACGTACCGTGCCCTAGCTTTTGCCTGTTTGAATTTTACAAGGTTTTCGTTTGTAAGGCACCTGCGAAAGGTTCCCCAAGCTTTGTTTTGTTTCTTCTTTGCATCTCTGCACTCCTGAGAATACCAGACTGCGATTTTTCAGTACCACTCCTGAAGACTGTGGTATAGCTACAAGTGCTGCGTCAATGATGCAGGCCGTAAATTTTTCAATTATCTCGTCAACACTGAGTTTTTCGGAAAAGACCTTTTCCAGGCTGGCTTCAGACTGGAATAGAGCCCAGTTCACAAGGTGCAGCTTCCACCGCTTGGGTTTGTTTAGAGTGATGGAGGGTGAGGGTGTTAGGCTGATAAAGACAGGCAAATGATCACTTCCTAAAGGATTGTCAAAGACGTCCCATTTAAAATCAGTAAAAATTGATGGGGAGCTAAATGATAAATCTAAAACGCTCATTTTCCCCGTGCTTGGGGAGCAGTATGTATGCTTTCCTGTATTTAGCAGGCAGACATCATTGTATAATATAAAATCCTCTAATATACGACCTCTAGTGTCTGTCTGATCGCTTCTCCAAAAAGTGGAGTGCGCATTAAAATCTCCAACCAGATATGGTTCTGGCAGTTGTTCTAAAAGCTCTTCCAGATCATGAAGGGTTACAGTTAGGTGCGGTTGGAGATACAGTGAGCATATAGTTATTGTTTTATAATGAATGATAGAGACAGCAACAGCTTCGAACTTGGTTTTGAGGCTAATTTCACGTGTTGCTACTCCATTCTGCACTACAATAGCGACACCTCCAGATAACCTATTTGCTTCTTTTTGGTCGCAGCGAAAAATGTTGTGTCCTTTTAAAATGTTTTGGTGTGGCCCTAAGTTAGCTTCCTGTAGGCAAAGGGCTACAGGAGAAAATGAATGTAAAATGTCTTTTATATCGTTGCAGTTGTTTATGAGACCTCGGCAGTTCCAGTGTTCCGGCATGGGGATTTGCGGCCGAATTCTTGCACCTAATCACTGCTGTTCTTCACCTGTAGTGGACGGAATGACTGCTGCGGACGCATAATCGACACGGATTTGCTGACTACTGACCGTTGGCGGCAGCTACCAGCTGCCACGCGTTCACTAGGATCGCCGCAAGGGCATCGGTTCACCGACAGTTTACAGCGCAAGCGCCATCACTGCCCGTGACAGCGCGCCACCTGGATTTGTTATAAAAAGAGAGACGACCAGCCGCCGCGTGGGATTTGCGGCCGAATTCTTGCACCTAATCACTGCTGTTCTTCACCTGTAGTGGACGGAATGACTGCTGCGGACGCATAATCGACACGGATTTGCTGACTACTGACCGTTGGCGGCAGCTACCAGCTGCCACGCGTTCACTAGGATCGCCGCAAGGGCATCGGTTCACCGACAGTTTACAGCGCAAGCGCCATCACTGCCCGTGACAGCGCGCCACCCGGATTTGTTATAAAAAGAGAGACGACCAGCCGCCGCGTGGGATTTGCGGCCGAATTCTTGCACCTAATCACTGCTGTTCTTCACCTGTAGGTGAGTGTGTTACAAATACATAGGCTCTGTAGAGTACTACGAACACTTTGGCTGCAAATCCCACCTGTATATTTTGTGTGTTTTTGAGCGGTCAATCTTGCGGTGATGGGTGTTGACCTTAGCACATACCGTGTTTGAATAGGTTGTTTTGTACCATTCGGTAAGAAACTTTTGTCATTTGCGCCAGTATTGTTTCGCCCGGGGTCAGCTACTGCTAACTTCTGCGTACGCGGTCGGCTGACCTTAGCCGTGTCGTGTATATGGCTCCTGTTGATTTGTGCTGGTGACATTGAAACAAATCCTGGCCCTGACAAATGTGATCAAGTTCTCGCTGCTATCAAAGATATGGCATTGTCCAATGAAAAGTTTCAAAAAGAAATCCTTGGAAAAATTAAAGACGTCCAGCTCAGCGTGACAGAAATCAAACGGCGCCTATCAAAATTAGAGGAAAACTCTGATGTTGTTGGTGACGTGTCTAAGGAAGTCAGCAACTTGGGCTCGATGCTGAAGGAATCCCAGGACAAGCTCCAAGGCATAGAAACAGCACAAATGCGTCAGTCGAGCATAGTTGTTGACGACCTTAACAACAGAATGCGTAGAAATAACTTGATCTTCAAAGGCATTACAGAGGAAGCAACAGAAACATGGAAAGATACCGAGGAAGTTGTGTCTAAGTTTGTGACCAGGAACTTGGGAATCTCAGTTGGCGAAATCGAACGTGCACACAGAATAGGACAGCGAAAGCAGGGCAGCATCCGCCCAATAATTGTGAAGTTCTTAAATTTCAAAGACAAGACCAACATTCTCAAAAATGCTTCCAAACTTAAAGATCTTGACTCTGCTTCCGTCTGGATAGAGGAGGACTTTTCACCTAGGATGCAGTTTATTAGGAAACAGCTTAGAGACTTCGCTCGAAGTATACGAAATCCTGGTGAAAAGTATAAGCTATTATTTGATAAGCTTCTTCTTAACAATACTCTGTACTCATTTAACAGTGCCACTAGAAAAGTGATTGCTCTCCCAAAGCGCGATTCCAAAGAAGTGGATGTTTGTGACAATAGCGGAACAAATGATATGTCTGCCCTTTCTGATTCTGAGGCCGCTCAGGAACACTGACTACAAAATAAACCCATAAGCTTCGTATTGTCAATTTTAGTGTCAAACTTTCGCAGCTTGTTTCCAAAGCAAGATAATTTGTGTGCATATATCGACGCATGCTCAGCCGACCTTGTGTTAGGTACAGAAACCTGGTTATCGCCCGATATTGCTGATACTGAATTATCCTTGTCCAGCCAGTTTTCATTATTTAGAAAAGACCGCGTTACTTCGCGCGGTGGTGGGGTACTAATTGCCGTAAGGAAAAGCCTGCAAGCACATGTTGTTGATACAGGATCGTGCCTGGAAATTTTGTGGGTTGCATTACGTCTATCATCATCGGTAACTTGCGCCGTCGGGGTCTGCTATCGCCCACCTGATTCACACGAGGAATTCGCTGAAAAACTGAATGAATCCCTAACTTACCTGCAGAACAAATTTCCACGTTCACCAATATTCCTGGCAGGTGACTTCAATTATCCGAATATTGAGTGGCGGGAATGCCGGCCCCTCCACGGCGCAAGAAAGCGTGAATGTCAGAATTTTATGGATGTGCTAGCACTTTTCAACCTACATCAAATGGTTTCCACACCTACGCGTGGCGATTCAATCTTAGATCTAGTGCTGACAACGCAGCCTGACCAAACGTCTGTAAACTTGTTGGATGGTCTCAGTGACCACAAAGTTTTGCAGTGCGATTTCACAGTAGCCAGAAACAAACCAGAAAAAGCAAATAAGATTATATTTGATTATACCAGAGCAGATACTGATATGATACTTAATGAGCTATCATTGTTCTCTGCAGATATTTTTCGCTCCTTCAATTCGCGGGACGCGAATGAAAACTGGTCTCTTATTCGGGATAAACTAACTTTGCTTAAAGATAAGTACGTACCTAAGGTCACCATCACCACATCTACAGAGAGCACATGGTTCACAAGGAGCGTCAAAAGATGTATAAACAAAAAGAAAAGGTTGTACGCGAAAGCTAAAAAGTCAGCATCTGAGCACGATTGGAATCAGTATCGTACACATGCCCAACAGTGCAAAACTGAAATCGAAATCGCAAAGAACAAGTTCTATAACAGTGACATTTCACGTCTGTTAAAGAACAATCCTCAAAAATTTTGGCGCGTTGTTAATCCAAACTATGGTACAAACACCTCAGTGTCAATAACTAAAGAAGGAAAGCTCCTTACCTCCCCTGAAGTAGCAGAGGAATTCAACCAATTTTTCTGCTCAGTTTTCACTGATGAGAGCCCTTTACCTACTGACCTGCAATTTCCAGAGCTACACGAAAGCATGCCCGACATAACTGTCACAGCAGAAGGTGTATCCTCTGCCATAGACCACCTCCCTGCTAACTCTGCACCCGGTCCCGATAACATATGTCCTAAATTACTAAAAATAGCGAAACCTGCAATATGCTCCATCTTAGCTGCTATTTTTCAGCAATCCATTGATACGGGTTGTGTACCATACGACTGGAAAATTGCGCGTGTCATACCCATTTTCAAATCTGGTGATGCCTCTCTGCCATCAAATTACAGACCAATTTCTTTAACCAATATAAGCTGCAAATTGCTAGAACACATAATCTCCTCCGCCATAATGGGTCATCTGGTGAAGCATAACTTCTTTTTTCCCAATCAGCACGGCTTCCTACATGGTAGGTCTTGCGAAACACAACTGTTTGAATTGGTTACTGACCTTCATCATGCTGTTCATGTGCACTCTAAAATAGACGCCGTATTTATAGATTTCGCCAAAGCATTCGACAAAGTCCCACACATACGTCTAATAAAGAAGCTTGAAAATTTAAACATAAATTATAAGGTTATTTGTTGGATAAGGAGTTTTTTGGCTAATCGCTATCAATCAGTCTTTGTTAACAGCCATTCTTCCTCCCACTCCCCCGTTAAATCTGGAGTGCCGCAAGGGTCTGTACTCGGACCTATCTTGTTCTTAGTTTATATAAATGATATCAGTAATAACCTAAATTCCACGGTCAGATTATTTGCTGATGATTGTGTGGTATACAGACAGATAACTGATCTTTCAGACTGTACTCATTTACAATCAGACATTGATAAGATCAACAATTGGTGCACACAGTGGCAAATGGAAATTAACACCTCAAAAACAAAACTTGTCAGATTTACCACAACATCTAACACCGAACCATTCCATTACACTTTGAACAACGTGCGTATTGAATCGGTACCCATCATAAAGTATTTAGGTGTACATTTAGCATCAGACCTTTCATGGAACTGTCACTTAGATACGGTCATCAATAAGGCTTCCAAAACACTCGGCTTCCTCAGACGCAACCTGCGATTAGCTAATCCAGACACAAAGCTATTAGCATACATCACATTAGTGCGCTCTAAGTTGGAGTACGCCTCTTTAATTTGGAACCCTCATCAAGCATACCTAGTAACAAAATTGGAGTCTCTGCAAAATAAAGCCGCCCGTTTCATATCTAAAAACTATTCGCGATCAGCAAGTATAACTGAAATAAAAACAGCCCTCAACTTACCTCTTCTTGAAAGACGGAGAATGTTTTCCTTACTGTCCTTTTTCTTCAAATTATATTATAGTAATTCTTCCTTTGCGTTGCATCATATCACGCCGGCTCATCATGTATTCCCACGCATTGATCACCAACTGAAAGTGCAACCCATCTTTGCTCGAACCAATCTGTTCTTTCACTCGCCTCTCCTCCTCGCCATCCGTCAATGGAATCTGCTGCCTGCCACCATTGCATCTTCCAGTGATTATGAAACGTTTGTAACCGGACTAAAAAATCACTTCGAGCTGTAACCTTCATCTTTGCATTTCTTTTTTTCGTATTAAAGCGCTGCTCTTCGAAAAACGTGAATGTTAGGTGCCATCTGTATCTTTATTTGAGTGTTTGAAGCATTAGCTTTTCAACATTTTGCGCCTGGCTATATTGTTAACCACTGTATACTTATCGCAATTTTGGATGCATTGTTTGTACTGTTGTCCCACTTTCCGCCCCCCCCCCCCCCCCCTATGTAATGCCCGCCCGGGCCTTTAGGGTATTTGAATAAATAAATAAATAAATGAGGAACGCCATATTTTTTTATGGAATGTACCTGAGTTTAGGTTTCAGGTTTGTCTGGTCCTGTAATAAGAGTTTTTTCTCTCCGTTATCTTTCCAGAGTTATGCCGCCGCTGCAGCGTGGACGAGGAAGGGGTTGTGTCCATTGTCTCGGGGTGCTTTGGACGTTTGGGGAGAGTTAGGAGTGTTGGTTGCAGGCTTCCCTTCTGGGGGAGAAGCCTTTTGGGCTGTTGGCTCTGGGGCCAGTGTGCCCTGTTTCTGCGATGGCAGGGCAGCTTTCACTGCTTCTGCCTGGGGCAGGGATGGCCCTGCCTGAGGCTTAACCTCGGCGAAGACCAAATCATGTTGTGGTGTGCTGCCCCTATACTCCACCACATTGGAATAGTTCGGTTTGGCTGTGAAGAAAAAAGTGCCGTTTAACAAGATATCGCTGTCGTGCCTCTTTAAACCTTATGTTTTCATTGACTTTTATGGTAATGCTGACCTTTTCCTTCTTCCAAGAAGGACATGACCGTGAGTATGCGGCGTGTTCACCTGCACAGTTCGCGCAGTGTGGCGCAGCTTCACACTAGTCAGATTTATGTTGAGTTGAGGCACATTTTGCGTATGTTTGTCGGCCACGGCAGTTCTGGGAACCATGATCGAATCTTTGGCAGTTGAAACAAAGCCTAGGGTTTGGGATGTAGGGCCGGATGTCTACTTTGATGTAACCGACTTCAATGGATTCAGGGAGTTTGCTAGAGTTGAAAGTGAGAACTATGTGCTTTGTTGGTATTTCTTGGTTGTTCTTTCGGATTTTGACCCTGTGTACACCGACTACACTTTGCTCGGAAAGACCTTCTAGAAGTTCTTCAGTGAGTGACAGGAAGTCAATCTCTGATATCACGCCTTGGACTGTGTTCAAGCACTGACTGTTATTGGGCTATCCCCAAATGTAGCAAGTTGCTGAAGGTTGCTGTACTGGAGTTTGCTTTGCAGCTCAAGCAGGAGATCCCCGCTAGCCAGTTTACTAACTTTGTATCCTGGGCCTAGTATGGTTGTGAGAGACCTAGATACTTTAAAAGGGGATATAAGCCGAGCTTGTTTGGAAGGGCTTTCACTGTGGATCACATGATATTTAGGGAAAGTTTCATGCTTCGCTGAAAAGAACTGGGCTGATACATCGGTCCGCATTTCCTTGGAAAGGAAATCAGTTTGTTTGGAGGAAGAAGCCATACATAATGTATGATGTTCGGCTGCGGTACCAGCCACCCACCATGGAGCCCAACGAGGGGACGGGGCAGGAATTGGCAGGCAAGTCCTGTCCACGTCAGCTGTACACAGTAACTATAACCTAATATGGCGTAACTCAGGGTAGTCAGCCACACAAGGTTAACCCTCGCCGTCTGGAAGTAAGGAAAAATTAAGAATAGAGTAGAGGACAGGAGAGTTGTAGGATAGAAGATAGGAACGTGAAAGATGAAGGGAAGGATAGGAAAAGGCGACTGCCGGTTTCCCCCGGGTGGGTCAGCCCGGAGGTGCCGTCTATGGGAAGCGTGGGCCAAAGTGGTGTGTTGCCTCCGTCGAGGGGCCTTAAAGGTTCAAACACTCGGCATCGGCTCAACCACCAGGATCCCCTTTTCCCCAGACACGACGATGCCACGCACGGCTAAGCGTGGGTGCTCGGGGTCCGTGGTGTCGCACAAAACACACAAACACCTGCTTTAACAGGTGCCCCCTGCGGGGGTAGGCCATGTTTTGTTGGGACCCCAGGTCTATTCCAAAATAAAGTAAAAACAGAGTCTTATCAGACGCTGATTGTACTTGATTTTGTGCCTGTCTATTTTATAATGATTATTTTTTGTAATTTTAATGACATGTATAATGTGTTACGACACTTCTGATTTTCAATGCATGCAGTTGTGACAACGAGCAAGTTTGAGCGGGAGATGCATGCAGTACTCGTCACCACTAAAGCGAGCAGCCCCGTTGTACAGGAAGCCAGTGAGTTATCGATCCATAAAACGCACTGCGTCAAGAGGCAAGACGTCGCCGCCTGCTACGACCCACAGATGGATCCGAGACCCAAGACTGCACATGCAAGGCGAAATGGAAAGCAGACTATGCCTGGATCATGGCCACCTCCGACGACAGCCGCCAGGAGCAAGGTAAAAGCAAACTATGAATAAACCTGCCAGCAGTTCCAACAGTTTGTGCGATCAGACCTAGCTATTTGAAGGTGGTTCGGTCAGGTGCCCATTCTACATAGGTATTGAGAAATTTGTTCATGTTCGAGCATTTTAATGTGATTTATTTCAAAACGATATGCATCTGAACTTCAACTTGCGTCATGAACAGCAGTTTCTACTTCATAGATGGCAATTTAGTGCAAAAACAATTCACGTAAAAGTGGAATATAAACTATATTTCTCAGGCGGCATGCGTCAATGACACCCCCCCCCCCCCCCCCCCCCCCCCGCGGTAAGCGCATGCCCAATTTCCCTAGCAGGAAGTTGTGGTCAGCCTATGCTGCGGACATGAATTGCTCCTTGCACTTTGTCTCTGATTTCTTCCATTTGTTGAGGAATGTGCAGAACAGTTTGTTCAGCCCCCTATAAAAACTGCATGGTATGGATCCATGAGAAATGCCAGTTAGATCAACAGAGGCATTATCATATAATGCACAAAGGAAAAAGCACCGTTCTAGCATGATGAGACTGTATGAGCAGTTCTTGTTCACGACGAAGCCTGGAACGACAAAAAATTCAACTACATTTTTCTCTCTTTTACACCTTCCTAGTGTCCGCTCGATGCTCTCGTATATTCTGATCTGGTTTTTATGTAGCAGGGTAAGCAGGTTTCAATACATGATCTTGCACGTAAAAACCATCAGCTTGACAATACTGACAAAGGCGACGATTTCCATTTGTGCACTCCTAAAAAGGTTTTCTCCTTTCAGTTTTATATTTTTAAATCCAACTTCTATATCCCCATATTGGTGCTTCACTTGCCTTATTCATGAATGGACTCTATTCCTCCTGTAGCACCATCTTTGCTCGTTGCGGATCTGGAAACGAACTGATGCTGCTGACGACAGACTATTAACGTGATTTCAGAAATGAAGATGTCGAAGATATCCTTGTCAGCGACAGTTAGAGTTCCCGCTGGCCAATCTTTGAAGATCGATCATCTGCGCTGACGACCAGGACGTAATGCCTAGCTCGCGTGGTCATCCTGTGTTACACAAATGCAACGAGCACCGCAGGTTTTCCACAAAAAACGCTACGCTTTTCCTCAAGGGACACTGACGGTAGACGGCATGGCTCCTATATAACATCGAACAAGCCTGGGGGGACTATCACTCTGGAGCAGACCAGGCAGCCGTAAGGTTGAGCAGAGATTTACCTTCTGTTTAACATTTGTGCAGGCAGCTTTGTTTGTATTTTAGCCACTCAATATCTAGCTCCTGGTCTGCTCCAAGTGTGCTTGGCTTTTTGTGTGTTTGTTTTTTTAGTGTTCTGTGGTGTGTATCTTGCATACGAGTCCTACTGTGTATATGAAGATTACCTTTTCAGCCTTTTGCGCTCTGCGGCTGAACTACAAGTAATTTTTTTATCAGACTGGCCACTAGCTTATATAGCTATCGGCCGAAACAGTGTTTGCACATATTGTTATCGCAATAAAGTTCCCTCCCAAAACCAATCACGCAACTTCTTTATCCAGGTGTAACCACCGCTTGTGGCACATGCAGGACGTTCCTCTTAAGATATTACAGTTGATGAAGATGACGGTTTCAC
This sequence comes from Amblyomma maculatum, assembly GCF_055883805.1. Lineage (NCBI taxonomy): Eukaryota > Metazoa > Arthropoda > Arachnida > Ixodida > Ixodidae > Amblyomma > Amblyomma maculatum. The sequence goes on from NC_139344.1 coordinate 500,725,256, forward strand.
TGCAGTGAAGGAGGCTGCACCAGAACTTACGCAGCAACCTTAGACACCACCAGGAGAAACATCGGTGCAGAGCCTGGTCCAGTGCACCCATTACAGCCCAATGTTGACAAGACGTGTTAGCAACTTGCCTCCTTAACAAAAAGAGTGCGATGTCATACTATTGCTACCCAGGTACCAGAACATTTCTCTTGTACCAGCCTAAATCACCATGTTTAGAGAGATGTGTAAAGCCATTCTAGAGTTGTTTTTATTAAAAAGAGCTGCATTACATAAAAGCAGAACTGGGAGGGAATTCGTGAGCAGCATTATCAAAGACAACAGCCCGTTTACATAAAACTATGGTGTAAAGCCAACAGATGTCGGCCTAGATGACTCAAACCGTTCTCAGTCGTCTATGGCAGAACACCCTACATCCCTCTCGACGCGCAGTTAGGCCTTCACCGTTAGACTACGTCACCAATTGACTCTGCCCAACGACTTCGTTACGCCCACCTCGACGTTCAGTGCAACCTTCTCACGGCTCATGCGCGTGTGAGAGTGGCCAATGCAGCATCACCACCACATCCCACCTTCCGGTTGGGTGACTTGGTCCTCGTTCGCCGCACCATCTGCACGACTGGCCCTTACACGAAGCTCATGCCCCGATACTGCGGCGCTTACCGTGTCGTTGAATGGCTCGGCCCCGTGACATACCGCCTCAAAGACCTCCCCGAGCATAGACGATGCGGTGTGCACGACATTTTCACGGAGCATGTGTAAACATGAATCAATATGTCAACAGCGCCAACATTGACTCCGACTTAGATACCGGGTCATCACCACTACTGTCGTCGCCAGCTGCCTCACTGCATTCCCCACGAAATGCCAACCAATAATTGAAGCGCCTGCAGCAGCTCACTGAAACTCCCCCCCCCCCGCCCCCCCCCATGTTACGGTGCCCGCCGAGGAGCGCTGCGCCAGAAAAGGGAGAGGCGCAGGACGAGCGCGAGACAAGCGCGTGGCGCCAGCGCGAGGGTTAGAGAACAAAAGAAGAGCGCCGGGGCAAGTGGTGTTTGCCTGGTGTCCTCCGTTCTTCTGTGTCTATCTCTTGGCGGGTACAGGGTCCCGCAACATTACATAATGCATTACAAGTTCTTCAATAAAATGACTGAAGGACAAATTTTGCAGCTTATGTGATGTGTCGCACTGAAACCAAACTTGTCAACATGCATGGCAGTTTTCTTGCCTCGCAGTGTTGAGTGCAAAAGCTGCCGCAGAAACAAAACGATCTCAGTTTTTGTGGGACGGAGCCACGAAGGAGGCAAGTATATTCGTGATAGTGCGGTTAACACGCTCCACGAGGCCATTGCACTGGGGATGATTGACGGATGTAGTGGAATGTGCAATGCCAAAGGAGCGGAGGGCTCGCTCAAATTCATGGGACAAACACAAGTATAAAAAATCGATAAATTAAATGCCTAACACACGACTGACATGATACAGTGACATAACATGATAATAGTGGCCATAGTGAAAGTGCGTGAAAAGGCAACAAAAATTCTCAGTCCTTAAAAAGCAACCATGGCTAAAAAAGGTGGATGCACAGAAAAAAAGGTTTTATATAAGAACTTGTTTAAAAAACTGCAGAGAAATTTATGAGATGGACAAAAAATAATAAGTAAATTAAACATTAAAAAAGAAGAGAGAAAGATGCAAATGTTGAAACAAAATTGAAAGCCAACCAACTGACACTGCAAAACAAGAAACCAGCATCGAATTAAACAATATGACTGACTGCAATTCAAAATGCATAAAACGAAGGCGTGTAAAGAGTGCAAATAAAATCAAAGATAAAATCAAGCACAATCAGAGAAAAAAGCAATTTCTTTGTTCGAAAGGAAAACTGAGGATGTGCTGATGCATTCATCCTTGTGCTTAGAAATCAAAGCGACTTCCACTATTTCGCGTGTAAGCTTGTTATGGGATCGGTTTAGAATGGTCGTTTTCTGAAAGACGGGAGCATTTTCTATTGCTGTCGCATTTGCGCCAATGCACTGACAGGTTTTTGGACGATGACACTGAAAAACCATTGCTATGCTCCATTAAAGGTTTATTATTACATCGGCCGGTTTGGCCGATGTATGCTTTGCCACAAGATAGAGGGAGGAGTATACATGCCCTTCTGCGCATGTTACGGCGGGGTTCTTGTGCCTTGTGGTGCAGCCATTATCTCTCTTTGTCGTTTTGTTGACCATGCAACAATGTCTTGATAGGCGGTGCGGGGCTGAAAAGACCATGTGAACGCCTGCCTTCTTACCAATCTTCTTGAGATTATGAGAAATCTTGTGGATATAAGGTATTATTGGTACCTAATTTCACTGCTGGACTTCAGCTGAAGGGCCTGTCATCTTCATTTTGTAGTTCTTTGTAGTCCCGACTGCGTCAGCCTGCACACTTGAGCTGAAAAGCTATCCTGAAATTTGCGCTTACATGACTTCGTCAAAGCGTTACTAAAACCAGATTGCACAATATTCCTTTTAACCAACTTTGAATGAGCAGAACCATAAGCTACAATGGGTTTCTTGCTCCTTGGTTCGAACACCCAGCAAACATGATTAGGAGTGAAAAAAAGTCTTAGCTCGAGAAAACGAATGGAATTCTTGTCTGGCACTTCGTGGGTCAGCTCAAGTGGCTCCATTGTGTTCGTAAACACCGTCAGAACTTAAGGTACCCGAATTAAAATGGTTTCATTATTGCAATCTAAGATAACTAAGTAATCATCTACGAAACGGAAGATCTTTAAAACGCATGAGTTATCAAAGCTTTCATTAAGAGCTCAGTCATGCATGCCGAGGTAAAGGTCACTGAGAACTGGGGCAATGCATGATCCTATACGAATCCCCTGCCTTTGTATAAAACGAGACCTATTCTAACCTGCAAAGGTTGATTTGAGGTAAACCGACAACAATTCCAAAAACCATCATCAGTAATGCCACACTTATTCTGAAAAGCCACGGCGCCATTTTTGGACAGCCATTACTGTTGATGGCTTTTTGGAATTGTTGTCGGTTTACCTCAAATCAACCTTTGCAGATTGGAATGGGTCTCGGTTTATACAAATGCAGGGGATATGTATAGGATCATGCATTGCCCCAGTTCTCAGTGACCTTTACCTCGGCATGTATGACGGAGCTCTTAATGAAAGCTTTGATAACTCATGCGTTTTAAAGATCTTCCAGTTCGTAGATGATTACTTAGTTATCTCAGATTGCAATAATGAAACCATTTTAAGTCGGGTACCTCAAGTTCTGACCGTGTTTGCGAACACAATGGCGCCACATGAGCTGACCCACGAAGTGCCAGACAAGAATTCCATTCGTTTTCTCGAGCTAAGACATTTTTTTACTCCTTATCATGTTTGCTGGACGTTCGAATCAAGGAACAAGAAACCCATTTTAGCTTATGGTATGTTTTAGTATGTACTTTAGTACTTTTAGCATATTTAGAGATTTGGAAGCCTTTTTCTTCAGGACATTTATATGAGGAAGAAAGGCGAGTTTTTTGTCAAAAGTTACGCCTAGAAATTTGTGTTCGTTTTTCACCGGTAATTTAGTTTTGTTCAGGTGTAGTGTAGGATCTGTTTGTAAGCCTCGTTTGAGAGAGAATAGGACAGCCACTGTTTTTTGAGGAGAAAACTGAAATCCGTTTGTGTCTCCCATGCTGCTAGTTTATTTATGGTCAACTGCATCTGTCTCTCACGTGTAAATACGATAAAGGATGTGTATGCAATCTGTAGATCGTCAACATAAGCTGAATACATTATGGATTTCGGGATAACTGTGCTTATGGAATTCATTTTTACTATAAAGAGAGTTGTGCTTAAGACGCATCCCTGTGGTACACCATTCTCCTGTACAAAGTTCTTTAAAAAGGTTGAGCCCAAGCGCACACGGAATGAGCGATTTGACAAGAAGTCCTTTAGACAGTTTAACATCCTACCACGTATGCTTAAATCTGCTAGGTCAAGGAGGATGCCAAATCTCCATGTAGTGTCATACGCCTTTTCCATATCAAAGAAGAGGGCAAGGCAGTGCTGTTTGTGAATAAATGCTTCACGAACAGTGTTTTCAAGGCGGACTAGATGGTCTGTGGTAGAACATGCTGTTTCGAACCCACATTGGTGAATGTCTCTAAGTTCTCGGGTATGAAGGACAAAGGCTAATCTGGTATTAAGAACACTTTCAAAAGACTTTGCAAGGCAACTTGTGAGAGCTGCGGGTCTATAACTGCTGGGGGCCGTTGGTGGCTTTCCTGGTTTAGGGAAAGGCTTTTTTCCAGGCCTCAGGAATACTCCCGGATACCCATATTTTGTTGAAAAATTTCAGAAGTGCTTCTAAAGCCGGTGTAGAAAGATGTGCTAGCATCTGATAGTGAATTTGATCTGGGCCAGGTGCAGTGTTCTTGCCGGCAGATAGAACCGTGTTCATTTCTTGCAGCGTTATTAACTTGTTATATGCTTCATTTGTACTTCCACTTGCTGGCAGTTTTTGTTTTTCGGCCTTGTTTTTGTATGTTATGAAAGATTTTGGGTAGTGTAGTGAGCTTGAAATTGCAGAAAAATGATCGCCTAGAATATCTGCCTGTTCCTGTAAGTTTGTTTGGGTGCCAGGAGATGTTAGAAAAGGGACCGTGTACGGGGAGAAGTTGCCATCCAGTTTGTGAACAAGCTCCCATATTTTTTTTGATGTGATTCAGCTATTTATTGATGATATGTATTTTTGCCAAGAAGCCTTCTCAGCGTTTCAGCGGACGTAACGTGCCCTAGCTTTCGCCTGTTTGAATTTTACAAGGTTTTCGTTTGTAAGGCACCTGCGAAAGGTTCCCCAAGCTTTGTTTTGTTTCTTCTTTGCATCTCTGCACTCCTGATTATACCAGACTTTGCGATTTTTCAGTATCACTCCTGAAGACTGTGGTACAGCTACAAGTGCTGCGTCAATGATGCAGGCCGTAAATTTTTCAATTATCTCGTCAACACTGAGTTTTTCGGAAAAGACCTTTTCCAGGCTGGCTTCAGACTGGAATAGAGCCCAGTTCACAAGGTGCGGCTTCCACCGCTTGCGTTTGTTTAGAGTGATGGAGGGTGAGGGTGTTAGGCTGATAAAGACAGGCAAATGATCACTTCCTAGAGGATTGTCAAAGACGTCCCATTTAAAATCAGTAAAAATTGATGGGGAGCTAAATGATAAATCTAAAACGCTCATTTTCCCCGTGCTTGGGAAGCAGTATGTATGCTTTCCTGTATTTAGCAGGCAGATATTATTGTATTCGCCTACTACTTCCAGTATTTCGCTACCTAATGTAAACTCCTGTTCCTTCCCGAGGCTGTTGAACATTACCTTAGTCTTCTGCATATTGATTTTCAAGCCCACCTTTCTACTTTTCCTGTCTAGGTCATCAATCATTATTTGCAGTTCATCTCCCGAGTTGCTTAGCAAGGCAATCTTACTTAGGCAATATCTACTTAGGACAGGTAGTAACCGCAGATCCGGACCATGAAAAGGAAATAACAAGAAGAATAAGATTGGGATGGAGCGCATTTGGCAAGCACTCGCAGATTATGACTAGCAGCTTACCGGTATCGCTCAAGAGGACAGTGTACAACAGTTGCATCTTGCCTGTACTCACCTATGGGGCTGAAACGTGGAGGCTAACCAAGAGAGTTCTACTTAAGTTGAGGACAACCCAGAGGGCTATGGAACGAAAAATGGTAGGGGTAACATTAAGAGATAGAAAGCGTGCAGAGTGGGTCAGAGAAATAACTCAAGTTAACGACATTCTAGTGGAAATTAAGAAGAAGAAATGGACATGGGCAGGACATGTAGTGCGAAGAGAGGATAACCGATGGTCGCTGAGGGTAATAAACTGGATTCCAAGGGAAGGAAAGCGTAGCAGGGGGCGGCAGAAAGTTAGGTGGGCAGATGAGATTAAGAAGTTCGCAGGGGTCAAGTGGACGCAGCTAGCACAGAACCGGGTTAAGTGGAGAGATATGGGAGAGGCCTTCGCCCTGCAGTGGGTATAATCAGGCTGATGATGATGATGATGATGATGATGATGATGATGATATTATTGTATAATATAAAATCCTCTAATATACGACCTCTAGTGTCTGTCTGATCGCTTCTCCAAAAAGTGGAGTGCGCATTAAAATCTCCAACCAGATATGGTTCTGGCAGTTGTTCTAAAAGCTCTTCCAGATCATGAAGGGTTACAGTTAGGTGCGGTTGGAGATACAGTGAGCATATAGTTATTGTTTTATAATGAATGATAGAGACAGCAACAGCTTCAAACTTGGTTTTGAGGCTAATATCACGTGTTGCTACTCCATTCTGCACTACAATAGCGACACCTCCAAATAACCTATTTGCTTCTTTTTGGTCGCAGCGAAAAATGTTGTGTCCTTTTAAAATGTTTTGGTGTGGTCCTAAGTTAGCTTCCTGTAGGCAAAGGGCTACAGGAGAAAATGAATGTAAAATGTATTTTATATCGTTGTAGTTGTTTATGAGACCTCGGCAGTTCCAGTGTATGAGGAACGCCATATTTTTTTATGGAATGTACCCGAGTTTAGGTTTCAGGTTTGTCTGGTCCTGTAATAAGAGTTTTTTCTCTCCGTTATATTTCCAGAGTTATGCCGCCGCTGCAGCGTGGACGAGGAAGGGGTTGTGTCCATTGTCTCGGGGGCTTCGGACGTTTGGGGAGAGTTAGGAGTGTTGGTTGTGGGCTTCCCTTCTGGGGGAGAAGCCTTTTGGGCTGCTGGCTCTGGGGCCAGTGTGCCCTGTTTCTGCGATGGCAGGGCAGCTTTCACTGCTTCTGCCTGGGGCAGGGATGGCCCTGCCTGAGGCTGAACCTCGGCGGAGACCAAATCCTGTTGTGGTGTGCTGCCCCTATGCTCCACCACATTGGAATAGTTCGGTTTGGCTGTGAACAAAAAAGTGCCGTTTAACAAGATATCGCTGTCGTGCCTCTTTAAACCTTATGTTTTCATTGATTTTTATGGTAATGATTGGTAATGATTTTATGGTAATGATACTTTTATGGCAAAGAAGAAATTGTAATTCAGGAGACTGCAAAATACAGTCAGCGCGTAACTTAGGAGAATGAAATGCGAAAGCTTTACATAGTGCTATATAAAACATTGTACCTTGCGAAAGCAACCTGTCGTTTGCAATATCTCACATAAACAACAGACAAGACCTTTCCTTAAGAGAGCTATCAAGACACCGACCAGTCTCAAGGAGTTCTTAATTTGCCGGTCAGCCAGACAAGTTGTGAAACGTTTGCAGTGGAAGCTCCACATTGTAAATATGTAGCTGATTGATTGGGAATGCTCTGCTCTGTACCAGCACCGGAGGTGTTCGGATCTGCGAATATGACTTCACATAAAGCGTGTGGTAGAGATGTGAAGGAAATGAAATTTCACTCATTGTTTGCTTACGAGCATACAACGCGAACGTTTAAGTGTTATCTGCAACGGGGCCTTAAGTCAGATAATGCTTTCAGAATTGCCAGGACTACAGCTATGCTATGAACACAGAACTAGAAACTTGCGTTGTGTTTATAGAGCGAAATTTAAATGAAACAATGGGTGCCGTGTTGCGTAACTGCCGGAATTCACACCTTGGCCGCGTTAGAACAGAATGCAATGGTACTTATCTGCTTTCACCAGCCATATTCTGACCATCCACATCATCCCACCGCTGTTTTTACCGGTGTACCGCAAAGTAGAATTTTAGAGCCTCTTCTGTTCATGTTATGATATGATATAGTTTCTATTCATAATAAACCAAAATATATTATTAATGCAGATGATAAGAGTTTATTTTTTCAAGGCTCCTCCCTTCAGCTTCTTCTTCCAATTATAAATAATGCAATAAATAAATTAAAAATGTGGAGTGAAAGCATGCACTACTGAAAATACTCAAAAAACTAAAGCAGTTGTTTTTCACCCAAGGCAATTAGCAATTAGTCAGAACTTCGACATAAAGATTGCTAACATCAACATAGAATTAAAAGACGTGCTTAAAACACTAGGAGTACTTTTCCCGTCAAATGAGCTGGAACGCTCAAGTAGTCTTGAGCGTTCCTGTCATTTCATCTGTCGAGGTGCGTTGGTATTCTTGCTCAATTTCGATACTGTCTACCGGTCTCCGTCAAGTTAAAAATATATAACGCTATTTCTTTGTCTCATTTAACCTACTGTTTTTTTTGGTTAGGGCAACTACATCTGAAACAAATATGCATAATATATACATGTTGCAAAAAGCTGTTCGTGGCATAGCCCATGTTGACTACCGTGCTCCAACCGATCAACTATTTTTACAATACCATATTATACCCGTTTATTGCTTGTACAAATATTTCTTAGTAATCAGATACAAAACATCTTCGAAATATAATAATCGAGTGTTTCTAGATTTAACTTGCCTCTCACAAACAGTACCGGCTTAGATCCTCCAAAATACAGGAAACTGGTTTATCCCTTTTTGCCACACTAGTTATAGAAACCAGATGCACGATTCAATGTGCCCAATTTACTGAACAAACTAGTCTATGAATATTGATATTAAAAAAAAACAGTTTGTGCAAACTTTGAGCCGCATTAACAAGAAACCATAAAAGAATTCATCTTAAAATATTTGGCATGTATATACTGTGTGTGTGAAAAAGTGTTGTTTGAAGATGATTCCGAATAGGAGTCATCTTCTGTTTCCTCCCTGTTACTGTGTTCTGATACTGTTCCCTCCCCGTGATGCTGTTTCCTCCCTGGTTCAATACTGGCTGCAGCTGCTGCGCTTCGATGGAAACGACCCACAAGACACCCAAGTATATGTGATATCCATGCATATAATGCTGCGTGCTACATAGCGGTATTTCGAAATTTAGCCGGAGCAGTGCTATTGATATGCGTTTTTGGGACTCTAATAATAATAAATATAAAACGGCCTCCATCAGAAGCAGTCTGTTAGCATGAAGGATAGATAGTGAGGGCTGTAATGGGAAGTGGTATAAAGTATGCTGAACAATGCTGCGGGTAAATATGTATTATCTAGAACGCTGTTCCAGACAGTCGTATATAAGACACTGTTGGGAAGGGCATTAAGAACTTGCATTTGGCCTCTGCTTTGTTTTCCAGATACATTGGAGGTTCTGGCGGCCGGCCTCAGTACGGAAGCAGGTGGCTCTCTGGTAGCATCGTGTCTGTACGTCACCGTCTCTAATTGGTCTGGTAAGCATGTGGGCAATTTTACTTCATTAAATGAAACGAATGTTTCGGGTCACTCCTCGTGTATTAAACTGCCTCTTGCCGCGTACTGCTAAGCGATAAGAGCCATTATGTAGCAGATACGGGTGGTCTGATACCTCTGTCACATGGTCACTTTTGACCCTCATTGAACTCTATCTGCATTGAGGTCTTCAAGAAGGGTTGAAGCATCCCATGCTACACGAGCATTTTCAATGAGCATTGAGAAATTTTCCTCGTGTGCGCTACGAGGGTGTCGACGACCGCTTTCGAGTGTGCTTGAAATCTCGAGAGCGATTGAGGAAGCAGCTTGAAGTCAAGCAGGCTCGAGCTCGATTGCATTTGAAAGTTGCCGTGTGACAACCTCGATCTGCATTGAGTTGAATGCAGATCGAGTTCAATGAGGATCGAAACCGTCCGTATGACAGGGGTATTAGTTCCTGCAACGAGTGTCACAGCTCCGCACTTTAGTACGTTTTCTGAGGTACTGAAACGGTTGTACAACACAATGACAGCGCTTTAAGTGGCCTCAACGGACACCGCTTCAAGTGGCCTCAAAGGTTTTTAGTATCTGTCTATTCATGTTTAATGCTGAAGGTGCGCAGTTTCATTTACTTGCAATGTGACAGAATATCGAATTCATAGAGGCGTTTTTAAAGAGTTTCGTTGTTATCATGCTAGATGAGGTGGACATTTCTAAGTCAAAGATTGTGGGCCCCTACTTTGTCGTGGAAGTTAGGGAGCAATAGCTTCGGCACCTACGTGATAAAAAATTGTAAGACAGGTATTCAGCTCTGAAATGGTCACCATGATCAATAAAGAGAATGGTGACAATCATGTTCAGCACCCCCAACTTTGTGGGGGAAGTTAGGGAGTAATGGCTTCGGCACCAACGTGATACATAATTGTAAGACAGGTATTCGGCTCTGACATATATTCGCCATGATCAATAAAGAGAATGGCGACAATCATGTTCAGCGCCTAATGCTCATGAAAGGCGACGACAATGCTATGACTGATCGCCGCACGTTCTGTTCACTGTTCACGACGTAGCGCCCTGTGCAAAATCTTCGATTACAAGTAGTGGGCGTGACAGCAATCCCCTCAAACTGGAGCTCTGCAGCCGAGCGTTGCCTACCACTTCCGCGATGCCTGAGACTGCCAACCAATCACCAAACCCACCTCCTCCATCGTTTGTCATCTGTTTCGGCGCAGCGCGGCTGCATGACCCAGCCATCTTCAGTGGCACCGGTCGATGACAAGGATGTGGAAGACTGGTTGGAGTCTAATGAACGCGCAAGTGCATATAAGTGGGACGATGTCGCGAAACTGACAAACGTTATCTTTTACGTGAGTGACGTTGCCAATTTGTGGTGCCAAAACCATGAGGCTGTCATCTCTACCTGGACTACTTTCAAGATCAGCCTGACAGAAGTGTTTGGCTGTCCCGCTATCTGTAAACTTCGTGCTGAGCAACGCTTGCAACGAAGTCGGGCACTCCACCAGTTACATAGAGGATGTCGTCGACGTCTGAAAGCCCATCAACCCTACCATGAGTGAGGCCGATAAGATCAGACATATTATGCAAGGCATTGACGATGATTCCTTTCATATGCTCGTCGCCCACAACAATTCCTGAGGTGCTGAAACCCACAAACTGTATCCAATGTTATCAGCTGCCAAAGCTTCGATGAGCTGCACAAACAGCGGCTTCCCACACGTCGTGCTGGTCTTCAGCAAGCCACCCTTTCGAGCTTGGCTCTATTCGGGGATGGTGCCCTAGACCAACAGTCGCTCATTTAGCACATTCAAAAGTTCATGAGGAAGTCGCACGCCAGCTTTTTTTGTATACCTGCCCAACAGCGCCGCCACTCACTCAGACCCTTCAGCGTGTCATACAGGAGCATGTCGCTGAGGTTCTGCCATCACTTCCTCTGCAGCCCCTGGTCACGACTCCTCTCATGTACGCTGATGTTTTGGTGCTGCCACGGCCCTCGCCAGTTGCCCCTGTGTATAGCCAGCCGCCCCTCTTACGCGAACCTCAGGGACCACAGCAAACTCCGCAACCTGCAACCCCCGCTTATCGTCCGGTTCTCTGCCGTCGATGACAGCCAAAGCTTTTCAACCCCCGGCACACGCAAGACAACCGACCTATTTGCTACGTCTGTGGAGTCGCCGGCCATGTGGCTCGTTTTTGCCACAATCGTGACTCTCGTCCCTACAACTATACACGCCAGCCGACGTACAATCTTCCCTCGTCCCCCTCACTCGAGTTCTCTGAGCCTCTTCCGCAGCCCTCTTTAGGATCGCCACTCCCACCACTAGCAGTCTTCTGGCCGTCGCTTCCGTTCTCCGATACTCCACCGCCAACCAGCCGTCCACACGGAAAGCTAATGGCCGCAGTTCCGGACGGAAGAACTGCGCATTCAGGAACTAACTCAAAACCTGTACATTAATTACCGTATTCATTAAGGGCGTTCCTGTCGAAGCATTTGTAGGCCCTTGCGCAGCCATTTCAGTTATCGCAGACTCAAAAAGGTAATGGCCGCTTCTTGCCGTTTCTCTTCGCATCACCAGCACTCAGGACATGAATATATATATCATCGAATAGGTTGGGCTCCTAGCTTTCTTGTGTGGCCGGTTCACAGGGTGCACTTACGATACCCAGTATCAGAGCCGGCAGCATAAATCACACTATTAACCTCGACATATCAAGTCTTGAAGCTATTACATACAGCTCTCGCACTAAGCATTCGTTAACGTTGACTGCAGCGTCCTGGCACATAGGGAGCGAAATTTCTCTGTTGTTAACGGCCGCCCGTGCTGGAGCGGTAGAGATCCTGGGCTCACAGTTATTGCCATTTAAGCGAACAACGATCTAGGTTTTTTATGTCTCCCGAAAGAGTGTTCTGCTTTGACTCCGCAACTGTCTCTACACTCTTGATATATCTTACGAAACTTCTCGTTGACACGCTTACGTAAATAGCAAGCCCCACGTGAATACTTATTACAGGCGTTTTTCGCAGTAGATGAAACATACAAGCAATATACAGCATTTTAAACTGATGGTTCGAACACAAAAAAATCTGTTGGAAGTGCAGCGGCCCAAAAAGTGAGACTACCTGAACGTTCATCAATTTTCACAGCGGAATGTTATGCAGTCTCTGTAGCAGTTGAAAACAGTATAAAACATCAAAAACAGTGTTATTTACTCTCACTCTAAGTGTAATTACAGCTGTTCTTGTTGTGTTGGGTTTTTTGGTGCATAAGCAACTAAGACTATCATGCGCCACGAGCAAGGTGAAAGTTTTGTTTTGCAAGAAATGGGAAAATGAGTGTGTTAAAAACTAATTTGTTTAAAAAACATCCTTTTAAAAATTTGGGTTGTTTTAGATTCAATGGCGCTTCAGCTGCCAACACCATGATGTGCCTAGCACAAGGTTTCAGTTTCTCTTAGTGAAGTATGTTTCATTTTTTCCTACAGTTTGTGTAAAACATTTGCTTCCCTTATGAAACTGAAAACACAAGATAAATCAAAAAGTCCATCATCATCTAAAATCAGTTTAGGGTGAAAAGGAATGTATTCTTTGTAAAATTTTGCTAAATATCTTTTTCTTATCCTTTCGACTTGCGCATGTGAATAAAATGTGGTTAATAGTTAGTTCCTCTCCGCATTTTTCGCATCGTGGGTTCTCTTCTTTTTTCAACAAAAAATTGTGTGTCAGGTGCGTGTGTCCAATGCGGAGACGGAATAGGATTACTTCCATAAAACGCTCCTGATGCCGGCACGACATCCATTCTCCCAAAATGGGCTTTACTAAGTGTAGTTTATTTCCCACTTCACTGTCCCAGGCAGACTGCCATTTTTCTTTTAATTTGAGATGTACAAGTTTCGTACAGCCTCTGTAAGGTATGCTTATACTCAGCTCAGCTACTTTGGTCATCTGATGAGAAGAGAGGAGTCGCTGGAGAAAGATTTGATGTTGGGAAAGGTTGAGGGTCGCCGGAGAAGGGGTAGGCAGCGAACGCGATGGTTAGATGGCATTCTCGAGGCATTGCAGATGAAGCTATGTGATGTTAAGAAGATAGTGAGAGACCGGAAAGCGTGGCGTGACATGGTCCATAGGGTCACGAAAAGTCGGACACGACTGAACGCCTGAACTGAACTGATGTCATTCATGAAAGCGGACGAGTAACGAACTTCGTGCTTTACACATAACCAAACGTCAATCACAGCTGTTTCATTTAGAGTTCCAACAACAGAACTCACTTGAAAGCTTGCAGAAGCCGCACATTACTGTCAGTAGAACAAAACCAGTCATCCCGAAAGCAGCCAGGTGCTTTTAATCTCCGCATTTTCATTTCATTGTCGCCTTGCGAAATGCACAAATCATTCTCACTGCATGCACGGTGGAACGTGTCTGCACGCAATAGAGGCGGCCAGAAAGCACAGCTGCGGATGACTTGCTTGTTTTTAAATGCAGGTCTTTTCCTTACCGGACGGCGTAAGTAATACAGTCGTACCTTAGTGGGGATCTTGCCGAAATACAAGGTTCGGGTTACCTCGTAAAATAGATCGCACTTCGGGGCCGATTTGCATGTAAGCAGTATGTAACAAACCTGCGTCTGAGCCACGAAGGGCTCCGTGGAGCGGCCGTGCACCAGGGATTGAATCAATGCAGAAATCGCATTTAGTTCATCCGGGGCAAGACAAGATGACTAGCCTCATGCGGTCTTCGGAGAAGACTCGTGGCACAAGTATAGCACAAGAGCGCACACACACATCCACACAACAACACGGGCACCAAGGCCCACGGGTCGCTAGCATGGAATGGGGGTGCTGGCCGCAGCTCATAACAGCCAGCAGACGGCCTCTTCTCCCTCTCCATCTTCGTTTTCCCCCTCGAGCCGCTGTCCGCGGCTCGCACGTGTCCTTGATGCTTTTTCGAAGAGATGTGGATCTTAATGTCGGACTTGCCACCATGTGAAACATTAACATCACAGGCACCACGCGGTGCAAAATCCGAACTTCTTTCCTTTCTTAGACAGCACGAAGCAGGGAAATCCTCCCGCGTACGACTTCGAAAATACTTGTAAGTACTGTCGTGGCTTTGAGCCCGCCATTGCACTGCGAAATCGCTACTACTAAAACTTCAGAGTCATACTGAGTCGGATGCGGCCGCAGATCACGCAAAAATAGAGGCCAACACCAAAGTTGTCCAAACACGTGAACAAAGGAACAGCCACTAGCCTGGCGGAGGCAGTATTGAGTTTTGGATATGGATTCGTGTTCCCCCGAGTAGACGACAGAAGTAACTACAACGTTTGCAGCTGCTGATGATGATATCACAAATATGTGTTTCCCTCTCGTAGCTGCCAAAGGTACCATAATAGTGTTAACATGGCCTCCGGGATTACCCTTCCGCGCGTACAGTGGCTAGAATGATAAAGTGTGATTACCGCCAAGCGGCGCCTATGGGAGCATTGAAGCCGCCTGGTGATGCTTCCGCTGGTGATGCGGACAGCTGACAGCCGTGTGGTGCGGACGCGTGTTCCATCGCTCCTCCGATTGCACGTGGCTACCGGAAACGGACGGACTGGCGACAGCGGGCGCTTCCGAAGCGTCAAATAGATGAGTTCTTTCTTTTATTACCTTATTTCTTTTTCAGCTAGTTAGGTTAGGTGCAGCCTAAAGAATAGATTTTAGCTCTTGGTCCTAGCGGCCTGGTTTTTCGTGCCGGCAGCTAGGTTTTCTTGGCGGTTATTGTTTAGCTATCTTGTTTAGATAGATATTTTTCTTTCTAGGCTATTGGCATTCGCAGATTTGGTTTTTAACGCGTGTTTGCTAGTCGTTTCTTGTGTCTTCTTTTGGCAATTTGTATATTCTAAGAATTCGTAACAGTTATAGTTCAGTCGATGAGCGCTTAAGATGTGCAATCAAAATAAGGTAAAGTGCACTCAGTGTGAGGTGCAGGTTAATCTCAAAGAAACGCGTTTTGATTCTGTAGGTGAAGCGGAAGGCAGCGACTTTTTGTGCCAATGTTGCGTACTGAATGCACGTCTAGATAGATTTGATCAAGAAAGGGGCAGTTTAGTGTCTCGTGTGGAGGATTTAGAACATGAAGTACATTTGCTAAGGACGGAAAATCAGAAACTGCTTGGACAGCTTACTCAGATTGAAAAGAAAGGGGCCGACTTTGTCCTTGGAACCAACAAGGACGAACATTCCAATGCGGGCCACGTGGCTGGGGCCAGCACTGGCATGGAAGGCATAAGCAAAGTAGGTCAGGCGGATCCGAACCGTCAGAGTTATTTAGAAGCAGCTAAGACGCCGGAAAAAAAGGAAGAAGTAAGGAAGAATGAAAATCCCAGAGATAAGGACACAGATAACCGAAAGCAGGAGCCAACAGTTGGGAGAGGGAGAGAGAAGGCCCAGGTGCTTATCGCCGGAGATTCTAACATGAGCAGATGCAAGCGAGATATCTTGGAACATGTAAGGGGTGATAAAAGAGTGTTGGTTGGAGCCTTCCCAGGGAGAACAATGAGGGATGTACTAAAAGAGAGTAAAAATAGGCTGTTGAAGGATTCCGCAGAGCGCAGTATGGTAATAGTAGCCGCGGGTCTAAACGATGTCCTAAATGGTGACGCTCCAGGAGTGGTGGAAAGTTTAGCTAAGGGAGTTGACGAGATCAGGGAGATAACACAGCAGACGCAGATAGTTGTATGCACAGTACCAGAGGTGCTAGGATTGAACGGAAAGATGGAAAAGGACGTGGTGACAGTTAATCAGGACATAAGAAAGTTAAGCCTGGAGAAGCGTTTCGAAGTGGTTGAGGTAAACAGGGAGGTACATAAAGCAGGTTTTGGTAAGGCTTTTCAGCGAGATGGCATTCATTTTAACAGAAGGGTCGGAGCAGAGATCGGCTGGCGCTTGGCAGGCAGGGCTGTAGCGTTTTTAGGCGGTCCGCAAGGACTCCGTGCACAGAGGTAGTTAGAAGTGAAGCAGAAGAAAGTGTAATAATGGAGGCTGAGCTCCCAAAAATGGCAAAGAGTATGTCGAGAAAGAAAAGTACAAAAAAGAAATTTAACACTAGGATCAGCTACATAAACATGCAAGGAGGTAGAAAAAGAGCGAAATGGCTAGAGATAGAACAGCAGTTGAAGGATGACAAAATAGGTGTGTACGCTCTTTGCGAGACTCATCTCAGGGATCTAGAAGATCCGCCGTTTATAGAAGGCTACGTCTGGGAAGGGTGCAACAGAACGAGAACGGAAAGAAAGGGTGGAGGCGTAGGTATGTTGATACACCAGGGAACAAATTGGCAAAGAATTAAATCATCTTGTAAAGAACATATCTGGGTTTCAGGAACCATTGCCGGCACAAGGACATGGCTAGGGGTAGTTTATTTAGGAACAGGACATCAATGCAGGCAAGAAAACAGGGATCTTGTTGAATGTCTCAGTGACGATATAAGCCAGTTTGGAAATGGGGCCAATATTATTCTGCTGGGGGACATGAACGGCCACATCGACGATCTGGATGGATACACGGATTGTACCGGGAAGCTAATGCTAGATTTCTGCGAGCGACACGATCTAGTTATAGTAAATAGAGAAACAAAATGTGAAGGCCAAATCACGTGGGAATTCCGCAACAGGCAGACGACCATTGACTATTGTCTAATGTCGCAGGAAATTTATAGCAAGGTCACAAAAATGGAAATAGACGAAGAAGGGGAGTGTAGTCTGGGAAGTGATCATAAACGTATTAGTCTGCAGATGGGGCCCTTGATGAAATGAGAAATGGAACTTAGACAAAACGTAAACGCAAAATTAAACGACGATCAAATAGCGCAGATAGCAGCAGACACAGAGGAAGCAATAGAGAAAAGCCCCATAGAGGACTGGGATTATGAACAGGTAGAACTACTCATAAGGAGTAAAATTCAGGAGGTTAAAGTAGCAAACCGCTGGAATGGAAAGAGGAAGCCACGGAGCTGGTGGAATAAGGAAATCCGGGAAGCTATTGAACAACGACGGGCTGCTTCAAGGGAACACTGAATGGCAGAGAAAGCACAGGCTTCTCAGGAGGAAATCGACCAAAAATGGGAATCATATCGACAAAAGAAACTTCAAGTGCAGGCCCTCGTCCAAAGTAAAATAAGACAGTCCACCGATCGCTGGATGGCTGATATACATGATGCCTCTAGAGGCGGAGCAAGAAAATTCTGGAACCATATAAGCTGGCTAGGGAAGAAGAATCAAAGAAAGCAAGATCGGATTCAAGATAACGAGGGAAATTGTTTAAAGGGGGACAACGCAGTGAACTACATTACATCAGTTATAGCTGAGTCATTTAAGAATGACGATAGGGTAATCACCGCAAATCAGGAAGCAACACAAGGTAGCAGAATACAAAGCACCTTAGAACTGACCAATCTAAACTGGAAAAAGGCAGAAAAAAATATTCCTAAAAACACATCTACAGGAATAGATGGAATTCCGATCAAGCTGATTAATGAACTCGGTCCAAAAAGTAAGGAAACGTTAAAAGCTTTGGAAACAGTCATAGCGAATAAGCAAATTCCAGACAGCTGGCGACAGAGTAAAATGAATTTGATTTATAAAGGGAAAGGAGAAAGGATGCACATAAAATCCTACAGGCCGATTACCATAACATCTGTAATGTACAGGTTAGCCATGCAGGCGGTGAAATTAAAGGTGCAAGCATGGGTTGAAAGTAACAAGATACTCGGAGAACTTCAGAACGGCTTTAGAAATGGTAGGCGCTTAGATGATTGCCTGTTCGTGCTTACCCAATGCATCGAAATATCTAGAGTGGAAAATAGACCTTTGTATTTGGCCTTCCTGGACATAAACGGGGCGTATGACAATGTAAGCAGGGAACTCCTGTGGAACATATTAAAAGAAGAAGGTAGCGGTTATGAGATAATAGAGTTCCTACAGGAAATATACCGGGATAACAAAGTAGAAATTACGTGGGAAGGGATAAGAAGTACGGAGGTTGTCAAAGTATGCAAAGGATTAAGACAAGGCTGTCCTCTATCACCGGTGCTGTTCATGCTTTATATGATAAACCTGGAACGGAGGATACAAGACAGTAACCTAGGTTTTAACCTGTCATACAGATTAGGTGGAAAGGCGGTAGAGCAGCGCCTCCCCGGTTTGATGTATGCAGACGATATTGTGCTGCTAGCTGAGAGTCTGGAAGAATTGCAAACTCTAGTTAAGTATTGCGGAGACGAAGGGGACGCTCTAGGCTTCAGTTTCAGCGCAGTTAAGTCGGGTCTGATGATTTTCAACGGCTCAACTGATCAGGGTATTAAAATTCAAGGCCTTGAAATACCTAGAGTAGCAGAATATAAATAGTTGGGGGTATGGGTAAACGAAGGATTGGCATACATTGGAAAGCATGAGCAATCACTTAAGGCCAAAGGGCGAAGGAATGCCGGGATAATGAAGCATAAGGCATTGTGGGGATACAATAGGTATGAGGTATTGAGGGGTATTTGGAAAGGAATTATGGAAAGGAATTTGGAAAGGCCTTACTTTCGGAAATGCGGTTTTGTGCCTAAAATCAGAGGTACAGTCGACATTAGAAACAAATCAGAGATCCGTTGGACGATTAGCACTAGGTGCCCACGGCAAAACTACAAATGAGGCGGTACAGGGAGATATGGGCTGGGCATCTTTCGAAGTACGGGAAGCTCAGAGTAAAATATTATATGAGGAACGCCTGAGGAAATTGGACAGTAACAGATGGGCAGCTAAGGTATTTAAATACCTGTACCTGTAAGCGTTGACTCACAATGGAGGAAAAGAACTAGGAAACTAACTAGTAAGTATGTTAGTAACAAGGATGGAGAAATAAAGAGCATTAAGCAACAGGTAAAAAACACAGAAGGATAAATTCGATGGAAAAAAATCAGATTTTGGAATTATACCGAAAGTGGAAAGTGCAGATCAGGAAGGAAGATTTCTTTGATAACTCAAGAGGTAGTGCCCTACTTTTTGAAGCTAGATCAGGGTGCCTTAGAACATGCAGCTACAAAAAGAAGTTTAACAATGGAGATGACGCATGTGCTGTATGTGGAAACTCCAGTGAAACAATTGACCATATTATACTCGAATGCAATGGTATCCATCCGGAAGTTGATACAGGCGCAATCACTGTTCCTGAAGCTCTGGGGTTTAGAGATAACAGTGGCCGCGTGAATAAACCGGCGGTGGAAACTAGCAAAAAACGGCGGGAAGATTGGTGGCTTAAAAGCAGAGAAGTGACATAATGTTAGTAATGTAGGAGCAAAAATTAATAAATAGAATGATGGTTTAGTTAACAATTCTAAATCAATAATTAAGATATATGGAGAAAAATGAGCATGATAGCTACTGCTACCACCCCGTTTCAAAGGGGACGCTCCTATATTCCATCCATCCATCCACGTCAGGTCGGCGCATGAAATGCGTGCTTGAACCCTGGAGTGCGCACGGGATGTGGGCGCTTTGCGTTGTTTTTTGGTGCAAATTCTGCCTCACGGCTCATCATACACTGGTATGATGAGCCGGCGACAAAGTCATTGTTTTGTACCTCGTTACAAAACCGAGTACAAATCGTACTAGATATGGTTGTTCGGTGTGCGAAATTATTGAAAGGCGCAACGCTGCTGTTTTGCGAGCTGCTTTAGAAAATAATTACTGTCACGTCAGCTTTGGCACGTTATTTATGGCACAACTGCTATGTTAATTGATAGAACGAGCGTGGGTGGCCCCTTTGTACGGCGTATTCCGGACTATTTTTCTGATTGTGCCTTGATATGCATGTGTCAAAAACCGTTTCAAGGAAAATTTCAACAGCACTTAGGAAGCCAGGTGTACAGACTACATCATTCGAAGGCTTATTCCAGTTCAGAAGAGCGTGTTGTCGGGCTAGTTGGTTCTCGTGAACTGTTTGTGTGTTTCTTCCTGTGTCCTGTTGAAGTTGTTGCGCATTTCTCTTATATACTTATTCCAGTCCAGAATTGTTTTAGGAAAAAATGAAAACTTAAATACATTAATGCGGCATTGATAACTCAATCTTTTTCATGTTGTCTTGAATACCGGTACAATCATTGTAAATGCTGTACAAGAACTTCAGTCAGCAGATTTTTCTACGGGTTGCTAAAGTCTTCCACCCAATACGGTCGCCAAGTTCAGAGCTCGATACAAAAGTGATAACTGCCAGTTATTTAAATAACGCCACTGAAGAACCGAAAAAAAAAAAGTGGCGGTAATTTAGAAATTTTCCCAATGCTTCAGTGCCTGCTAATCAACTATAAAATGAAATTTGTTGTGCAGCAGAGGTGTTTTTTCTTGTCTCACAGAAGAAAAACAGCCAATTAAGCAGCCCAGGCAAAATGAGTAGCGAAGCAAGACAGTAACTGCAAAAACAAAATTACTACTATCCCCAAGTGATTCTTCAGCTGCTCACCTATCTATTCGGAAAACAAAAAATTCAGGGGTGGTTTACTAGCGTGGATATACATGCAATGTTTACAGCTCATGTTTAGAAAAGTATTGCCTCCTGTAGCTTTGTTATGCCATGCCTTGCCACGTTTAGCTAAGTACTTAATTAGGTCTCCTTAATCCTAATGAAAACCCAAGGAACTATTTAACGTCTTTAGTGCAACTGTGTCATATAGGATGAAACCAACGACCGTCGATCAAAGCGCAGCTTGAATGACTGGCAGCTTAATACGTGAAAAAGAAAAAAAAACTGGGTACCAAAATTGCGGAGTGGTCTATCTAGCACTGTGGCCAGCAAAGTTAATCTTTTTACCTCGGCCAGTGTCTGGTGGCAGTTACTGGCGGCAAGTGTTTCTTGGAGTGATTGCTCAAAGGAGGTTTTAAAGCCACCCCAGCGAAGTCCCGCTTAGAATGCTGGTTGTAATTCTTCCGCTTAAAAATGGCCGCTGCATAGCATAATAAAATTACATCGGCATGACTTAGATAGTTGACAAATAAATAAAGATGCCGTGTAAAAGTGGAGGTCGCAGTAAGAGCAGAAAGTATGCATCGGATCTTGAAGGGATGTCTCAAACGTGGCTGATTAACTGCGCGGCGAGCAGACGACACGCAGTGAGCGGACGTGTAAGCGTTTGTCAACGCCCCCTGGATCTCCCGCTCCGTAGCATCACGGAAGGGCTTCAGAATCGGTAGCGCGGTCTGCACACTTCCCCTATTCTAGCCACTGTACCGTGCACGTGTGATGTTATCTCGGAGGCCATGATGTTAATAGATGTCCGCACTTTTTTTTTTTTTCCGAAAATGAAACATTTTTCGAAAAATTTTCTGCAAGAGTCGTAAAATCGTAAGACTCGTCAAAATTCGTACATTTTACGGAAAATTCTGAAGAGTTGGCAGGTATGCTGAGAAAACCTCAGACCATCGCGCCGTTCTTGTCTCCTTAAAGTTCTCGGTTAATAAACAGAATATATATTTTTTTAATTTTCTGAATTCGATTCCCCTGATGACATTTCAATAACAGACACCCTGGCTGATGAATTTGAAGAATTTCTTGTGCCGAGTTCCACTTGTGATGTGAACACATTTGGCAAGTTATTTTTAACCTTGGCGAAAAAATGTATTCAACACTTTGTTCCTCTCAAGATAAAGAAATATCAAACTTCGGTGGATGACGCATGATATCTTTCATCAAACACGGTGTGCACACAGGCTAACCCATAGCAAGAAAATGGGCCACAATAGCACGTTTCAATAAAGCAAAAGAGGAGCTTTGACTGAAAATCAACTCTGCTAGGAATTTCTTCTTTCGTGTGCAGCTGCAAGACCTGCTAAAACTAATCCATGTAAATTCTGGTCATCGGTATTGCCAAGTGTTTTATGACAGCTACTTCAATGATGATTAACAATAATTCTGCAAATGATTCATTTCTCACATCGAATGCATTTATTGAGTATTTCCACTCAGTTTTTGCTTGTGACAATATTATTCCGCCAGTTACCATTGCTCGTAGTGACGTGTCCATTAATAACATTAAGATTTCCGAGGAAGGCGTATTTACCTTATATTGAAACTCGACATCAAGATGTCAGCTGGGCTGGATGGCATCCCAAACTTATTTCTGGTATGGTACTCATTATGACCCTGTCTTTGCACCTCACCCACTGACGCCCATGCTCCGGATCACGCCAGTAGCACATGCGCCCCGAAATTTTAGCGAAACGATCACGATCCACAATTTCCCAACAGACATGCTTCACGCTTTATGTACTTACCTCGGTACACGCCTGGCTCGATCGAGGCGGCCGCGGCTGACATATCTGTTTGACGAAAAGGAAAAACGCGTGTGCGCTTATGCCTTTTAATTGAAATGAGCGCTTTACTGCTACAACATGATTGATAAAAACTGGTGCGTTTAAGTGCATACTTTGAAAAGCCAACTAATGTACCAACGCGTGCCCGCAAAAACAGCGTACGATATGCGCATGTGGGAAGCCCGAGAGCACTACATTTGATATATTCTCACTCGCTTCCGTAACCACGCCGAGGCGTTCAATACATTCCGCGGTTAAACTGGTGGCATTACAGCTGTTGACACATATTCTGGGCACCCGCTACAGATATATACATATACATATATTGTTCCTTTTCCGCACCATTCATAGTTTCGCAAAGCGCACGCGATCTGCAAAAGCGGCATTTCGATTCAAACTTCAGTAATTAAGGTCTTTCAAATACACCTATAGCGCACGCGATCTGCAAAAGCGGCATTTCGATTCAAACTTCAGTAATTAAGGTCTTTCAAATACACCTATTTTGCGAAATACTTATTTCAGGCTCCAGAAAAAAAATAAATTTTTGTTCAGACTTACTGCGCCGCTGAAGATGCTTCCGATTGACAGCCCGAGAACAAGGCCCTCCCAACCCCCCCGCCCCACCAAAAAAAAAAAAACGACGCTCAAGCAACAAGTAAGTAAACACTGGAAAGGCGGGGAGCGGATAACCACCATAGCTGGAGCGCAGGGGCACATTGTCCAGGGGCAAAGACCGAGCAGAATGAAACTTAAAAGAAAACAAAACAAAACAGCAGTATAAAAATAAAATTTTAATAATAAGGTTTTATAATATTGTAGTTTTTAAATCTTGTAACAGCTATTTTATCAATAAAAAAACATGTTTCACAATTCACCGTGGCACTAGTGAAATGCTGCTGTCACGTTACGTCATCATAAACTAAGCAAAGGAAAAAATGTGTGCAACAGCAAGTGAAACATTGATAATACTATTTATAACTTAAAATTACGGCTAAAAAAAGGGTTACTGTTTATTTTATTAATAATTTTAACTTATGTAGGTATCGTCAGCGTTTGGCGCGTTGGAACTTGGTCATTGTCGCACATGGCCACGGTGCTCATTGTATATTTCAGTCGAAGCGTTTCGCGTACTCATATATCAAATCCTCCAGAGATTAGCAAGGAGGATGTGAGAAATCCGAGCTTGATTGCTACAATCAAGCGCGTAGTTTTGGACGCGCTTGATTGTGACGTACAGTTGCAGACGAAGTTTTTCTCGTGTAGTGCAATTTCTAGCTTCGCTCTGCATTGTGCGCTTTACTCGACGCAAGGAAATTTGGCTCCCCGTGGCCTGCTTATCTCGTTGTTTTGCCGAAGGTATTCCGCCTTCAAATACGCAATTACTGCAGTGTTCTGTTCCACAGCTCTAAGGCTGTACTACAGTGTCTACGTCGCCCTTGTGTAGAGCACTCGATCGGCGCATTTCTCTCGCATGTAGATACGTTAGAGGATGTGTATGCAATCTGTAGATCGTCAACATAAGCTGATGTCCTGTTCACTGCAGTTCTCTGAGACTCTCGAAGTTGTATACTAACCGCGTCGTCTGCCATCTCAGCTGCAGCCATGGATGGTATAACAGAATCGGCAGGCGAAAACTAAAACACACAATCTATGCGAACCTTTATAGAGCCTAAAATTTAAGTACAATATTTTCATTTGCGGTTGCTTTCGTTTTCTTTTTTCGTCAACAAATGGTACAGTGCGGCACTGCTGCAGGCTACTTTCACTGCGGGACGTATTACAAATGGCGGCGAAGAGATCTTTCCAGGCACTACATTGAGAACACTCTCTTAGCATTACTGAAGGAATTCACAGGGCATCATAGATACTTCAATCATTTGTGCTCCTGGAAACTAAGAGGTACGGTTTCTTCACGTCGTTGGGATACAAGCGGGACAGTGTGTACAGTGCGAGTTGCTTACAGCCCCTTCGGTTACGTCTTCTCCAAGTGTGCAGTTCTGTACTTACAGTAGTATGTAGTACATGTTAATTTGGTGCAGTAGCTACCGCTACTCGCTGTTGCAGTATTTTTTTTTATGTTGCTTTCCCGAGAACTGGCCCTCATATGTAAGTGCATCGTTGTTGCTTTCAGCTGTTTTGCCCCTCCCCCCCCCCCCTCTTTCCACTTTTGCCCCTTAGGCACAGCCTGTCTGTATGCCACTTTTGCCCCTTAGGCACAGCCTGTCTGTATGCTAGCACACCGTTTGTTGTGTATGCTTCGCCCCCTCTGTACCTGTGCACTGCAGAGAAGCACCAGGACAGATGACCATCACTGTATTTTAGTTCATGTCATGGGCCGCCGGGACTTCATGTTCTGCCTTGTTGTACGTGCTTACATTTTAGTTAACTGTTAATTGGTAAAATATAAACAAAGGTTAACTTTTCTCGTATAGCTGTAAATATTTCGTCATACTGTCCAGGATGCCAAATGAGTTGTTGAAATGTCAGGATGACGCTAGAAATATATTGACCCTTGTTTACCCTTTTGTGCTGTGCTACTACCACAAATTCTGAACAGAAACAGTCAGTTCATTTTCTATTGCTGTCCAAAAGAACTTAAGTATACTTTCTTCATCAGTTTAAAAGCAGCTGCTTGTGTTGCCTCATATATGTTCTGTTTTCACCCAGAACCTCTCCACCTTCCCCAGTACTTCAAGAAATAAAAGTAGTCACTGAGCCGAGCTTAATTGTCCTTTGCTATTTTCACTAGAAACACATAACCCTGCTCGTCCATGTCATGGGCACGGTTAATACAGACTTTGCAGAGTATCCTTTTCTTTTCTGCAATATTTGGGCATTTTCAAAACATATTCATCACTGCTCGTAGCAGGCATGCCCATGTGGACGAAATACTGACTCTTCTAGAAATGAGCCCCGCCTCGGCTTAAGTGTCATGGCATCAACTGTAGTTGATGTTGGGACTTGAGTCGCAGGTGCTGACTCTGTAACTACAAAAGGCCTCAATTCAACCGGGAAGGGCATTCTTACACATCTCTTGACTGTGGACCAGTGCACTTGTGCTATTTCGAAAACATGAAAAAATACAGATTAAAACAGGATTGCTGTACTGGGTGTTTAAATGTTTAGTTACTGGACAGTAGGTACAGCAATTTCGCAAGAGTCCATGTGCCTGGTACCTTGTCGCAAGAATGCACGCAGACATATGTATTATAATAAGGGAGTAATTACTCATTGCATCCACCCAAGCGCAGCCATACGGCTACAAAGGAAAGCTATACAGCTTTCTCAGAAACTTCGTAGTTAAAGAAAAATTCGTCCTGATCCGGGAATCGAACCCGGCACCACCGCCTTTCCGGGGCAGTCGCTCTACCGACTGAGCTAACCAGGACGGTCAGCAGATGGTAGGGCGAGAGCGAATTGATCTATAACTCGAAGTGGGAATGGTGTTTGTCAAATGTTTAGGGGAATCCCCCAAGGTGGAGTAGATTTGTAATAAGGGAGTAATTACTCATTGCATCCACCCAAGCGCAGCCATACGGCTACAAAGGAAAGCTATACAGCTTTCTCAGAAACTTCGTAGTTAAAGAAAAATTCGTCCTGATCCGGGAATCGAACCCGGCACCACCGCCTTTCCGGGGCAGTCGCTCTACCGACTGAGCTAACCAGGACGGTCAGCAGATCAGATGGTAGGGCGAGAGCGAATTGATCTATAACTCGAAGTGGGAATGGTGTTTGTCAAATGTTTAGGGGAATCCCCTAAGGTGGAGTAGATTTGTAATAAGGGAGTAATTACTCATTGCATTCACCCAAGCGCAGCCATACGGCTACAAAGGAAAGCTATACAGCTTTCTCAGAAACTTCGTAGTTAAAGAAAAATTCGTCCTGATCCGGGAATCGAACCCGGCACCACCGCCTTTCCGGGGCAGTCGCTCTACCGACTGAGAAAGCTGTATAGCTTTCCTTTGTAGCCGTATGGCTGCGCTTGGGTGGATGCAATGAGTAATTACTCCCTTATTACAAATCTACTCCACCTTGGGGGATTCCCCTAAACATTTGACAAACACCATTCCCACTTCGAGTTATAGATCAATTCGCTCTCGCCCTACCATCTGATCTGCTGACCGTCCTGGTTAGCTCAGTCGGTAGAGCGACTGCCCCGGAAAGGCGGTGGTGCCGGGTTCGATTCCCGGATCAGGACGAATTTTTCTTTAACTACGAAGTTTCTGAGAAAGCTGTATAGCTTTCCTTTGTAGCCGTATGGCTGCGCTTGGGTGGATGCAATGAGTAATTACTCCCTTATTACAAATCTACTCCACCTTGGGGGATTCCCCTAAACATTTGACAAACACCATTCCCACTTCGAGTTATAGATCAATTCGCTCTCGCCCTACCATCTGATCTGCTGACCGTCCTGGTTAGCTCAGTCGGTAGAGCGACTGCCCCGGAAAGGCGGTGGTGCCGGGTTCGATTCCCGGATCAGGACGAATTTTTCTTTAACTACGAAGTTTCTGAGAAAGCTGTATAGCTTTCCTTTGTAGCCGTATGGCTGCGCTTGGGTGGATGCAATGAGTAATTACTCCCTTATTACAAATCTACTCCACCTTGGGGGATTCCCCTAAACATTTGACAAAGACATATGTATTACTTTGGTTGTTTTTATTCTAAAAGTCTTGTGAGCTTGAAACATTCCTTCATGCTGACAAAAGTATGTTCTCTGTGCAAGTTCAAAGTGTTGTGGTGGTGCCTGTTGGCCACAAGGTCAAAAGACATGCGCAGAGAGAGAGAGAGACCCTTTAATGAAGAACAGAGATTTTATCCGCGTTTAAATTTCGCTGACATGCTACTCTGTGTAGGAAGGGGAATTCCGGAGGTAAAGATGGAAAAAGAATCCTGAGGAGAATAAAAGAAATGAAGGGGGAGATAAAATGCGGCCATTAAGTGTGTTCTAAGGTGCATTGTGGAGTAATGGTATAAAATGAAATGATGAAATTCATAGTCCGATAAATGTGCTTATAGAGTTCACAGCGTGAAAAATGCTGAAGGGTAACGTTCAAGGTGAACTTAAAGTTTGTCTAAATGTCCAATGTCTTTAAAATGCGTAAATAAAAAGGTCATTGCGAGTCTCTGTTGCCTAGTGCAGGCTAAGGGACCTAAAACAATGCCCATTGTTAAAGGCACTGGGGAGAGCTTTTTCATGCTATGTTCGTAGTATGCACGCTCGTCAGCCTACGCAGGACACTCAAAAGACATGCACATGTTTATTCAAACCTTTAGGCACTAAAAAAAAAATTATTACTGTTTAGAAGTGTGCTTCCTGTGGTAGCAGTATGCGCACCCATGCATGTCCTTTTAAGAACCAGCTGGCAGTAAATTTACTACCAGTAGATTATTATACCTACAGCTGTATGCGCTCACATTTCTGTAATTCAGTTCTTTTCAGCCGTATAATGTGCTACTCCTGTGTGGGTAAAGAAAGATCACTTGGGCTTTACTTCTTTAGTTAATGGGTTTAACATCTCAAAGCAATTCGGGCTATGAAAGACGCCATAGTAGAATGGTCCAGAAATTTCAACCTCCTGTGTTTTATAACGTGCACTGACATCACACAACCCAAGGGCGCCTTGGTTTACCCATCACAAAAGAGGTCGCCGTAGCGTGGAACTTAGGGTCTACCTTAGTCTTTTTGTGAGCCCAAGTATTCAATGTAAGTGTAGTTAATGCAAAAATGGTCATACTTAGATCTGTGCTTTAACAAAGAGGTGCCGCTCTTTTGCTGTTATATACACCTTAAAATAAGGCTTAATGTGGGAAATTTAATAAAGCAAGCAAGAGCACTAGTTTGGCGTAGTTTATTTTGATATGCGTGATATATGGCGTATGTACATGGCTTTGTCTGTATCTTCTTGCCTGCTGTTCCTTGCATCGCTTAGCGCAAGCTTCTCAGCATTTGACAAGTGCCGCAAAGGACCAGGCCTGCTATCTTGAGGCAGATTGAAGATCAGGACAGTTTACATGGTTAAACCACATGAGAACATATGTCGCTGCTGACGTCAAACACGCATTTAATGCAAGCAAACACAAAGGCAGGTAATTTTAAGACATGATGTCATAGAAACAGCCGAAAAGTGGCCAGCCATGCCATCTGCCAGAGGCATGCTGTGAGGTGGGCCGTAAATGTGTGCTGCTCAAGCTTCCTGGAGTGACATAGATATAAAGCCAAACTTTAACCAAGCCATATGAATGTGCATGTGTGACCTAGGGTAGCATGTCTAGCCTGTGACCCAAAAGTCCTAGAAGGCGATTCTAATCTCACTGCTATCAAGCCTTATGGGCCACAATGTCATGCAAAAGGTGCTGTCACAGATACCAAAGCCAAGGGAGTAAGTAGACTGGGCGACAAAAGCAAGCATTTTTGAAGAGTAACAAAATCATAGAAAGTTCCAGGCAACTCTACTCTCTGCTCTTGCAGAGAATCAGGGATGCTATTATGGTACTCCTTGGTGGGGTGGCACAAAGAAAAAATGAGGGAGAGTACTGCTGCTCTTCATAAACATAATTAAAAACAAACAAACAATTGTAACAATGAGAGCTTCACATGCTTACCAGGAAGGAGGCATTATATGAAAGTGTTCTTTCTGTCGGGGCCCGAAAGGGGCTATCGGATAGCTTTGTAGATGGTGGCCGCCTGCCACCGTCTCTCGCCTTCCTTTGCCATAGTCATTGCATACAGTGCATTAGCAGTGCGCATCTTTGCTACCTGTCACCAAAGTTGCAAGATCACTTGACTGGGTGGCAGCAGTGCCCTGAGCACTGCATGGGCTAAGATGGCCTTAGAGCTTGGGTTTAAAGTTGCGGCTCCATACGCAGAATTTCAATGTCTGTTTATATGGGGTTTTACGGCGCATAAGCAACTGTGGCTATCATGCACCAAACACCAATGTCTTGGCTTTTGATCCATTATTGTCAAGTGAAGTACACTTAGGGTATTACAGCAGAGACATGGATGAAATAAACTATGGTGTGTGCCGAGAAAAAAAGTCAAGGTTTATATACCTTTTTTTTACTTTTACCCCGCCACAGTGGCTCGGTGGTTAAGATGCTCAACCACTGAACCAGGGTACCGCGGTTTGATCATGGCCGTGGCAGCCATGTTTGGATTGATGCAGAAAGCATAGCACCCGTGTACTATGCACAGTCAGTACCTGTTAAATGGATCGAAATGATCTAGAGC
Organism: Amblyomma maculatum; assembly: GCF_055883805.1. Classification (NCBI taxonomy): domain Eukaryota; kingdom Metazoa; phylum Arthropoda; class Arachnida; order Ixodida; family Ixodidae; genus Amblyomma; species Amblyomma maculatum. The sequence continues at coordinate 500,755,099 of NC_139344.1, forward strand.
CCTCCCCACAGTGTCGCTCATAGCCCAAGTTGGTCTGGAATGTGTACAGCTGTTGTGCTTTTCGGCCGGTTCGATCATGAATTCAACCCATAAAGCTATTGATTACAAAATGTAATTCCACTGGCTGCGAGGATGTTTTAATATTCAGACATAGTAGGTTAAAAAATATGACTGAATAAACATGCTTAGTAAATGCTAAGTAATTTAACTGCATGTGTATGCAACATTCTCCATTTAGGCTCTTGGAACGTCCGATCACTGTTAAAGAGGGAGCTGATCAGTGTCATGCCTTAACAAAGGAGCACTATTTAATTATTTGTTTCATGTAAACCTAAGTAAAAGCAGATAATCATGTTGGTGGAAAGTCGTCCTAATAAATGGCGTCGCTGGTCAGCTCCAGCCCAGAATGGGGAGACTACTATTCCTCCAGTAGGTGCGCTGAATGGAGCACCTCTTAACTCCAGCCAAGGAACAGGCCTACTGGTAGAGTCTACCAGATATGGTTCCCTCACCACCTTGGATGCACAATGCAGTGCCTGCCTATAAGGGTCGCTTGTGTGTAGCAGCCGAGTGGTCTGGCTTACATTACCTGTGTACTTGTTCTGACAGGAGAATGGCGAAGAAAGTGATTTACGCCAAAGGCTTGCTCTCGACAATGCCGTAAGCTAACCGGTCAAGTGAGTGGTAAACGAGAACATAGATGTCATTTGCCCCGTGCAAACATCTTTAGCTATTTCTGTCTGCTCGTACAAAATCGTGACTGCGACATGATGAAAAATATTGGTCAACGTAATTCACTGTTCTAGTCACTATGCAGCCACCACACAACACACTATTTGAAGGTGAGCAAAAGTAAGGAACATCCCTTTAAACTGAACCGCTCAGAAATGTTCACGTCACTAAAGCCAGACTCTTGCGCGCGACGAAAAGGCCAGAAGGGCTATGTAATACGCAAAAGACTGGCTCATTCATACCAAATGCCTATACATGAATTGAGAAATACTGGAGCACCCCGGTTTGAACCGAAGAAACATAAGGCAACTGCAGTAACCTCTCAAGCTCGAGCGCCCCTTCTCCTTGCGTCCCCTCAGCGCCTTTCAGGGGTCCAGCCCGCTCTGCCTTTTCGTCCTCATTTGACCGGCGTGCGCTATTTTCCTCCGTCTGCTTTCTCCACGACGCACTCTGGCTGCATTGTGACAGGCCAGATTAAAGTTTTGTACATCAGCAGTTTGGCCTGTTTAGGAACTGCTCTTGCTGTGTGCTTTGAGTAACGAACCTTGTTACGAGATTTAGCAACAATGTAATCGATGCGTTTTGATCATAACATATTGTGAGTAAAAATGACACCAAGGTATTTGTATTCATGTACTCTATGCAATGATCCATAGTCGTAATATGAAGGTGATAGGTGATGGACCTTGCTGTAGCCGAAACATCTCGCCTAACTAGAGAAAGCTAACTTTTTGCGCTGAGAAGGCAAATCAGAAATTTTACGGAACCATATCAGGCCGGAAAAACCACGGATCGGCGTTTGACTGAAGCAAGCCAGCTTTTTTCTGGTGAACACAACTCGGTGCTGTGCTGGATAAAATTTGCACCCGCATTGGACCACATTTTAATAAATGGCCATTTTGCACAATTTGTTCAACCTCTTGGAGATCCGGAGGCATATGCAGAGGTCAAGTGAAGCCGCCTGGGCCTGTACGTTGCTGCCTGCTGCCCTGCGTCCGTGAGTCCCCTACGGTGTCTCATGGAACCAGTCCGGCTTAACGGGAGAGGAGGCCAACCCCCTGCCTACCAACAAAGGCATGTCAATGGGAACTACACCCTCCCATCACGCTGGCTTCTGGGACTTGCCGATGGACAGTGGGGGTCCCTTCACCTTGCTGCTCGTCGGATGGCACTGGCGCCTTGCCTGTGCTGCAAGCTCCACGTGTACCTCGTGGATGGCATCCAAGAAGCAGCTCTTGAGGGGGGGGGGGGGGGGGGGGTAGAAAACCAGTTGCCTCCCCCTTCACCTTGGCCGATCACCATCACCCCAGCGAGCGTCGGGCAGCACTGGCTTGGAGAGGGGGTAATTACCTCCCCTTGGGGGAACGAGAACCGGTGATGGGTGTGCCACCAAAGCGTCTACGCGGATTACTGCGAGAAGACGACATGGAGCTTCTATATCTAGTCGGCAACACGTGCGGTCATCTCCCGCCGCCTCTCCCAGCAAATGCTGGGGGATATTTGGCACGGAGTATGTGGAGCACACGGGAGGACTCGTCGTACACGGCCGCCCGTCTTCTGGTTCCCAACAGCGCAGCAAGCGGTAAATACCACACGCTCTCGTAACCGCCCGCGGCAGACGCCTTCTTACGTAGCCTTGCCCTTCCAAGGAAAACCTTTTTGATGTATGGCTAGCCGACATGCTGTGTATTATTTGCAAATGCAATAGACCTTATGCAAAATTGCTGCCATCTATCGGCCGCCGCGTGGGTTTCCACCATATTTGTGGCTAGCTGAATTGAGCAGCGGAAGCGGCATAGTAGGGGATCGCGTCGTCAGATTTGTTAATGCCGACCTATTGTGTCCCTTGTTGTATGCAAGACTAAAATAAGGGTGTAGAAGAAAAGAAGCAGCAAGTTATATGCCTTGAGCTTTTTTTTTCTGAGGCTTGTATTAATTTGCTCTCCTGTGGTTGTTGCGCTAGGCACACTTCGGTCAACGGCGCTCTCCTGAATTGTAAAATGGTATCTTATTTAGCGTGCTTTAGAAGTTTGCGAATCCATGCTCTGTGCTAAGTCAGACGAAATATATAGCCCATATATTTTTTTTTTTACGCATTTAACCGTGCTATTGCTGAAGGGTAATAGTCGCCGCTCGCTTTGTTTTATCACAAATATATCAATGCTTTGAGGCTCCGAAATGCATGGCTGATTAGTTCACGCAGTCACCGCAATTTTCTTCATGGGCTTTGAACGCCCCTCTAGAGTTTTCCCATCTTTCCCTACGCCTTCCTTCTCGTGGCTTGTTTAAATACCTCGACGCATTACAAAAAACTTTCGGGATGGCATTTTTGGCAAGGCTCCCTTGTTCAGTGGCAATTACAGCAGATTTGCGTTCGATTACAGGAACGCAAGTTTTTCAGAATGTCCTTATCGTGAAAGTGACGATTGCACACTCTCGACTTGGTTGAAAGGTTGTCTGCACGTGGAATAGCCCTGTTCCATGCAACGAGAAGCGCTTCGCGCTTGAGCGAAAATGAATGCTGGTCTGAGCTCTGCTCTTGTCCGTTCGATAGCCACTCGTGCAGTCAGTCACGCAGCATGTCGGCATGGCTCCACTGTGCGTTATATTATTCCACGAAAACCACAAAATCATCACACAAAAGCGACAACTGCCATTCTCGCCAGAACGTCGCGGTCACGATGACTACAAGACTCCGTTGACTGCGTTGCTCGTCGTTGGGAGCCTCCATGGCTTCCTGCAGCTAGAGCCTAATGCGACTCCAGCGCCACTGACTCGCCCGCGTGGTGCGGTGCCGCGCATCCCGCCGCAGTTTGAAAACTAACCTAGTCTGCTAACATTAGTGAGGAGTGCCTGCCGAGACTTGCGTTAGGCCTGACCCAACATCGGAGTGCTTTCTTAACAGAGAGGTGAGAGGAGTAGCAGCGAGAACAAATGGTCGTGCATGTATTTTTTCTTTATGTGTGTGGAGCATTTTCTTTTTTTTTTTTTTGTGCCTAGACCTTTGAGAGGTGCAGTGCAGCCAGGAGGTCCACATATGGAGTGCAAGACAACCGTCCACAGAGAACAGCAAACCAGAAGCGAGTGAGTGCCTCAGCCTGGATGGTGACTCTATTTTTCTTTGTAAATAATCTTTTTTCTGTCTCTTTGGCCCTGGGATCTGGGTGCCGCAATCTGCTGACTGGTATTGATGATTGCTGAAAATCACTGTGGTGCTCCGATACCGCTGGACGCGGTAGGCGTCGTTCGCTCATAAGTTGCTTTTGGATCGCAGCGAGCCAGTAGGGCCACCCTGGGTTCCTTGGCAGAGATGCACATCCTCGTGGCGTTGTGTTCTAGACAATGTCCTTAGTCCTAAGGGACTAGGCTTAAGGCTCTTTTTGGGGGCTGCCTGTCGCACATCGGAGGACAGTCTAACCGTGGCACACAATAAGCAAATGTGTTTTGCTTGTTTTACATTTTTATTTATTTGAAAATACTGCAGCCCAATTCAGGGCTATAGCAGGAGCGAGTATTTTCAGACAATCCAACGCATCAAATACATATAACAACAACAAAGGATGTTATCATAACACATGATACCTTCTGATGCTGCGACTCAATTGCCGATGCAGATTCAGAAATTGATGATGAACGGATGTTTCCATGCAAGGAATTCCAACTCTCCACAATGTGAGGAAAGAAACTATTTGAAGGCATTGGTACGGGCAAAAAAAAAAAAAGGTCCTATATTAAGATTATGATGGCTCATGGTTGCATATGGTTCGGCAAACAATATATGCTCTGAAAGGCAATTGGAAGAATGGACTATAGACTGAAAACGTTTGAGGGACTTGGTTTTACGGCAGGATGAGAGCGGACTTTGTTTTAGAGAAGACATTGCAGGTACGGGTGAAAAATGGAAGTCGTTGCAGCAACAAGTAAATCTTGCAGCTTTCTGTTGTACACATTCGATTTTATCAATTTAACGGCTTTGTATGGGTTCCAGACATTTAACGAATCTTCAGGAACAGGCAGAGTTAAATGCAAACAAAACGAACGCCCTCCACTTTGACTGATTGTTAAGTCAGCGGAAAGGCTTCCCTCTCAGTTGATGGTGATGGATGCGAGAGGAGGGCCTCTTGCTGGACCCTGGGGGACTTGCTTTGTGACAGACGGCTGCAGAGTTGAGCACACGTCGTCCATCAAATGAGTGACCACTGTCTGATGCTTTTCCAATGCTGACTAAACATTTATTAACTCAAAATAAAATAAGCAGAACTAACACACTTTTCATTACGTTCAGATTACACGACGCCGAGCCTACTATCGGCCACCGCCACGAACTCCTCTCTGCTTCATCCACGTTGTCCCTACCGCTCCGGGCCACCACCAGTCACGCATGACTGGCCCGCACGGCTGCCGTCCGGCAAAAGCCTCGCTCTCTCATTCCCGCATCCCGATCTTTAGCCAAAGACAACCCCCTTGCAACACCACAACCAATGAACAATTTTCCCGCCACTTTCTCCTGAATTAAACACTTCATATAGAAAAGAACAACAAAAAACATCATCACACACAAGCGAAGCTGCTCACCGCCCTGGCTACCTATGCCAAAAAGAAAACATACAGAGATGCACAGTGCTGGCCATTTCTATCGTCGCCTCACGCACAGAGCGTCTCTGAAAGACAACACGCGTTTCGGCCGAAAAACCCCAAACCCGAGCTTCCGCACTCCCGGAGAGCCAAACTCCCGTCATTCTGGGAAGTGCGACGTCGTTTGTGGGACAAGCTACAGTAACCTCTCAAGCTCAAGCACCCCTTCTCCTTGCGTCCTCGCAGCGCCTTTCGTGGGTCCAGCCCGTTCTGCCTTTCCGTTCTCATTTGACCGGCGTGCGCTATTTTCCTCCCTCTGCTTTCTCCACGACGCACTCTGGCTGCGTTGTGACAGGCCGGATTAAAGTTTTATACATCAGCAGTTTGGCTTCATTAGGAGCTGCTCTTGCTGTGCGCTTTGAGTAACCAACCTTGTTAAGAGCTTTAGCAGTGATGTAATCGATGCGCTTTGATATTGTGAGTAAAAATGACACCAAGGTATTTGTATTCATGTACTCTATGTCGTAATATGAAGGTGATAGGTGATGGACCTTGCTGTAGCCGAAACATCTCACCTAACTAGCGAAAGCTAACTTAGTTCGAATGAACTTGGTATTTTTGTGCTGAGAAGGCGAATCGGAAATTTTACGGAACCATATCAGGCCGGAAAAACCACGGATGCGCGTTCGACTGAAGCAAGCCAGCTTTGTTCTGGGGAACTCAACTCGGTGCTGTGCTAGATAAAATTGGCACTCGCATTGGACCACATTTTACCAAATGGTCATTTTGCGCAATTTGTTCAACCTCTTGGAGATCCGGAGGCATATGCAGAGATCAAGTGAAGCCGCCTGGGCCTGTACGTTGCTGCCTGCTGCCCTGCGTCCGTGAGTCCCTGAAGCTACGGTGTCTCATAGAACCAGTCCGGCTTAATGGGAGAGGAAGCCAACACCCTGCCTGCCAACAAAGACGTGTCAGTGGGAACCACACCCTCCCATCACGCTGGCTTCTGGGACCTGCCGATGGACAGCGGGGGCCCCTTCACCTTGCTGCTCATCGGATGGCAGTGGTGCCTTGCCTGTGCTGCAAGCCCCACGTCTACCTCGCGGATGGCATCCAAGGAGCAGCTCTTAATAACCATTAGGTGAGCATTTGAAGAGGGGGAGAGGAGTAGAAAATCAGTTGCCTCCCCCTTCACCTTGGCCAATCACCATCACCCTAGCGAGCGTCGGGGCAGCACTGGCTGGGGGAAGGGGTAATTACCTCCCCTTGGGGGAATGAGAACCAGCGATGGGTGCGCCACCAAGGCGTCTACGCGGATTACCGCGAGAAGACGGCATGGAGCTTCTATATCCAGTCGGCAACACGTGCGGTCATCTCCCGCTGCCTGTCCCAGCAAATGCTGGCACGGAGTATGTGGAGCACACGGGAAGACTCATCGTGCACGACAGCCCATCTTCTGGTTCGCAACAGCGCGGCAACCGGTAAAATACCGCACGCTCTCGTCGCCTCCCGCGGCAGATGCCTTCTTACGTAGCCTTGTCCTTCCAAGGAAAACCTTAAAACCTTGTTGCTGTATAGCTAGCCAACATGCTCTGTATTATTTGCAAGTGCAATAGACCTTATTCAGAATTGCTCCCATCTATCGGTCGCCACCATGTTTGAGGGTATCTGAATTGAGGAGCGGCAAGCGGTGTAGTAAGGGGTCGCTTGGCCGGCTTCGTTAATGCTCGTTGGGGCCAATAATGCTGACATACTGTTATGTCCCTTGTTGTATGCAAAATTAAATAAGGGTATAGAAGAAAAGAAGCTCCAAGTTGTATCCCTTGAGCTTTTTTTTTCTTGAGGCTTGTATCAATCTGCTCTCGCGTGGTTGTTGCGCTAGGCACACTTTCAATCAACGACGCGCCCGAATTTTAAAATGGTATCTTATCAAGCATGCTTTGGAAGATTGCAAATCCCTACTCAGTGCTAAGGCAGACAAAATATATCGCCCACAGTGTGTTAAATTTGTCTGTTTCATCCCAGCTTTTACGGTTTCATGCATACAAGCTGTCAACAGATTTTGCCCGCATGTATGCATCCAAGTATCCAGATAGAACACGTTTCAGGACTTCAAAGGCGCCAGACTGTTCTCTTAAATGTCAGCGCGATATTCTAACTTCTTTACGCATTTAATTCATTGATGAATGGAATATAGTCGACTACGTCCAGGCTTCAGTTGCTGAGATGAGTCTCCAGAACACGGCTTGCAAAAGGTAAGACGCTAAGTATACGTGACAGCAATCGCCTATACCTTTTGCTGCTCTCGTCTACCGCAAGTTTGCACAATTGTTGTTGCTACAGTGATGGCAGTCACCATGCTGTTTATTATTTTTTTTATTAGTGCAAGGTTTGTTTCTCTGCGAGGTATGTGAGGTGCATCAAAAAGTTAGTCCTTAATTTTTACCACGGCAATTTTGTATTCTCTTATTCATATAGCTGAATAATGCCGTTTTTTTTCATTTAACCTTCATGGCACGCCATAAAAACATTATAATGAGGTAGGGGTTGAAACTGTCAACTATTTGTCATTATCCATAGAGCAATATTGTTTGTAGCGAGCCTTACCGCGCTTAGCAGTGAGGAAATGCTACTGCGGTTATCACAATAGAAATTAGAATGGGCGCACACGTCTCCCAACTTTATTTGTTACCCAGCCCTATAAATGCATGGATCACATTTTCTGTATGCCCATTGCTCGCTACATTACTACTTCACTGAACTGCTGCTGGCAAATAATGTTTGTTGTTTTCCAATATGGCAAAAAAAATATTGCATTACAGCTCCATTGTTGACATTTATGTTCTTTCAGGTGTCAACTGACTGCACTCCCCATAAGTTCGGACTTTTCAAAGTATGTTTGGCAGCTTTAAATAGAAAACTGCCATTCAACATTAGACAGTCTTGTACTAGTCTCGACAATTTCGATGCAAGATGTTTGCAGCATGCACATGCACGATAAAGCCTTGTTTCAACCCAAAGGCTACTCATAAAAACGCTAGTGTGCTCCCCGGTTTGCATGGAAGTGCTCATATGTTCGGATGATGCACAGACGATTGTGATGGCTCTACGTACACAGCACTCTACGTACACAGCACGTACGTGTACGTGTACGTACACGTACCTCGGAAGGAGACTGCAGCCATGAAATTAGGAGACGCCTGCTTCTGGGAAAGAGAGCTATGGTTAGCCTTCACCACCTAGTAAAGAGCAGAGACATTAGTCTGCCAACCAAGATCCGTATAACTCGTGCTATGGTCTTTCGAGTTGTGATGTATGGATGCGAGAGTTGGACTGTGAAAAAGGCTGACCGCCGAAGAATTGACGCGTTTGAATTGTGGTGCTGGCGAAGACTCTTGAGAGTTCCTTGGACTGCCAGAAGATCAAATCAGTCGATATTGTCGACCATAAACCCTGACTGCTCATTGGAGGGTCAAATTTTAAAGTTAAAGCTCAGCTACTTTGGTCATCTGATGAGAAGAGAGGAGTCGCTGGAGAAAGATTTGATGTTGGGAAAGGTTGAGGGTCGCCGGAGGTGGGGTAGGCAGCTAACGCGTTGGTTAGATGGCATCCTCGAGGCACTGCAGATGAAGTTACGTGATGTTAGGAAGATAGTGAGAGACCGGAAAGCGTGGCATGACATGGTCCATAGGGTCACGAAGAGTCGGACACGACTGAACGACTAAACTGAACTGAACACAGCAAAGAATGACTGCTGCAAACACTGCGCATTGCTCAAAGCACTGCTCGAATGTGTGTCCACCAATGAGCTTGACACTGCATCTGGGTATAAGGCAGACCTCTGCGATGCGACTTCGCAGACAGCAGTATCTGTTAATATATTGATTTTTACGAAGTAGAACCACGATGCGACGGCAACAAGTGCTACATATCTGAGGAGGATCAGCGGGCACGGAATCACGTCGTTGACCCGTTACGTTTCGCTGGCAAATTCGCGAGGTTGTGTGTTTTAGCCAATAGCATATGGAATATGGGAACTGCTATGTGATTTTTTACATGCTAACGAGATACATCAGCGGTCAAACATTCAGACAGAAAATGGAACAGGAGTGCGCGGGCTGTACTGGGAATTGTAAAGGCCCATAAGAGCGCAGTGTTTATTATGCATCAGTCCTATATTTAAAAAAAAAAAGAAACAATATTAAGCTCCTACGTATATGTACGCATATTCTTACACCATACTATATGGAACGACAACGATCACGGCCAAGTGCCGGGCACAGTTACAAGTTGTGCCTTGCCTGCGCTGGACTCGAAAACATTCTGCTGCGACTCGCGCAGCGTACTGACATCGCAGACATGCTTTACACCAGGAAGCAGTATCAGTATGTTTTGCACTTTCATGGACACGTATTTGAGCACTGTATTAAGGAATCCGCTGGAGGTGCAACAAAGGCTTTGCCGTTTGTAGCTACGCTGACGTCACCATTCGAAGAAGTTTTGGCAGTGCAGTATCGCTTCACGAAGTAAAATTGGAATATAGGCAGCATGGACAAGTCAATCGTCTATTATTCGGTAATTTTTTGCTCTGAATGCAAACAAATAGCACAGAAACCACAGCATAAAGCAGACTCAGCTAGCATTATGGCAGCAACCATATAGTGTCCTAGCAACTGTAAGCGGAGCCGACTCACTTAACCCTTGAACATGGCGTCGTTTTGCCACGTCTTCGCATCAAGACTGCAGTGAGGAACGTTTATTGCAGAAAAGAAATGTAATTTGGAGCTGTTTGCTGCTTCCCAGTGCTCTGCATTGCATGGGAAGCAAGTGTATTCACTAAGGACTATGAACGAGGTCCGATCGGCACAAACGCGCGGCAAGCTCTACAAAGACTACGTGTCCTACAGTTTACGCATTGGAGAATAAGTCTGACACCGATTTCTTATTCACGTTCACTTTTTTAAATGCCAATATCGCCGCCGTATGTTTTACACTTCGCCAATCTCGGCAAACTGTTTAGATCTGATGATCGTGAACTCAGCCTCGCCAAGCGGACTGTCCGCCGCGCTGCCGTCGTCATCACGATAACAATCCGACTACCGTTTCGTTGCTGGAGTTAGCGCGATTTCAAGCGTTTTCTGTTTTGAGCTTATCTTTCTGCTCATCTGCGATATCACTGTCTCGGCGGGTGCGACCGCTGGCAGTAGCAGTCTCCCGTGCTGTGGAACACGCTAGGCCTACTTCAGGCTCGTACACACGATCGTTCGGCACACGACTTTCGTCGGCCTGAGCGCGCACAGCCGAGGCAGGGCATCACTTGAGATGATTAATCAACTATTTATTTCACTTTCTTTCACAAATTCTTGCCGTGAATGCACCTCGCGGTTCGGAACCAAGCGTGGCCGGCGTCACGTCTCCGCCGTCTCCCCGCGGCTGGGGCACGCCGAGCAGACGCCGTCAGGCAGCTCCGCCAATGCGGTGACGCCTTATCGTCACGTGCACCCCAAAAGCCAATGGGATTGCAAATGCACGTTTTTTTTTTGCTATTTTTTATGCGAACAATGGGCAAATGTAAACAGCAGAGGCGGCAATTTGAAGACGAAGGGCGGCTTTTTCGAATGAGACCAAGATAACTACGGTGCTGCGCACAAAATGGGAGCTACGCCTCGTGGAAAATGGTTGTTTCGGGGGCTGTTTTCGGCCCAAATTCAGGCGACATCGATTATATAAATTGGTATTGTTACTAAAATACCTATCCTAGAGATGAAAAGCTTAGCAGATAGGTAGATGAAGAGCTACTGATTTCGCAAATCACATTTTCTAAATTGATTTTTTCGCGATTTTTTTTTGGCCTAAAAGACCCGTGTCCCCCCTTAATGCTCCCAGCAAGTCGATCTTCAAGCTCTGCTTCGTAAGAAGCTTCACAAGATGAGTGTCAATCAGTCTCCTCTTGTAAACTGCATTCCAGGCCCTGATTTTATCTTGAGCTTGGTCTTTAACGTCAGTGCTGCTCTTTTTTTCACGTTCACCGCCATCACAGCACTACGCACACCCACACACCACACTTGACTCGACGACCGACGCAGCCTCTGCCGAACGCTACAACGGCCACGCCGCGACGCCGCTGCTAACACTAAAACCAAAAATCGCGAAAGACTCAAAAACCAAAAAGGCAAAAGCAACATTCGATCGCAGCGCTGTCAGCGATTGTGAAATGCGAACGATTTCTTATGGCCTCCGAGATACCTCCGTGCACACAAACAGGCACGCGGGGGTGATCTCGGAGGCCATTGATTTCTTTGGCTGTCAACTCCTAATGCCGTTGTGGCATCTGTGGTGCTGTCAGCGCCTGCGGGGTAGAATCACTGGAAAATTTCAGAGTACCGCATTCGCTTTCTACGCGCCGCCGGCTCACCTACTGGCTGATGCGCGTCACGTGACCTCACGTCGCCGTGTCCCTTCCAAGCGTGCGCACGGAATACGTGTCTTGTGCTGGAGTTCCTCTTTTGTCGATTGTTTCTCGCCATGTACACGTGAGACATTATGTTGTGCTTTTGGGTGCGGCACCGGGCCTGAGTTAGGAAAGGTGTGTTCTCTGTGCCTGAACGAAAAAAGTGATCTGCATTGGTGATTAGTGTGGCTTCACAGAACCGACAGGCAAAAATTCATGCCTCAAGGAACACCTTCTTGTGTTAGGTACGCTTGTTCATTGGTTTCAAATTATTTTCGTTTAGACGTGAAAGAAGCGTAGAAAATACTCAACGTGAACATGGTGCGCCTGGTCACAACATGTGTACCTTCCAACGCAGTATATGTGTTTACCTTCCAGCACAGGAATATGCAGCATCCGTTTTACTTGCGTAATTTTGCAAAAGCTACCCTCACAGTAAGGTAAACATCTAGCCAGCTGGCAGCAGATACATCTATCTTCAGTACTCGTGCATGAAAGCGTATGGGCTCGTGTGCGGATCGATGTTAGCGCGCACCTCTTCGTTTTTTATTTTTATTGGTAACGCAAACGTACATATAACGCTTTATGCACAGATTTATTAGTTATTTATTTCTGTTAAAGAAACCCAGGTGGTGGAAATTTCCGGAGCTCTCCACAACAGTGTTTCATAGTCTGAGTCGCTTCAGGATGTTAAACCCCATAAACTTAAACCATATTTGTTGTGTGTTTGCAGCTGGCGACTTCTGGACAATGTGTGTCAACATTCAATGTACGATGTGGATGCCATTTCAATTTTTGATGGCAGTTAATGAGCGAGGTTCTGCCAAATTGGCGGCACAAGGTGTACGGCGATGAAATATCAGGCGATACCATGAAACAATGAAAAGTGGAGATTGCAGTACTTTACAGTACTGCAATCTCCTCGGCACAGTATTGCTTTTGAACACATCGCAGGAAGATGCCCATAATGAGGACAAATTATGAGAGGCAACACATACAGTACCAAATTCCTTGTTTGCTTAATCGCACTAAACACCTGCTAGATTTTCAAAAGTCAGTTCCCAAAAAGCTGCTCAAGAATATAATACTACAAGAAAATATTGAGTTTCTCTGACTTGTTTCCCAGTGCTTTGTTCACCTATATGGTGTTTTAATGTTGTTTCTTTTATCCTTAGTTTCCACAAAAACGTGACGACATGGTTATATGCCTGTATTATATCTTCATTGTGTCATTATGTAATGTGTTCACTGTCATTGATATTGCTAACCGATATCTATATTCTGTCATGCACTTTGCAAGTTTTTTTTGCATGTTTTTTTTTTTTTTTTGTCAGATAAATTTTCTTGACATGTTTTTAGGTTTTTATGTCCACATATGCAAGATTATCCCTGATGTATTAGATAAATGTTTGCATTTTATATTTGAATGAAAGTAATTATCTTGCAATTGTGGTTATATATACGAGTGTGATCTCTGTGTGCTGAACTGAGTATGGAGCAGAAGCCTTTGTCAGGCTTCTAGCCTTTTGCCTTTGCTTCGGTTTCTGTAACCAGAATAAACCGGATAGATTTAAAAAAAAAATAATAAAAGACTTGAAAAAGAAAATCAGGTATAAAAGTATACAAATTTATATAGTGAGAAAACATTGTATGTGAAATGCTATCTCTTCATACCCTTAACGGCGGAGCTTAAGCGTCCCCGTATTTTTGAGGGGGAGCTGATTTCGCAAAAGAAAAATGTGGTTCATTGTTATCTTCCTATATTGTATAAATTTACTTGTGATATCTTGATTGCTTTGCATTTTATTTTATTTGTTTTTTCTAAAAACGTCAGCACCTTATTCAACTTGACTACATTTTTCTGACTTGATATATGTTTACTCGTGTGTAATTGATGTAATTAAATAGTCACATACAGTAAAACCTCGTTAATTCAAATAATTCAGCCTGCTTCAAAAATGTACATAAGTGTATGGCAGCAAACTTATTTGGCGCTAAATTACGTGCGCACCAGTTAATTTGGACTAGAGACGGGCCGAGGCTGTTGCGGAAATTAGTTTTCGGAGCACACATCGCTACGGCCATCATTCCCTAAGAACCATGTAAGAACCGGAAACGACGGAAACCACTATTTCAAAAACGTACGGATGGCGGCGCTGCTTTACACACACACACACTAGGAGCGCGCATGGCACGCTTCGCTACAGCCATCATCTATCCATCCGCAACTCTGCTGCTATGCTGACGATCCGGCTCGTGCTTCTGCCTCCAAAAACTACCGCCGCTCTTCACCCTATGGATAAAGGTGTTATCCAATATGTAAAAAAAGTATTATAAACAAGTGCTGGAGCATATGCTTCTTTGCATGGATCGGAAGCAGGCGTGCGTCATCACGCTCCTGAGTGCCATTCATATTCTGGCTCAAGTGTGGCCACACACGCCGCCAGGCACTGTGGATTTGTGCAGTCTGCCACCACCTTGGAGCCTGCAGCGCCAGCAGCTGCTCCCCACCGAAGTGAATCAAAAGACGTTTACAACTTACCCGGTATTCATTCTTAGATTTGACGGGCAGCAGGAACCTTGCATGTTCCTGTATGTGCCAGCTTGTAATCCACATTAATGGAGAGGTGAGGTCTAAAAGCTTCAATGGTGAAGCAAGCACTTGAACAGCAGGCCTGTAAGGCACTGAACATGCCTGTTGGATTGTTTGAAATCTTGCGGCTCTTTTGAGGGCACAAGGCGGATATAAGGGGCAGCTGGCTTTGCATTTGACTCCCATGTAGCTGCACAGCCACAGCTTCTTGCAAAGGTGCACCTTGCCACTGATGTTTCGTAAATATCCTGCACAATCTCTCTAAGCTCTGACTGTGCCATGCTGGTAACTATGACTGCATTTTGATGAAGGCAAAATGCAAAAATGGACTGTGTGATGTGTGGTGTACATAAAAGACCTCAGATAGTTCATTCATGGGCCCATTGGCCTATGTGCAGCTTCAACATGTCAGACTCCCATACTATGCCATACCGTACGTCACCAGATCTTGTTTTTTCAGCTAGCGTCACGGTGGATAAATCATTCACCATTCACGTCTTCACCCAGTAGGCAGGCATTTCAGGGTTTCAGTTGGATGCCCTATAAACATTTGCGGCCAACAGTAACTCTGAAAAGCATGACTTTAAGTATTGTTACTTGCTGAGATTCCATTACAGTTCAAGTACTCTTCTGTTCTTTTCTTTTTTTGTCTTCTGTTTTCAGGAGCAGAATGACCAGTTCATTGTACAGCTGCAAAAAACTAGCCAACAAGGTGTGCGGCCTCTCCAGTTTAAATGATGGTTCAGTCCCAGGAATTTTTATGCCTTGGCCGGCGCTGTGCAGCGGCCCACAGAGGAATGCAGCTCCTTGCATGAGAGGTATGTAAAAATGATGAAGGAATCTCTGCAGGCACATGGTATTCATCCTGGTATTGTTTCATAATCAGTAGGGTTGAGCCCACTGCAGTATGACAGCTCGCTCTAATAACCTTCAATTACTCTAGTTTTTCTGTATATGGGTGTCCTTGGGGAAAATGAAGTAGTGTGGTTTATATGATGTGGTGCCAATATACTAGGCAGGAGTTAAGGGGGCACCCTGGTCTTAAGACAATATTTTTTATTTACAGGTAGATTTTGATGAAAGTTGCACCTCTTCTGTTCTTTTCTTTTTTGTCTTCTGTTTTCAGGAGCAGAATGACCAGTTCATTGTACAGCTGCAAAAAACTAGCCAACAAGGTGTGCGGCCTCTCCAGTTTAAATGATGGGTCAGTCCCAGGAATTTTTATGCCTTGGCCGGCGCTGTGCAGCGGCCCACAGTGGAATGCAGCTCCTTGCATGAGAGGTACGTAAAAATGATGAAGGAATCTCTGCAGGCACATGGTATTCATCCTGGTATTGTTTCATAATCAGTAGGGTTGAGCCCACTGCAGTATGACAGCTCGCTCTAATAACCTTCAATTACTCTAGTTTTTCTGTATATGGGTGTCCTTGGGGAAAATGAAGTAGTGTGGTTTATATGATGTGGTGCCAATATACTAGGCAGGAGTTAAGGGGTCACCCTGGTCTTAAGACAATATTTTTTATTTACAGGTAGATTTTGATGAAAGTTGCACCATTTATGCAGCTTTTTATGCTGATTTCAAATATGCACATTAATTTTATGTAAGCCATTTAGTTCTGAAGATATTGAGCACTTTACGTTCTTTGTTTGGGGGTGAGCTGTCAGTAAAACTACAGGAGTTATAATAAAAACTGACATATCAAATCAATTTAGAACACACAGAGAATGCAAAAATCAAGACTGAATGTCCTAGTTCCATTTTAACCAAAGTTACAGCTTGTCAAAGTTCAGAGACCAAAAAGCCACCTTGACACTCCAGAAAACATGAAATTTCTAAAATCTTTCCACATTAAATACCACAAATTCATTTATATTTTTGCACTGTACATGAGTTTACCTTTCTGGTGCAAAAGAAATTATAGCAATATCATAAGTAGAACCAGAGATATCGCACCTCCAAACATGTACCGTCCTCAATATTTTGATTTTGAGAAATTGGGGAAAAACGTGTTGATAAATTTTTGAAGCACCAAAGCTAACAGTAATTTATTAAAGTTGTTTCTGACTAGCTCCTGATGCCAATCATTTCCCATCGATATAATTCGCCCTCAAAGAATGAAATTTCCGGCGAACGGAACGCATGGTCCGGAGGACGCCACCAAGACGAGTGCGTTTGCATCGTAATCTCCGCAAAAGTTGGTGCAACGTTCTGGCGCGCGATCGCCATTCTCAAGTTCATGCAGTAAACGCAGTCGGCCTGCAACTAGTGATAAGCGACCGCTGCTTGTCTTGCACCGCTTGGCATTCAGAAGAAAGTTTATTTCTACAAGATTTGGGATTCCGCGCAATCTTCTTTATGTTCCACGTGTCGCGGCACACTGCTTCGCGACTGCCGCTGCGGCTAGTCGCGGCACTGCCTCACAGGGCGATCTATCCCGGCGTTGAAAGCTGCACTTGCTCATCTGCACCCTCACGGTTCCGTACGCGGCAGATCGTGCCGCTCCTCGCTATCGCACTGAGCACGACCGGCTATGCTATGCCGTTATCAGGCCATCGCGGACTCGTCGGCGCTTCGTCATTGATTGCAGATAACCAGATGCGGCGATGCAGCATCCTCGGCGCGTTTATCTTCTCTCGCTACTTTTTTTTAGCTAATAACGAAGCGCAAATCTCAATACTGCGCATTTCGCATTGTGGTTACGATGAGGGAACGGCGCTAGGCCGACTAGGCCTAAAGGAGAGACCTTTTCAAAATGGCGCCGGACCGCGAGCAGTCGACGCCGCCAGCCAACCAAAGCTCGCCTTTTGGTCATGTGCGGTGGGAGTCAAATAGCAGGGCGTGTTTCACGCATTTATTCCTTTGTTTTCCGCTTTGTTGGGCTCGCTCATGGTCACCAACCGAGATGGTTTGATTCAACATCGTACCATTGTACACTTCTGCTTCTGATCATGTTTCAGGAGCAGCACTTAAAATAGGCGGCGTCAACCTTCGTGCACCGACCAACGGTGCAGTAACAGCATGCTGTATTTTCGTCTCGTCTTTGCCGCATTGATCATTTATGCGGCGTGTTGATAATGAAATGGAATGTGCGTCGGAAATGTCGGCCTTTAGCTGCATCGCGAAAGTACACAAATTCGCATCGGTTAAGTGCAGTACCGGATGCCGCCAGGTTACTGCAGAGATGCCGTCCGCGAGCACTGTGGCTGATGGCACTCTGGTCGTGCGCAGCTCCCTGGCCATTGCTAGGCCTTGTTTGTTTGGCATTGAAGCTACGGTGAACGGTGTTTTAGAATCGGCCACTTCACTGTCTCTCTAGCCTAGCCGCTCGCGTGCTCCGTGCAGGATTCTTTCGTGTAGCTGCGGATTGGTGATAGCCTGCACTGCTGCATGTGCTGAGCTGCTTTGCTGATGTTTTGTGCCATCGATTCTGGCTCGGGTGATGCCTAACACACGTGCACGTTACGCATTGACACTTCCTAAATAGTGTGCGAGAGGACTTGAAACAAAAATACACTATACTACCCTTCTTGCTAATCTCAAGTCTTAAGATTCGCGGACGAGTAACTCATGCTCACCTGTAATCCAAACTTTGTAGCAATCTCTTTAAATGATCAGTCCGTGCTCACGCCGATGATAAGTTTACATTCCATTCATTATACACCACAAGAGATGCCGTCGACTATCATGAAAGTGCTCTTGGCTAAAGACAGTGGCATGTTTGCAAGCGTGCCAGCTTCCATGCAGAGTTGTTGCTCCGCGACAAGAAAGGCCACCGTTGGTCAAACTGCAGAAGACAGTACCGCTGACACCGGACACTGACCAGTAGTGCAAGATAAGAAAGGGGTCTTGTAGAAAGCCATACTCGGCAGGAGTGCATGCTGATTTGCGCTCAATGGGACAGGGATATGTAAGGAAGTGCTTCTCCGCGGCGGCCACCGGTGTGTGTGGACCCACCTTCAAAGGGCGATGGCAGGGCGAGCATACCGGGCACAATTCGCCAGATGCTAAAGGTTAGCTCCCTTCCCCGGAACATGGACCCCAAGTTGCATGTGGCCCATAGGGCAGCTTGGGCGAAGTATGTACAACAAAATTTAGCTACAAAATCCACAACGGTATACACGGACACGGCTCCGTATACAGGAAGCTCACATAGCGCTCTGGCGGTAGCTATTGATTCCAACATAAAAGAACTAGCTAGCGCCTCAGTCAGGGATTGCACGTAAAGGAGCAGCTGGCCGTTGCTCTAGCGGCGGTAGCCGGGTATCGAAGCAACACGCTTACCATTCTTACAGATTCGAGAGAAGCGTGCCGTAACTACATGAACGGCCGCATAGGTCGCGCCGCGCTCAGGCTCTTCCAGAGCACGACCCCATCAAAGGTCGCACACAACATCTACTGGGTACCAGGACACACCTACATGCGGGGAACGAACGCGCCGATGAGGTAGGTCGAGGGTACACGAGCCGAGCTTCCTCCCAATTGGACAATCTACCCGAGCGAATCAGCCCTACGTACTCAGACATTCTGAACTACTATAAGGGGGTACGGATCTGCTATCCGCCGCCTCATCGAGATCTAAAACAACAAGAGGCAGTGTACTGGCGAAGACTGCAGACAGGGACATTCCCTAACCTGCATATCCTAAGCAAAATTTACCCGTAACAATATCGGGACACCTGCCCATGGTGTGGTAGGAAACCTTCGTTATACCACATCACTTGGCAATGTAGAAATAACGATAGCATTTGTAAAGACTTGAGTCGGAGCAACTGACAACGTTGTCGCGGAACAGTAATGGCTGCCAGAAAAAAGTAGAGCTAGGTCTATGCCACTGTATAGCGTCGTGTTGTTTGGCTGCATCCACGTGCCCCCACCACCGTTCTGGTGTAGTTGGTTGCCACTGGCTCCTGAAAGTTTCGTATTGAAAGTTTCCTGGAAGTTTCGTTGTGGCTGGGGGGGGGGGGGGGCATTTTAGGAAAAGAGTGCTGAGAAGGTGCCACGTGGCTGCTGCTTCTGCTGCCGTGACAACAGGCGGATCGAGTGAAGTGGGAAAGCTACAGCGCAGCCGTTTGTGGGACTGCGAAGGACGAAAGTTGGGGGCGCGTTTATTATGTGGCAGAAAAAGTGCAAATTTTGACGACTAAATTTGGGGGTGCTTTCATTATGCGAGCAAATATGATATATGCCCGAGGATGCAGGATTGAATCTCTGCCACAGTGGCCACTTTTCGATGGAGGCGAAAAGAAAGGTGCTTTGTTTGTTGTGCGATGTCAGTGTGTCAGTGCACGTTAAAGAACCCTGTTCTGTTAAAGGGAGACACTGGTCTTAAAACAAATTTTTTTATTATTAGAGATATCACAATGAAATTCGGTGTGTATATGTATTTCTCCCTGCTGTTTTTAAAAATATAATTTGTTTTGCTATATCTCAATTAGTTCTCATGCTATGGAAATATAACTGATGCCTAATTAGGTCATTTCTTATGGGTGATTAAGACACTTTCCCTAATTATTTGACTCTGAATAAAATGTAGCTGTAGCCAAAGACCTGCCATGTGGAGCTATGCTGTTTAATTATCACAAAGGTGCGTTATCATATAAAAATGGCCAATTTTGCCGATGCCCCATAATTTTTAAATATAATTAGTTGACTTACGCTCCCCCATGTTTGATATGTTCAACCTAGCAACATAAAAATAGCATAGCTCCATAGTTCAGTTCTTTCTGAATGCAACGGTGTAAGACTTATTAAAATTGTACCACAAGAACGTAATGAAAAGTTCCGTAAGGCTAGTCATGTTGGCAAAAAATATGAAGTTGAGAAAATTGCATTTGAAGTTTTGACTGACTGCAGAAAATTTTGGGAGGAATCTTCAAGTGCAGATTTTATTTCAGTGTTCCCTATCTGTCCCCCTGCAAAACAAAACAAAAAATGTCTTATTCCATCCAACAAAACATTTCCTAAAAATTTTGAAGATGTGTACATGACAAAATTGTAAAAAATTCATAAAGTTATGGACTTTATTTTTTTTTTTTTTTTATGCCGACGAGAGTGCGGGGCTAAGATGTCCAGCTCCAAGTATAATATCTTGAGCCCTGCAAACAGTTTCTTGAGGGAATTAGCGGTCCCGTGCCAAGGGGGCTTGTGACAAACAGTTTGGTGGCCCTGAAAAGCTCTATTGTGACGCTCGTGTGATTGACTGCTCGCATCTTCGCGATCTTGCCACAGGTTCCACGCTTCGTGTGCGCAATAAAGTTGTTAACGCTTTCATGTCCACAATCGCGAATTCTGTACTGGCATTGCATTCCGTGCTGTGGCCGCAGTGAAACTCTCGTTGGGTCGCCGATTTTCCCGACAAAATGGTCATTGCACCGACCGCTCAACACAGTGCGTCTGCTTCGCCATAGAGTAGTATGCGGCGGTGGCATCAGTGTATCGTGATCTGGGATGCAGTTCGCACTGTAATTTGAACCCATGGTGTCGTTGTAACGCAAGTCCCGACAGCAGGCTTGCGGCTTTTGTTCCATGCCTACGCCAGTCTGGAGTCCTCCACTACGGCGTCTCTCATAGCCTTAGTCGCTTTGGGACGTTAAACCCCACAAACCAAACCAAGCCTGTTCCTTACGGCTTCCAAAGCTCGTTGCGTGCACGGTTACAATCCACCGTTTTCCGGCATCTCGATCGCAAGGGGAAAAAAAGGAAAAACGATCGGCACAAAACGATGCTTCGAGAAACGCGAGCGCAAACGCAGACGCACGCGAAGAGCCAGCCATGGCGGCGAACGCAAAACAAAGAAAAAATGACGCGCTGGTCACGCCAGCCAATAGGAGACGCGGAACGCGACAGCCAATCAGAGACCATCAACGGCCTTCAGAAAACCGGCGCTCGCAGCCGTGCCGCTTGAGCGACCCCATTTTGAGATAGCGCAAATTGCACACAAAGAAAGCAGGTTCAAACCAAGCCCAAGATGGCGGCAATCGGCCAGCTGGAACGGCTGCGGCGCGCGCGGCAATTTCGAACAAATTTTCTCTTCTCGGGGGGCATTTCGCAGCTGCCGTGATGTTTTGAAAACCGATTTTATCGCATTTCCTGACCGACTTCAGCGTTAATAATTTTAGTGCAGGTGCTCAAAAGGTTAAACCTTCAGAAATAGGGTATTTTCAAAATCGTTTTTTTTTTACCATTTTCGGCCGTTCTAAGACCCGCGTCTCCCCTTAACAGTCGGCACTTATGTCTTGTAGGTTTATATTTTGTAGTTGTGTGTGGTAGCGCTGTTTCAAATTTTCCTATAGCCAAAATGAACCAGTTTGCTCAAAAAGAAGTGTATTTTTATGAATATTTCTCAAACCACGCACCTAGCGGCCTCCTGCGAAAGCTCTGACAAACCTGGATATCATTTCACATTTACCCGCCTCCCTCATGCCTCCCTAGCCACCCCCATCGCGAGCGATCGCACCCGCCAAAGGCACCTGTTCATTTTTTCTTCCTCCATGGCACTCGCGAGGCACATGGACGGACTTCTTTTTTTTAATAAAGTTGAACACACCCTTAAACTCCTCCTCGTGTTCCTACGGGATGGCAGACTCAGGGCTCAGCTTTCAACCATGCCGCACATTACTCATCCTTCCATACGTACCCTTTGTACGCATCCCCCCCGAACTCCCTCGTCAGAAGCATTCCACACTCCATGCTCGCAAGGCTTGCAGAAAGTCTTGTGCATTTCCTGCGCTGGCCCTCTCACCTGCGCGCCAAAAACAATTCGCTCTCTCGCCCAGCAAGCGCCTTGCCCCCCCCCCTCCCATTCCAGCTTCTTGCATCTCTTGCACAGGCCCTCTCTCTGTGCGGAGGCGACAGCAATGGGGCCATGACGTTCACATCAGTCGGGAGCGTGCTGCCTGGGGCCCTGCGGCCGCTTAGTAAACGTAAAAAATAAAGCCATCCGCTCAAAACTAACCCGAATGATATGTCTGTGCTAGTGTAATCATGTCTTAAGAATGCAATTGTGGTGCTGTCTCATATTCTTGGATATTTGTTCAGTATACCTTTAAACCCCGCAAATTAAACCAAGCCAAACTGTTTAATTAACTCTCTAATTTGCACAGTTGGGTGGTTAGTGTCATTGAGGAGTCTGAAGCCATGGGCAAGACAGTGCTGTATATCAGTTTCTGAAGCAAAGAAAAGCTCAATTTTTAAAGTCGAGCAACGTAAGAAAATCTGGTGCTTTTTTCTTTCGCTCTAAACCAAAGCAGAGCGCATTAGACGTGCTGGAAGCTTGGTGGTAGTAAGACGTTCACAGACAATATATGGCAGTGGCTATGGCACCCAATTGAAATTTCGTGCACTGTTCTGTCACATTATATAGGGTTTTGCATCTCCATTTGATAAATGAAAAGAAATCATTGTCACCGGCATGGTTTTTAGTTTTTAGAGAAACAGATGAAAAAATAGTGCACAAATGAAATGTAGAGATTCAGCCATCCTTAAACCAAGTTTCACGGGTGTTGTAATCGCCCGCAGTCACGTTCGCAGCTGCCTCTTCAATGTTGGCTCGTTTCCGCGCTTGGTAAGCTTCTTGGCAATGGCCAGTCTCATTCAATGGTTTTGGCAACCTGTCTGGCATGGCTGTGGTCTCTCTCTTTAGCAAGGTGAGAGGTGCATATGGTGTATTATGATGTTACTGCACAACGCGAGAGTGTATTGCAGTTTTACACGAGGCAAGGTCGGCAGCGGTGATAATACGGTGCTCTGTTTCCTGGGCACGACGACGTTTGTTGTGCGGCGCAATATGAAACATGTGGCGCACTAGAGAGCCTACATGTTGCGCCACTGCACCTAGCTTAAGCCATTTGAAGGGGCATTTATCGCCGCCCGCTAAAGACCAGTGTTACCAGTTGAGCTAAAGATGCCATTTTGGTCCCCTACTGAACTGGCGCTCTGCATGCAGGGGAGAGTTGCCACTCGTACACTGCGGAGGCCAGACTTTTGCTTCACTGCTCAACTGCATGAAATTGTAGTTGCGCACTGCAGTGAATATTAAGTGATAGCTTATACAGCTCGTTTGGACGAAAAGCCATCGGCACAATAGTAGTAGTAGTCTGCACCGCGTGTCGGAAATAATCGGGGCTGCATAAAAAGTCCTGTCATGGTAATTTGTGGTTTAGTATTGATGATTTATTGGTAATGATAGACAATGATGAGTCAAGAAAAATAATTGGTGAGTTGAAGAAATTAAAAAATTGAAAAAAGAGTTCAAGAGTGTCAAAATGCTCAGAATGTAAAGTCAGGGCTTGATGATGCTAATTAAGAAAATGAGTCCTTAATTGATAAATTTATCATTTGATATATTCGAAAAATGTGGCAAAGGGGATTTAAAGCTGTCAAAGTGCTCACAATAAAAAGCTAATGCTTGACGATACTAAGTGTTGGCATATCACAAATAAAAAAAAAAATCAGTTGGTTGGTCGGTTTGTGGGCTTTAACATCCCAAAGAGACTCAGGAAAATTTAAAAATTAAAAAAGTAAATTGGCGTAATATATCGTCTGTGTGTCAGAAACTCCATACCATCATACCTTTAACAGTAGAGCTTTCCAAAGCAACATGCTGTCATGTATGGAGGGAGGATGTACAAATAGTCGTAACATGACTCGTAGTCATAATGCAACATAGCAAGCCTCAGTTGTTTAAAAAGTTGCGTGCTGTGAGGCGTTGAGCCTATAGAAACATTGTGTAAAGTCATCACTTGTCATAGTCATGATTTGTAATACTAAGGGAAATTGGCATGACTTAGCACTTTCAAAAGCACCGTACTGCAAGCTGTGGATGTTGTACAAACATTATGTGTAATCAATAGTCATAATGCAAATTAGCAGTACTCAGTGCCTTTGAAAGTCATCAGCCTGACTATGCCCACAGCAGGGCATAGGCCTTGCCTATATCACTCCAGTTAACCCAGCCCTGTGCCAGCTGTGTCCCTTTGAACTCTGCAAATTTAATCTCATCCTTCTAACTTTCTGCTGCCCCCTGCTACGCTTGCCTTCACTTGGAATCCAGTCTGTTACTCTTAAGGAGCAGCTGTTATCTTGCCTTCACATGCACATCCTGCCCATGCTCATTTCGACCAGAATGTCATCAACTTGCGTTTGTTAACCTGCCTGCCAGTTTCCATTCTATAGCATTCTGTATTGACCTCAGTTTAGCAGTTTTTGTTAGTCCACATTTCTGCCTCATTGATTAGTACCGAAAAGGTGCAACTGCCTGCATACTTTCCTCTTGAGGGACACTGGTATGCTGCCATCAATGATCTGACAATGCTTGTTAAATACACTCTATCCAAATCTGTTCCTCATAGTCATTGCCCTCTCGTCCTGATCTGCAGCCATTACCTTTCATTAGCAGACATATTCTTTTACCATTTACAGCACCTCGCTACCTATTTTAAACTGTTGTTTTCCTAGGCTCTTGAACATTACTTCAACATATCTTCTGCTTATTAATTTTAACTCTGCCATTGTGTTTTAAGTTATTCATCATCCTTTGCAATTCTTGCACAGAGGTGCATAGCAGCAAGGCAGATGCCATCAGCAAATTGCAGATTACTCAGGTTTTCTCCAGCAACCCTTATCTAGATTTCCAACCTAGATTTCCAAGCAAGCAAACTCGAGATACCATGTCTTCTTACCTAACACCTTATTTAATGGGAATTTATAACTTTATGGAGGACTATCGTTGATATGCAGCCACTACAGATACCAAGGTCACGTCGGCTACTGCGACATCTGTGCCCTCATTCATGAGCTGTTCTACATGCAAAGTGCGCAGAAAGATTGAAGCAGAGTTCCAATGCAGCACAGCAGACGTCTGTAACGAATAGCAGATGTGCACAAGAGCGTTCAGAGGACTCTTAACATCCCTGTGCTCTGTTACCGCAGTTACTACGATAACCATCATGCATTTGCGGAAAGCAGCTGAAGAACATGTGTGGGACCCAATGTCCAGACAGCAACCCATAGTATAAGGGTCAGATTTCCGGAAACCCCGAATGGCCGCAGAGGTAGGGGTGTGCATCTTTAGATCGCTGACGAGACTGCTTACTTCGTACCCGGCTTGAAGCAGGATGGAAGCTGTGTAGCAACAGTTAACCCCAATTCCCAGTTCAGTCTCATTCCTGAAACTGTTAGAAAATAAATAAAAAAATAAAGCGGAATGAGAAAATGCTTACACCTGCGGAGCATTAACAGGCTTAAGCCAATCAAAATAAAATGAATTGGGCCCAGTCGGCAAAAAGTTTAATTTGGTGGAAAAAGCCAACTGAAAAAATAAAATTGGGAATGGTAACGCGTCTATGTCCTGAGGGTTCAACGAGCAGAGGGTGGGCAGTCCTTGCAGAGCTGGTTTAATTTACGATTTTTTTTTAATAGAAATGCCCGAATAATTTACACACACGCAGAAAAGAAAGGAAAAGAAAAAACGAAAGAAATAAAAGTAATAATAAAATAATTAAGAAAAATAAATAAATAAATAAAAAGAAATTACGTTTTATTGATAACATGATAAGGTAAATTTAGGAAAATACATAAATAAAAAACCACACAAAAAGGATCAAAATAAACGAAGATCTATGCAGCTGCAGGTATAGGCTGGGTTTGTGAACTGCAATCGGTAATAAAGAAAAAATGCAAAAAGGCAGAGCAATACGTACAAGACATAATATAATCGAAGTTATATGTACATATTATTTGGGAGAAAAAGGAAATAATAATAATATTTATATATTTACATTAGCTGTTCTGTACAAAATGTGTACAATATTTAGATTTGAGAAAAGAAGTGATGAAAAATAAATAATAATAAAGAGAATACTTATAACAGCAGTAATGAAATTGATACTTATGGGAAAAGTTAAAACAGAAATAAAAATCAATAATCTGATATGGTAACAGCTGCATTTCTCCATTCCAGAGAGGGCTGACATGAATGTCTGCCTCATATGGCCTGAATGACCCTCCCCAGAAAAGGAAAAACTGCAGCTACATTTACGTGTTTGTGTTCGTGTGTAGTCAGGTAGGTTAGAACTAACCACTGATACTATGCGCATTAATAGCACGCAACATCTTTTGTCGTCAAGCCAACGTCTCCAGTTGGCCGTTGGTTGGTCATTCGGCTGAATGTTAGGTAGTCGAGACACCAAATGTGATGTGATGGGACATGATGTCAAGTAATGAAACACATCTCCCTCGGCATAACCGCATGGACAGGCTGACGTGGTAGTGAGTCCAAAGCGGTTAAAATACTTCGGGAAGCGACCGTGTCCCGTTAGAAAAGTAACCAACGGCTTCGCCGGAAAGAAATTTTGAGGTATGTTAAATATGTTTGGTATCCAATTATAAGTTAAAGTATTCTCATTGTTGTCCCGCCACCAGGCCTCCCATTTCGCTCTTACTGATTTTTTCAATGCCATACATACGGAATTTTTGGATTTAGCAGAATATCGAATTCGAATTGATTTATATGTTTTGGATGCAATTATGTCAGCTATTTCATTCCCTACGACGCCCGAATGAGCTGGGACATGAAATAGATTTACTGTGCGAATAGAGGCGACCGTATTTAGAAGTTGTATGATAGTATCAATTTGTGGGTCTAATGTGCAATAATTTGAAAGGGCATTGAGGAGTGAAAGAGAGTCTGTGTAGATGTGGACAGGTGTTCGTCCATTCTGATGCTTCACATACCTCAATGTCTCTCCAAATGCTATTTTTTCGACCCAATACGTGCTGTTTGCCAATTCGACCCTAAACCGGCCTACTGAAAAAATTTGGCCAGTTTGTGTAATTGCTACGAATGCAGCACCTGCAGCCGTGCAAGTATAGGAACCATCTGTGAAGACATGGAGCGCTGGCAGCGACGCCTTTGCCGCTGCCGCAACCATGTCCAAAAGAAACTACTTCCGACGGATGTTGAAGGGCCTCATTAAAAGGAGACACTATCTCCGAGACAAGATATGAATTTTGGCCGAATGTCTTATATCACACTACGAATAATTTAAACTCCGCGCTTAACCTATCAAGGTCAAACTGCAACGAAGCGGCATGCGTTAAAATTTGAAGTGCCCTCGTGCTTGTTGTGGAGTAAGCTCCAGCCAACGCCATTAGCGGAGCCCGCTGCACAGTTATCAATCTTGCACGGAGTCCCGAGTGGGGACACTCAGTCCACCACACAGGGGAGGCGTAAGTTAGAGTTGGCAGAATGACCTGACGGTATAGCCTTCTGAGCTGTTCCGGTGCCAGCGTGCCACTCATGCGCAAAAGGGTTCCAAGACGCGCAGCAAGCATTTCAGCACGCTCCTTCAGATATTCGCCATGACCGACAAAGTGCGGTCTATGAAGACTTCGAGCACCCGGACAGACGGTCTGAACTTAAGACAGACGGCATCCAGGTGAACGGTTGGTGGCGTGCGCCCCATGCCTCTTCTCGGAGGCGAGAACAGGACGCACGCCGTCTTCTGAGCGCAGATGGTTACCCTGGCCGTCGCCGCCCATGTCGTCACTCGTCTGAGTGCATCCTCTGCCAAAGTCTGCAGAACCCTAGGCAAAAGAACGACAACGTCGTCTGCATAGGAGCGACACGCCCTCTGGCATGTTTCAGGAGCAGCACTTAAAATAGGCGGCGTCAACCTTCGTGCACCGACCAACGGTGCAGTAACAGCATGCTGTATTTTCGTCCCGTCTTTGCCGCATTGATCATTTATGCGGCGTGTTGATAATGAAATGGAATGTGCGTCGGAAATGTCGGCCTTTAGCTGCATCGCGAAAGTATACAAATTCGCATCGGTTAAGTGCAGTACCGGATGCCGCCAGGTTACTGCAGAGATGCCGTCCGCGAGCACTGTGGCTGATGGCACTCTGGTCGTGCGCAGCTCCCTGGCCATTGCTAGGCCTTGTTTGTTTGGCATTAGAGACTTTTAGTATAGCGTACACAGACACACGCAAAGGAATAGCGCACGCCAAAAATATCGTGACAGGCACTGCGCATGCGCTATACGATAGCCGAGACCGAACTCTTTCGTACGATAGGCCAGCGTACGCTGAAACCTGAGTTTATCGTACCCAGCCCTCACGTACGATGGGAGATCAGCGTTGACAAGATGGCGGCGTCCAGGCCGCCCGCTTCAGAGTGAATTTGTCTTCGTTACCGCGTTTTTGAGCGCGCTGCCGCCTATAAATGGCACACGGGGTTTTCGCTTTGCCTCGTGTAGCATTGAGCACAAATAATTAGCGAATATTTACCTCTATTTTTCATTTTGCACCGCGGCAGCGCAGTCCCTAAGCCTGACGAGTAGCGTTGCTTTGTTGGTATGGCAACGCCATGAAGTGAATAGTCTTGGCTTGACTGCTTACACGCGTGTATCCGTAAAAATATGCTTGGCAGTACGGGCATGGTACGGGGCTGAAAGGAGGCCGTTGTGCACCATGACGGCAATACAAGGTAAAAGTCGTCAGCCCAGGAATACCGTTAGGGAGTACAACAAAACTGCCACAGCAAAGAAACTGGCTCCGGTGCGACTTGGCTAGGTTTGGCTTGCGAGTAAAAAAAAAGCCCGAATGTGTTTTCTTATTCTAAACCTAGATGTCGCCACTGTAGTTCGCGTTAGCGCTTTCGTACGGCCAACTAAAAGCGCCGATGCAACACACGGAGTATCGTCCCATAAATTTCTAGCGTTTATCGTACGAAAGCGTCCATACGCTATACTAAAAGTCTCTATTGAAGCTACGGTGAACGGTGTTTTAGAATCGGCCACTTCACTGTCTCTCTAGCCTAGCCGCTCGCGTGCTCCGTGCAGGATTCTTTCGTGTAGCTGCGGATTGGTGATAGCCTGCACTGCTGCATGTGCTGAGCTGCTTTGCTGATGTGTTGTGCCATCGATTCTGGCTCGGGTGATGCCTAACACACGTGCACGTTACGCATTGACACTTCCTAAATAGTGTGCGAGAGGACTTGAAACAAAAATACACTATACTACCCTTCTTGCTAATCTCAAGTCTTAAGATTCGCGGACGAGTAACTCATGCTCACCTGTAATCCAAACTTTGTAGCAATCTCTTTAAATGATCAGTCCGTGCTCACGGCGATATGTTTACATTCAATTCGTTATACACCACAAGAGATGCCGTCGACTATCATGAAAGTGCTCTTGGCTAAAGACAGTGGCATGTTTGCAAGCGTGCCAGCTTCCATGCAGAGGTGTTGCTCCGCGACAAGAAAGGCCACCGTTGGTGAAACTGCAGAAGACAGTACCGCTGACACCGGACACTGACCAGCAGTGCAAGATAAGAAAGGGGTCTTGTAGAAAGCCATACTCGGCAGGAGTGCATGCTGATTTGCGCTCAATGGGACAGGGATATGTAAGGAAGTGCTTCTCCGCGGCGGCCACCAGTGTGTGTGGACCCACCTTCAAAGGGCGATGGCAGGGTTATTTGATGTATTGCTGTCCTATACTTGTATGAATAATATACGGGTCTGTGATTCAACTCGCAAAGTTTTAGTGCCCTTTGCATATTGCAAAAAAACGCGATAGAAATCGGAATTGGGAAGCTCCTCCCACCGAGAGCGACCGCCATTTTCAAATGCTCGTGTGACGTCACAGATGATATGCAGCAGAGCGTCGTCTGCTGCAATGCAGGCTGCAATATCAAAAGACACGTCTCTTCTTCCCATTTTTTTTTTATTTTGATTGACAAAGTGGTCGTCGCTCATGTACTCATGAAGATGTTGCTTAATGAAAATGTTATCGCACGAAAGCGATGTAGAGTAAGGCATCTTTCTTCAGCATAAGCACCGGTTACAGTCAGTGGGCTGCTTGGTTATAGGTTCCTCAGCTTATCGACATACTGATCTGTCGCATATTACAAAGGCGACGACTCAAGCAGGACCAACGGTCGCCTATCGTTGTAGTGTGAAGTTTTGCGGCACCGCGACGCCGATGAAACTGATCAGCGGACGGTTGTCCGATCTGTTTTGGTCGGATTGGAGGCCAAGCGAGAACTTGACACCCGATGACTGAACGGCCTGAACAGTTGCACTTGTCTGTAGCTTAACTGTATTAGAAAGAAAACAAAAACAAGAAGCTACGCTTTATATGTTCCCCATTGTCATCAGCAATGACCTTGGCCAGAAATATTAGGCGGCCCCGAACTGCCGGCCCGTTCAGTGACGAGTAGGCGTAGTGTGAGTACCGCAAGGCTCGGGTCTAGAGTTTCGTCGACTACGGAGCGTGCATTCACAAGCTTTAGCTGTTGCATGTGGCCATCGAGTGTAGTTCTGACAGTAGCGACCCCAAATCGACCCTCAATGTCTCCATCGAAGGACAGCTACTTCCCGACCGAGACAAGATACGAGTCTTGGGAATATGGCGCCAGAGCAATCAGCGCTGTGGCCATACGCTCGGCCTTCCCAAGCAATCGACCACTCAGGTCGCCAGGATGATCACGCGTGTGTCGCAGAAGCGGAGCGCTATGCGAGAGGGGGATATTCTGCGCCTGGTTCAGAGCCTGGTACTCAGTCGCGTGGGCTACACCCTCCCGTATTTCAACCTCAACAAAGGAGAAATGGAAAGTGCAGATATCTTCATCCGCAAAGATTATAAGACAGCCCTGCACCTGCCAATGAACACCTCCAATGCAAAACTACTAGCTCTTGGAGTTCACAACACCTTCGAAGAGATCAAAGAAGCCCAACTGGTCACGCAGATAGCCAGGCTCCAGCAGACTCCTACGGGGCGCTCGCTTAATTCTTAGGCGACTGGGGCTAGGTGGAACTGCGGAAATCGAGAATCGTACTGCGAGCATACCGGGCACAATTCGCCAGATGCTAAAGGTTAGCTCCCTTCCCCGGAACATGGACCCCAAGTTGCATGTGGCCCATAGGGCAGCTTGGGCGAAGTATGTACAACAAAATTTAGCTACAAAATCCACAACGGTATACACGGACACGGCTCCGTATACAGGAAGCTCACATAGCGCTCTGGCGGTAGCTATTGATTCCAACATAAAAGAACTAGCTAGCGCCTCAGTCAGGGATTGCACGTAAAGGAGCAGCTGGCCGTTGCTCTAGCGGCGGTAGCCGGGTATCGAAGCAACACGCTTACCATTCTTACAGATTCGAGAGAAGCGTGCCGTAACTACATGAACGGCCGCATAGGTCGCGCCGCGCTCAGGCTCCTCCAGAGCACGACCCCATCAAAGGTCGCACACAACATCTACTGGGTACCAGGACACACCTACATGTGGGGAACGAACGCGCCGATGAGGTAGGTCGAGGGTACACGAGCCGAGCTTCCTCCCAATTGGACAATCTACCCGAGCGAATCAGCCCTACGTACTCAGACATTCTGAACTACTATAAGGGGGTACGGATCTGCTATCCGCCGCCTCATCGAGATCTAAAACAACAAGAGGCAGTGTACTGGCGAAGACTGCAGACAGGGACATTCCCTAACCTGCATATCCTAAGCAAAATTTACCCGTAACAATATCGGGACACCTGCCCATGGTGTGGTAGGAAACCTTCGTTATACCACATCACTTGGCAATGTAGAAATAACGATAGCATTTGTAAAGACTTGAGTCGGAGCAACTGACAACGTTGTCGCGGAACAGTAATGGCTGCCAGAAAAAAGTAGAGCTAGGTCTATGCCACTGTATAGCGTCGTGTTGTTTGGCTGCATCCACGTGCCCCCACCACCGTTCTGGTGTAGTTGGTTGCCACTGGCTCCTGAAAGTTTCGTATTGAAAGTTTCCTGGAAGTTTCGTTGTGGCTGGGGGGGGGGGGGGGGGGGGGCATTTTAGGAAAAGAGTGCTGAGAAGGTGCCACGTGGCTGCTGCTTCTGCTGCCGTGACAACAGGCGGATCGAGTGAAGTGGGAAAGCTACAGCGCAGCCGTTTGTGGGACTGCGAAGGACGAAAGTTGGGGGCGCGTTTATTATGTGGCAGAAAAAGTGCAAATTTTGACGACTAAATTTGGGGGTGCTTTCATTATGCGAGCAAATATGATATATGCCCGAGGATGCAGGATTGAATCTCTGCCACAGTGGCCACTTTTCGATGGAGGCGAAAAGAAAGGTGCTTTGTTTGTTGTGCGATGTCAGTGTGTCAGTGCACGTTAAAGAACCCTGTTCTGTTAAAGGGAGACACTGGTCTTAAAACAAATTTTTTTATTATTAGAGATATCACAATGAAATTCGGTGTGTATATGTATTTCTCCCTGCTGTTTTTAAAAATATAATTTGTTTTGCTATATCTCAATTAGTTCTCATGCTATGGAAATATAACTGATGCCTAATTAGGTCATTTCTTACGGGTGATTAAGACACTTTCCCTAATTATTTGACTCTGAATAAAATGTAGCTGTAGCCAAAGACCTGCCATGTGGAGCTATGCTGCTTAATTATCACAAAGGTGCGTTATCATATAAAAATGGCCAATTTTGCCGATGCCCCATAATTTTTAAATATAATTAGTTGACTTACGCTCCCCCATGTTTGATATGTTCAACCTAGCAACATAAAAATAGCATAGCTCCATAGTTCAGTTCTTTCTGAATGCAACGGTGTAAGACTTATTAAAATTGTACCACAAGAACGTAATGAAAAGTTCCGTAAGGCTAGTCATGTTGGCAAAAAATATGAAGTTGAGAAAATTGCATTTGAAGTTTTGACTGACTGCAGAAAATTTTGGGAGGAATCTTCAAGTGCAGATTTTATTTCAGTGTTCCCTATCTGTCCCCCTGCCAAACAAAACAAAAAATGTCTTATTCCATCCAACAAAACATTTCCTAAAAATTTTGAAGATGTGTACATGACAAAATTGTAAAAAATTCATAAAGTTATGGACTTTATTTTTTTTTTTTTTTTATGCCGACGAGAGTGCGGGGCTAAGATGTCCAGCTCCAAGTATAATATCTTGAGCCCTGCAAACAGTTTCTTGAGGGAATTAGCGGTCCCGTGCCAAGGGGGCTTGTGACAAACAGTTTGGTGGCCCTGAAAAGCTCTATTGTGACGCTCGTGTGATTGACTGCTCGCATCTTCGCGATCTTGCCGCAGGTTCCGCGCTTCGTGTGCGCAATAAAGTTGTTAACGCTTTCATGTCCACAATCGCGAATTCTGTACTGGCATTGCATTCCGTGCTGTGGCCGCAGTGAAACTCTCGTTGGGTCGCCGATTTTCCCGACAAAATGGACATTGCACCGACCGCTCAACACAGTGCGTCTGCTTCGCCATAGAGTAGTACGCGGCGGTGGCATCAGTGTATCGTGATCTGGGATGCAGTTCGCACTGTAATTTGAACCCACGGTGTCGTTGTAACGCAAGTCCCGACAGCAGGCTTGCGGCTTTTGTTCCATGCCTACGCCAGTCTGGAGTCCTCCACTACGGCGTCTCTCATAGCCTTAGTCGCTTTGGGACGTTAAACCCCACAAACCAAACCAAGCCTGTTCCTTACGGCTTCCAAAGCTCGTTGCGTGCACGGTTACAATCCACCGTTTTCCGGCATCTCGATCGCAAGGGGAAAAAAAGGAAAAACGATCGGCACAAAACGATGCTTCGAGAAACGCGAGCGCAAACGCAGACGCACGCGAAGAGCCAGCCATGGCGGCGAACGCAAAACAAAGAAAAAATGACGCGCTGGTCACGCCAGCCAATAGGAGACGCGGAACGCGACAGCCAATCAGAGACCATCAACGGCCTTCAGAAAACCGGCGCTCGCAGCCGTGCCGCTTGAGCGACCCCATTTTGAGATAGCGCAAATTGCACACAAAGAAAGCAGGTTCAAACCAAGCCCAAGATGGCGGCAATCGGCCAGCTGGAACGGCTGCGGCGCGCGCGGCAATTTCAAACAAATTTTCTCTTCTCGGGGGGCATTTCGCAGCTGCCGTGATGTTTTGAAAACCGATTTTATCGCATTTCCTGACCGACTTCATCGTTAATAATTTGAGTGCAGGTGCTCAAAAGGTTAAACCTTCAGAAATAGGGTATTTTCAAAATCGTTTTTTTGACCATTTTCGGCCGTTCTAAGACCCGCGTCTCCCCTTAACAGTCGGCACTTATGTCTTGTAGGTTTATATTTTGTAGTTGTGTGTGGTAGCGCTGTTTCAAATTTTCCTATAGCCAAAATGAACCAGTTTGCTCAAAAAGAAGTGTATTTTTATGAATATTTCTCAAACCACGCACCTAGCGGCCTCCTGCGAAAGCTCTGACAAACCTGGATATCATTTCACATTTACCCGCCTCCCTCATGCCTCCCTAGCCACCCCCATCGCGAGCGATCGCACCCGCCAAAGGCACCTGTTCATTTTTTCTTCCTCCATGGCACTCGCGAGGCACATGGACGGACTTCTTTTTTTTAATAAAGTTGAACACACCCTTAAACTCCTCCTCGTGTTCCTACGGGATGGCAGACTCAGGGCTCAGCTTTCAACCATGCCGCACATTACTCATCCTTCCATACGTACCCTTTGTACGCATCCCCCCCGAACTCCCTCGTCAGAAGCATTCCACACTCCATGCTCGCAAGGCTTGCAGAAAGTCTTGTGCATTTCCTGCGCTGGCCCTCTCACCTGCGCGCCGAAAACAATTCGCTCTCTCGCCCAGCAAGCGCCT
Source organism: Amblyomma maculatum (assembly GCF_055883805.1). Classification (NCBI taxonomy): domain Eukaryota; kingdom Metazoa; phylum Arthropoda; class Arachnida; order Ixodida; family Ixodidae; genus Amblyomma; species Amblyomma maculatum. The sequence continues at coordinate 500,790,102 of NC_139344.1, forward strand.
TGCCCCCCCTCCCATTCCAGCTTCTTGCATCTCTTGCACAGGCCCTCTCTCTGTGCGGAGGCGACAGCAATGGGGCCATGACGTTCACATCAGTCGGGAGCGTGCTGCCTGGGGCCCTGCGGCCGCTTAGTAAACGTAAAAAATAAAGCCATCCGCTCAAAACTAACCCGAATGATATGTCTGTGCTAGTGTAATCATGTCTTAAGAATGCAATTGTGGTGCTGTCTCATATTCTTGGATATTTGTTCAGTATACCTTTAAACCCCGCAAATTAAACCAAGCCAAACTGTTTAATTAACTCTCTAATTTGCACAGTTGGGTGGTTAGTGTCATTGAGGAGTCTGAAGCCATGGGCAAGACAGTGCTGTATATCAGTTTCTGAAGCAAAGAAAAGCTCAATTTTTAAAGTCGAGCAACGTAAGAAAATCTGGTGCTTTTTTCTTTCGCTCTAAACCAAAGCAGAGCGCATTAGACGTGCTGGAAGCTTGGTGGTAGTAAGACGTTCACAGACAATATATTGCAGTGGCTATGGCACCCAATTGAAATTTCGTGCACTGTTCTGTCACATTATATACGGTTTTGCATCTCCATTTGATAAATGAAAAGAAATCATTGTCACCGGCATGGTTTTTAGTTTTTAGAGAAACAGATGAAAAAATAGTGCACAAATGAAATGTAGAGATTCAGCCATCCTTAAACCAAGTTTCACGGGTGTTGTAATCGCCCGCAGTCACATTCGCAGCTGCCTCTTCAATGTTGGCTCGTTTCCGCACTTGGTAAGCTTCTTGGCAATGGCCAGTCTCATTCAATGGTTTTGGCAACCTGTCTGGCATGGCTGTGGTCTCTCTCTTTAGCAAGGTGAGAGGTGCATATGGTGTATTATGATGTTACTGCACAACGCGAGAGTGTATTGCAGTTTTACACGAGGCAAGGTCGGCAGCGGTGATAGCACGGTGCTCTGTTTCCTGGGCACGACGACGTTTGTTGTTCGGCGCAATATGAAACATGTGGCGCACTAGAGAGCCTACATGTTGCGCCACTGCACCTAGCTTAAGGCATTTGAAGGGGCACTTATCGCCGCCCGCTATAGACCAGTGTTACCAGTTGAGCTAAAGATGCCATTTTGGTCCCCTACTGAACTGGCGCTCTGCATGCAGGGGAGATTTGCCACTCGTACACTGCGGAGGCCAGACTTTTGCTTCACTGCTCAACTGCATGAAATTGTAGTTGCGCACTGCAGTGAATATTAAGTGATAGCTTATACAGCTCGTTTGGACGAAAAGCCATCGGCACAATAGTAGTAGTAGTCTGCACCACGTGTCGGAAATAATCGGGGCTGCATAAAAAGTCCTGTCATGGTAATTTGTGGTTTAGTATTGATGATTTATTGGTAATGATAGACAATGATGAGTCAAGAAAAATAATTGGTGAGTTGAAGAAATTAAAAAATTGAAAAAAGAGTTCAAGAGTGTCAAAATGCTCAGAATGTAAAGTCAGGGCTTGATGATGCTAATTAAGAAAATGAGTCCTTAATTGATAAATTTATCATTTGATATATTCGAAAAATGTGGCAAAGGGGATTTAAAGCTGTCAAAGTGCTCACAATAAAAAGCTAATGCTTGACGATACTAAGTGTTGGCATATCACAAATAAAAAAAAAAATCGGTTGGTCGGTTTGTGGGCTTTAACATCCCAAAGAGACTCAGGAAAATTTAAAAATTAAAAAAGTAAATTGGCGTAATATATCGTCTGTGTGTCAGAAACTCCATACCATCATACCTTTAACAGTAGAGCTTTCCAAAGCAACATGCTGTCATGTATGGAGGGAGGATGTACAAATAGTCGTAACATGACTCGTAGTCATAATGCAACATAGCAAGCCTCAGTTGTTTAAAAAGTTGCGTGCTGTGAGGCGTTGAGCCTATATAAACATTGTGTATAGTCATCACTTGTCATAGTCATGATTTGTAATACTAAGGGAAATTGGCATGACTTAGCACTTTCAAAAGCACCGTACTGCAAGCTGTGGATGTTGTACAAACATTATGTGTAATCAATAGTCATAATGAAATTAGCAGTACTCAGGGCCTTTGAAAGTCATCAGCCTGACTATGCACACAGCAGGGCATAGGCCTTGCCCATATCACTCCAATTAACCCAGCCCTGTGCCAGCTGTGTCCCTTTGAACTCTGCAAATTTAATCTCATCCTTCTAACTTTCTGCTGCCCCCTGCTACGCTTGCCTTCACTTGGAATCCAGTCTGTTACTCTTAAGGAGCAGCTGTTATCTTGCCTTCACATGCACATCCTGCCCATGCTCATTTCGACCAGAATGTCATCAACTTGCGTTTGTTTCCTGACCTGCCTCTGTTAACCTGCCTGCCAGTTTCCATTCTATAGCATTCTGTATTGACCTCAGTTTAGCAGTTTTTGTTAGTCCACATTTCTGCCTCATTGATTAGTACCGAAAAGGTGCAACTGCCTGCATACTTTCCTCTTGAGGGACACTGGTATGCTGCCATCAATGATCTGACAATGCTTGTTAAATACACTCTATCCAAATCTGTTTCTCATAGTCATTGCCCTCTCGTTGTCCTGATCTGCAGCCATTACCTTTCATTAGCAGACATATTCTTTTACCATTTACAGCACCTCGCTACCTATTTTAAACTGTTGTTTTCCTAGGCTCTTGAACATTACTTCAACATATCTTCTGCTTATTAATTTTAACTCTGCCATTGTGTTTTAAGTTATTCATCATCCTTTGCAATTCTTGCACAGAGGTGCATAGCAAGACAGATGCCATCAGCAAATTGCAGATTACTCAGGTTTTCTCCAGCAACCCTTATCTAGATTTCCAACCTAGATTTCCAAGCAAGCAAACTCGAGATATCATGTCTTCTTACCTAACACCTTATTTAATGGGAATTTATAACTTTATGGAGGACTATCGTTGATATGCAGCCACTACAGATACCAAGGTCACGTCGGCTACTGCGACATCTGTGCCCTCATTCATGAGCTGTTCTACATGCAAAGTGCGCAGAAAGATTGAAGCAGAGTTCCAATGCAGCACAGCAGACGTCTGTAACGAATAGCAGATGTGCACAAGAGCGTTCAGAGGACTCTTAACATCCCTGTGCTCTGTTACCGCAGTTACTACGATAACCATCATGCATTTGCGGAAAGCAGCTGAAGAACATGTGTGGGAGCCAATGTCCAGACAGCAACCCATAGTATAATGGTCAGATTTCCGGAAACCCCGAATGGCCGCAGAGGTAGGGGTGTGCATCTTTAGATCGCTGACGAGACTGCTTACTTCGTACCCGGCTTGAAGCAGGATGGAAGCTGTGTAGCAACAGTTAACCCCAATTCCCAGTTCAGTCTCATTCCTGAAACTGTTAGAAAATAAATAAAAAAATAAAACGGAATGAGAAAATGCTTACACCTGCGGAGCATTAACAGGCTTAAGCCAATCAAAATAAAATGAATTGGGCCCAGTCGGCAAAAAGTTTAATTTGGTGGAAAAAGCCAACTGAAAAAATAAAATTGGGAATGGTAACGCGTCTATGTCCTGAGGGTTCAACGAGCAGAGGGTGGGCAGTCCTTGCAGAGCTGGTTTAATTTACGATTTTTTTTAATAGAAATGCCCGAATAATTTACACACACGCAGAAAAGAAAGGAAAAGAAAAAACGAAAGAAATAAAAGTAATAATAAAATAATAAAGAAAAATAAATAAATAAATAAAAAGAAATTACGTTTTATTGATAACATGATAAGGTAAATTTAGGAAAATACATAAATAAAAAAACCACACAAAAAGGATCAAAATAAACGAAGATCTATGCAGCTGCAGGTATAGGCTGGGTTTGTGAACTGCAATCGGTAATAAAGAAAAAATGCAAAAAGGCAGAGCAATACGTACAAGACATAATATAATCGAAGTTATATGTACATATTATTTGGGAGAAAAAGGAAATAATAATAATATTTATATATTTACATTAGCTGTTCTGTACAAAATCTGTACAATATTTAGATTAGAGAAAAGAAGTGATGAAAAATAAATAATAATAAAGAGAATACTTATAACAGCAGTAACGAAATTGATACTTATGGAAAAAGTTAAAACAGAAATAAAAATCAATAATCTGATATGGTAACAGCTGCATTTCTCCATTCCAGAGAGGGCTGACATGAATGTCTGCCTCATATGGCCTGAATGACCCTCCCCAGAAAAGGAAAAACTGCAGCTACATTTACGTGTTTGTGTTCGTGTGTAGTCAGGTAGGTTAGAACTAACCACTGATACTATGCGCATTAATAGCACGCAACATCTTTTGTCGTCAAGCCAACGTCTCCAGTTGGCCGTTGGTTGGTCATTCGGCTGAATGTTAGGTAGTCGAGACACCAAATGTGATGTGATGGGACATGATGTCAAGTAATGAAACACATCTCCCTCGGCATAACCGCATGAACAGGCTGACGTGGTAGTGAGTCCAAAGCGGTTAAAATACTTCGGGAAGCGACCGTGTCCCGTTAGAAAAGTAACCAACGGCTTCGCCGGAAAGAAATTTTGAGGTATGTTAAATATGTTCGGTATCCAATTATAAGTTAAAGTATTCTCATTGTTGTCCCGCCACCACGCCTCCCATTTCGCTCTTACTGATTTTTTCAATGCCATACATACGGAATTTTTGGATTTAGCAGAATATCGAATTCGAATTGATTTATATGCTTTGGATGCAATTATGTCAGCTATTTCATTCCCTACGACGCCCGAATGAGCTGGGACATGAAATAGATTTACTGTGCGAATAGAGGCGACCGTATTTAGAAGTTGTATGATAGTATCAATTTGTGGGTCTAATGTGGAATAATTTGAAAGGGCATTGAGGAGTGAGAGTCCGTGTAGATGTGGACAGGTGTTCGTCCATTCTGATGCTTCACATACCTCAATGCCTCTCCAAATGCTATTTTTTCGACGCAATACGTGCTGTTTGCCAATTCGACCCTAAACCGGCCTACTGAAAAAATTTGGCCAGTTTGTGTAATTGCTACGAATGCAGCACCTGCAGCCGTGCAAGTATAGGAACCATCCGTGAAGACATGGAGCGCTGGCAGCGACGCCTTCGCCGCTGCCGCAACCATGTCCAAAAGAAACTACTTCCGACGGATGTTGAAGGGCCTCATTAAAAGGAGACACTATCTCCGAGACAAGATATGAATTTTGGCCGAATGTCATGTATCGCAATACGAATAATCTAAACTCCGCGCTTAACCTATCAAGGTCAAACTGCAACGAAGCGGCATGCGTTAAAATTTGAAGTGCCCTCGTGCTTGTTGTGGAGTAAGCTCCAGCCAACGCCATTAGCGGAGCCCGCTGCACAGTTATCAATCTTGCACGGAGTCCCGAGTGGGGACATTCAGTCCACCACACAGGGGAGGCGTAAGTTAGAGTTGGCAGAATGACCTGACGGTATAGCCTTCTGAGCTGTTCCGGTGCCAGCGTGCCACTCATGCGCAAAAGGGTTCCAAGACGCGCAGCAAGCATTTCAGCACGCTCCTTGAGATATTCGCCATGACCGACAAAGTGCGGTCTATGAAGACTCCGAGCACCCGGAGAGACGGTCTGAACTTAAGACAGACGGCATCCAGGTGAACGGTTGGTGGCGTGCGCCCCATGCCTCTTCTCGGAGGCGAGAACAGGACGCACGCCGTCTTCTGAGCGCAGATGGTTACCCTGGCCGTCGCCGCCCATGTCGTCACTCGTCTGAGTGCATCCTCTGCCAAAGTCTGCAGAAACCTAGGCAAAAGAACGACAACGTCGTCTGCATAGGAGCGACACGCCCTCTGGCATCGGCAGCTCTAGCAAGCCACGCACCACTATATTCCAGAGGAGCGGTGACAGTGGAGAGCCCTGTGGGCTGCCCAAGGCGGGACGCGCAACCAGGCGAAAGGCAACAGACCATTGTGCTGAGCGACTGCGTTAAAGAACCCCAGGTGGTCAAAATTTCCTGAGCTCTCATACATGGCGTCTAACCAATGAGGTGCTGGGCTGACCAAACATGCCCACTTCCGTCGATTTCTGTGGCCTGCCTACGAGCGCGTAGATCAAAATGCGTGTCATGAGTGCTCAGGTAGGCGACGAATTGAGAAAGGAGCACCGTACGGAGGAGAGGCTCTCTACTTTGAAATCAAAAGGTTTTCGCTCAGCCACGCGTGAGGCTGATACTAGACCAGACCACCACCCAAAAAGGACTTCAGAATGCTACAGCTACGACTTGTGGCGTTCTTCAATGTCATCCTGAAGAACGCGCCTAAATGCACACACACGAATGCATTTGCAGAGGGAATAAATAGCGGCGCTCATGCCAAAACGCGCGAACGATAATACAGTTTAAATGCGTTTCATCGAGTACACAAGACTGTTATTCTAATTAATTAATTATTTTTTGCCAAAAGTACCCGTGCACGCAAAGTACGCTTTCCTTCCAAGGGAAGGAAAGCGTAGCAGGGGGCGGCAGAAAGTTAGGTGGGCTGATGAGATTAAGAAGTTCGCAGGGGTCAAGTGGATGCAGCTAGCACAGAACCGGGTTAAGTGGAGAAATATGGGAGAGGCCTTCGCCCTGCAGTGGGTATAATCAGGCTGATGATGATGATGATGACCCGTGCAGCCCCGCTGGCCGGCGACACGACCCGAGCGGTGGCGATACGGTCACGGTCGCTGGCCGCTGCTTTCCAGCAGCAAGCGTAAGCTGGCTGACGTAAGCTCCCTTGCTCTCCTTCGTGGCATGATAAAAAAAAAGTGGCTAATCGTGTGCGGCGTCTGATTTGGAGCAATCGGAACGTTGTGATACTGATTCGCTCAGTATAATTCGCTCAGTGCTGCTTTTTTTTCTTTAGTGGCTCTGTAAAGCCGTGCTCTTTATTAGAATAACTAGCACGTTTAATACCAGCGCGCGCCGGTCACGATCGGGCAAATTCGCGAAGGGAAAGTAAGGTGTGAAACATATCAAAAAATTCGATGCGCCGTTTCCTGCAGGTCCCAGCCTTCTTTTTTTGAACACGGCCGACTTTGTTGTGCCGCTTCGTTAGTGGAGGAGAAAAAAATAGGCAAGATCTGGAGCCATTTCAAGTATTACGGTATTAATCCATTTCAAGTGCTCCTGTTACTTCGTACTGCGTCATTCGGAAACGTACAAAAGCGCTTAATCACTTTCGTCCGGCAATTCGTTGCATTGATCGGCGTCACTGTTGTTAACAAAGTCTGACATACAGCATTCAATTTAGCAATACGGCCAACGCCAATATGTTATCGATATGAACAGAAAGCTGAACAGGCGGCATTAGGACTGCTAACTATTTTCGTGTTAATATCTATTTCCCAGCCAGTTGATTGATGGTGCAGTGTCCGCCGAGAGAATGGTAGTCAGCAATTCTTTTAAAGTGCTGGATGCAACATTCAAGTGGCACGCAGCATCACGTTCGGAGGCCGAAACTTGCCGCCCTTGCTGAAATTGATCGCGGGAAATGGTGAGAGCGGAAGTTCAATGCACTAGTAAAACAATTTATTCGTAGTCAACCTTCATAACAGTGAGACATTTTTGGTGGGCAGTACGTTAGGGAGCATTCACCTGTGCCTCGTAAATGGAGCATGTTATTTGCTTCTAAATTTTTTCACGTTTTGCAATATTGAAACTTGTGGTCGTGGTATATGTGAACCGGTAGTAGACGCCAGTGGCCTTTCACTTGTACAAGTATTGTCTCCAGTGCAGGAGGCCTGATTTTAATTTGAAGGGATAAGCGTGCTTCGTTTACTTATGTCCGCACCTGTACATCACACATTTGCTTTACTGCCCAAATATTTTTGAGGCAGTTGCACTCTATACTCAAATTTACCCCATTCGCTTTTGCGTTACAATCGCCAAAACATTACGCACTTCTGTCCGTTACCCAGCGGCTGCAAATGCGGCGCTGAAGGATACGCCTCATTGCATATGCAACAATAGCCGCTCTTTCAACACAGGGAAATATTGCCTCGTTATTCTCTCTCCTCATGCTCAATGAAGCGTCACAACCGAAAAATAGGAATCGTGGGAAAAGTTAGCATGGTAAAAACATGCTAAAAACAGAAATCCAGGACTAGGCGCTGAAGGAACCGATCAGTGAAGAACGGTGGACTGTTGTGCCTTATATTCATAAAGTGTCACCCGGATTGCGAAAGGTGAAAAGAAAACGCAAAGTGAAGCGTCTGTTTATGATGAAGAGTAAAATGTATTAGTTAAGCCTGAACGTATATGCACACAATTTCCTGGTCCGGAGGAAAGCTAGAGAAAAGAGGTAGCGACACTCCGACCAAGTATTGTTTTCAAGAGCTTTTGGTCGAAGTGCCGCAGACTTTTCGGTCTATAAATGAAGGCACATGTCGCAACACAGGTGAAGTGGAAGAATAAAGTAAAAATCTACCTAACACTCAACCACACCATTCTGCGAACTTTAGCCGGTTGTGCGAAAGGTCTAACCAAAAATCTTTATCGAATGGATCGGACCACGTGATATTGTTGCTCCGGCGATTAGGCTAAGCATTATTAGCTTGTCCAGGATTATCCGACATGTGACTGCACTGCCGGCTGAACAGCGAGGCTTCATCGATCGGCGTCGTGTACTCGTCGTGCCGTAGGGTGTCTCCAAAAGCGCAGGGTATTCTCACTCCATCAGGTGCCATGGCTGCCATCCCTCCTACGCCGAACCTTCTGCGCATGTTGCGGCTAAATGATAAGATTCTTAAGAACCTTTTATCCATGCTTTAGCCTCATAGGACATTCTGCAGATGCATAGTAACGCTGAAACCGCAATTGGTTTTCTCAAACAAAAATGCGGCAAGGGTTCAAGAGCGTGTCATCTCATGCTACCCGATACGGTCGCTGGGCCTTCATGACATCCGCCGCCTTTTAAAGCTCGTAAATTCAAGCAGACTCGCGATGTCCGCGGCGAGCTGAAAATAACGCCAAAACACCGAATAGGCCACGTTTATCCGATTATAAACAATGCGGCAAACGTTTGGAGCTGCACTTGCTGTGCTTCCATGGAGCTGGCGCCTGTGACCAGGTGCGGGGTCCGCCTAAACATTCGCACGCAGTTTTACGACCTCTCAAGGTGCTACGTCGTTTCACTGCGCTGTCGAGCAGTTTTCATTCTGTGCGCTGCTTCTGCAACGGACGCAGACGAATCGCTTTACACCGTCTGGTTTTTTCCCAGTAGGGAGATCTTCACAGCTGTCGGCGTGCGAAAAATGGCGGCGTCTGCGGAAGCGCTTGTCACATCCTCTTGTTTATGGCTGGTAGGGTGTGGCGTCTTTGTCGCCTTCTGCGCTGCCTATATATGCTCGTAGAGCGGCGAAACTATCTGGAACATTGTTCCACACGCTTTGCACACGGATTCGCTGTCACCTTTAAGGCTGCCGACTCTTCATGAGACTTGCGTTAAGTGTATACGATGGCACATCGAGGTTTGTGGCTGGTATTCAAGTGTCGTCGGCGCCGTTTTCTGGTGCAGAGCATAACCTTTGCAGTGAAAGCAGGAACAGGCGGTGGTAAGTCGATAAGCGGTAGCTTTTCAGTGTGCACCACGAAATAGTCGCAACTGTGACGTATTAGCATAATCTTATAGTTTCCTGCGTCGTTTTCATATCACTATACACGTCCTTCAGCCCTGCCGCGGTTACGCAGTGGTTAGGGCACTTGACTACTATGCTCAAGGATGCGGGATCGAATCCCTGCCGCGGCGGCCTCTTTTTGACGGCGGCGAGAAGCGAGGCACCTGTGTACTGTGCGATGTCGGTGACTGCACCACAGCGCAGCCACCTAATCCGCTTACCTTTGCGATGCAGACGACCGTCCTCGCATTTGCCAGCCTGCTGCTGCCGTCCCTGGCAGGCCTGTCTACGGGGGCGTCATCGGTGTGCGCACTGCCGTACACTGGAGATGACCCTGGCTCCTGCCATCCACCGCCCGGCGAGTGCTCGTCCCTACTGGATATGCCGCCAGAGGAGCTGCACACACCGGAAATCACAGTACCATGGATGGCCACATCGACATCAGGAACAATGCCAACATGTATAAAAGAGCTTCACCCGCTGACACCGCTTCGTGGGCTCGGTGACTGCACCACAGCGCAGCCACCTAATCCGCTTACCTTTGCGATGCAGACGACCGTCCTCGCATTTGCCAGCCTGCTGCTGCCGTCCCTGGCAGGCCTGTCTACGGGGGCGTCATCGGTGTGCGCACTGCCGTACACTGGAGATGACCCTGGCTCCTGCCATCCACCGCCCGGCGAGTGCTCGTCCCTACTGGATATGCCGCCAGAGGAGCTGCACACACCGGAAATCACAGTACCATGGATGGCCACATCGACATCAGCAACAATGCCAACATGTATAAAAGAGCTTCACCCGCTGACACCGCTTCGTGGGCTCGGTGACTGCACCACAGCGCAGCCACCTAATCCGCTTACCTTTGCGATGCAGGTCAGTACACCGTATGCCCTCTTCGCTAAAAAATCAAGTAATTATATCTTGGTGCAGTTTCCGAGCCCGCACTGCTGTGCCGCCATTGCCGTCTAGTGTGCTCACGTAATTCATTCCTTGCTCATGCTATCAGGTGACGTTGAGACTAACCCTGGTCCTGAGGGCAACGCTGCTGTACTCGCTGAACTACAGAAGCTAAATGCGGGACAGACCCTGTTGATTACGGAAATACAGGGCCTCAAAACACAGCTGAACACAACAGATCAAACCATAGCAAGCCTAGACAAACGAATGGCCGATCTCGAAACGCATTACCAAACACTTCTTCACCTCAAAAACGATATTGAAATAATGCAGTCAACCACAATCGACCAAGCCAAAAAGATTAAAAAACTAGAAACACGCCTGGATGACGCGGAAAACCAATCACGTCGGAATAACCTTATTTTCTATGGCATCCCTGATCCTGCTAACGCTGAAACGTGGGCTGAGTCAGAAAAACTAGTCATTGATGTTTGCCGCAATAATCTTGATATAACCTTGGAACCTAACGACATTGAAAGAGCGCATCGCCTCGGAAATCATTCAGCTGACCGAATTCGTCCCGTAATCGTAAAATTCCTATCTCATAAAACCAAAGACGCACTGTTATCAAATGGCCGTAAATTGAAAGACACCAACTACAGTATCGGAGAGGACTTCTCCCGCACCGTTCGACACGCGCGTAAACAGTTGCTAGCGTTTGCCAAAGCAAATTCTAACAAGTACTCCTTGCGCTTCAAAACCCTGCACATCGGCTCAAAACGCTACGTATTTGACGCATCATCCCAAGCCGTTAAGGAAATAGCATAGCAATTGCCCCGTCACAAAACTTTAACAAATCGTCGACCCGCTCCACCGCACAATGTTCTCTCGTTTTCGACAATATTCACTAACATCCGTAGTCTTCTTCCAAAGCGCGAACTCATATCAAACATCATGTCGTCATCCGGGAGCAACATACTAATACTAACAGAAACTTGGCTAAATAGTGACGTAACGGATGCGGAAATTTTGGCCGATGTACCCAACTACGAAGTGTATCGAAACGATCGGAAAGGCAAACGGGGGGGCGGTGTTCTCGTTGCCATTCATCGAGGCATATCATGCTCTGTTGTTGACGTCGCATCCGACATTGAAGCCATATGGCTCATCTGTCGCGCTCCCCCCGTAACAGTTCTGCTTGGCGTTTGCTACAGGCCCCCCCAGGCTAATCCAGACTTCCCACGTCATCTGAACAACATCCTTCATAAACTTGTTTTCACATATCCAAATGCCCGTTTTCTTCTTTTTGGTGATTTTAACTACCCGGATATTGATTGGCAGAACATAGCTAGTTCCACAATAACGTGTCATGCAGAGGCGAAGAACTTCATCGATGTCTGTTTAAATTTTAACCTCACTCAATTAATTTCCCAACCAACCCGTGTCTCAGGAGAATCAGCAAACACGCTCGACCTGATACTAACAAGCAGCCCCGAGAATGTATCATCCATCAGTTACCTTCCTGAAATCAGCGATCACAAAGTCATGCATGCTTTATTCTCATTTACCTCGACTCAAAAACAGACATCCGATAAAACGATACAACTCTACGATAAGGGTAACTATAATGCAATAACTGAAGAACTTAACACCTTTTTTCCTGAATACGTATCCGCATTTCACACTCGCTCAATTCATGAAAACTGGCTGATATTCAAGAACAAATTAAATCATCTCACTAATATGTTCGTACCAAGGATTACCTTTCATACTAATCGCAATAAACCATGGTTTACCCAGCACTTAAAACGACTCGAAAACAAAAAGAAACGATTGTTTGGTACCGCCAAACGAAACGACACGCCTGCCGCATGGGAAAAATACTTCGAGGCCGAAAAATGATACCTACTTTCTGTTCGTAACGCCAAGTACTCATTTTATCACAATGACTTACCAAACTTACTTATAAGAAACCCCAAGCAATTCTGGCAAGTTTTAAACCCAACACATCCTCCCGATATTAAACTGACGAATGATTCACATGAAGCGGTGACTGACCATGATTGCGCAGAAATATTTAACCATGCATTCACATCTGTGTTCACTACCGAACTCGACGCACCTTCCCAATTACCCCCCCATGCCGGCAGTCACGTTCGTCGAAGAAGGCATTTCATCCATAATTCATAAAATGAAACTTTCATCATCAGCTGGTATGGACCTGATTAATTCAAAACTATTGAAAAATGTGGAATCAATTTGTGCATCATATTTATGTCTCATTTTCTCACAGTTACTCTCCTCAGGAATTTTGCCTCTTGATTGGAAAACGGGGAAGGTCGTTCCAGTCTACAAATCAGGTAACAGAGACTCGCCCTTGAATTACCGCCCCATTTCATTGACTAGTGTGCCTTGTAAAATCATGGAACATGTCATCTACTCACAAATCGTAAACTTCTTGGACCGAAACCATTTTTTTTCACCCTTCACAACACGGGTTTCGTAAGGGCCTCTCTTGCGAAACCCAACTAGCGCTTTTCCTTCACGACTTGCACACTAATCTAGACCGTAATATGCAGACCGACACCATCTTTCTTGATTTCGCCAAAGCTTTTGATAAGGTTCCCCACCGCCGGCTATTACTAAAACTCTCAAAGCTGAACCTACCCCCTAATATTCTCAAATGGATTGAAGAATTCCTAACTAACCGTTCTCAGTCAGTCTATCTTAACGGCCATCTGTCTACATCTCTCCCGATTACTTCAGGCGTCCCACAAGGTTCTGTCCTCGGTCCCCTCCTATTCTTAATATATATTAACGACTTGCCCCTGCATGTTTCCTGTAGTATTTGAATTTTCGCAGATGATTGTGTTATTTACCGCACCATTAATAACTGTTACGATCAATACACTCTTCAGACAGAGCTTAACAACATACTAAATTGGTGTAATAACTGGCTAATGTCCCTCAATTCTAGTAAATGTAAACTCATGTCCTTCACTCGTCGTCACAATCCATATCTCTTTCATTGTTCAATTTCTAACACACAGATTGAGCAAGTACAATCATATAAATATCTAGGAGTCACTCTCTCTTCTAATCTATCATGGCAGGTTCATGTCGGTAACATCATTTCAGCATCAAACAAAACACTCGGTTTTCTAAAACGTCACCTTCGTCTTGCCCCACCACATGTTAAATTGCTCGCAAATAAATCACTTATAAGACCCAAATTAGAATATGCATCCCCCATCTGGAGCCCACATCAAGCATATCTAATCACCGCATTGGAAGCTGTGCAGAATCGTGCTGCCCGATTCATTCATCCCTCATACTCATATGACGTCAGTGTTTCATCCTTGAAAGCTACATCCGGACTGCCACCCCTCTCTTTACGTCTTCGCATTGCTAGCCTCACCCTTTATCACAAATGCTTTTATTCTCCTCTCAATCAAGCACCGTATATCACCGCCGCATCACGCATATCTCACCGCACCAGTCATCCCCTTCAAGTTGCCCGCCCACTATCACGCACTGCTACGTTTTCAGCTTCGTTGTTTCTTCGAGCAGCCACGGACTGGAACGGCCTACCCCATGACATCGTCGCCATCGCTTCAACATCTGCTTTTCAAGAACGCGTAACAGATCACCAGATCGCGCAGATCGTGTTGGTCTTGATCGCCCAGCTTCCCCGTCGACCTCGACGCCGTCCTCAACGTCCTTCTATATTTGATGGAGGTGCGGCCTGATATCCTTGCCTCACGCTGCAGCTTCGCACCCGCACGCTCTCGGTAAATCGTATGGCTAACAACGAACACTCCCCGGTCACCCCGATGACCCCGCCGATTGTCTGCTCTGGCTCCTTACGCCAGCGAGACCCTATGCTCTTCAGCGGGACAGACGATACTGACTGAGATGACTGGCTTGCTTCGTACGAGCGAGTGAGTTCGTACAATAAGTGGGATGACGCCACAAAGGTAACAAACGTCATCTTTTATTTGACCGGCATTTCCAACTCACCCCCCTTCATGGATCACTGCCTTGTCGTGGCGGAGGGGCTTGCGAAACTCGATGAAGTCGTGAGCTCTGCTGTGTAGGGCCACCCAAGATAGACAAGTTACGGCAGAGAGTTCTGACAAAATGTGATTCACTGGAGAAGGTAATGGCAACCCACTCCAGTATTTCCTGCCAAGAAAACCCTATGGCCAGTCACAATACCATTATCGATATGGCACCAGAAGATAAGCCCCCCAGGTTGGAAGGCGTCCCACATGTTACTGGGGATGAACAAAGGGCGATTCCTAGTAGCTCCAGGACGAATGAAGCGGCTGGGCTAAAGCCAAAAGGACGCTCAGTTGTGGTTGTGTCGGGAAGCGACCGGAAAGTCCGATGTTGCAAGGAGATATATCACATAGCAACATGGAATGTAAGATCTATGACGCAAGGTAAACTGGATATCGTCAAGCGAGAAATGGACAGATTGAACATTGATATCTTGGGTATCAGCGAGCTCAAGTGGACCGGAATGGGAGAATTTAACTCCGGCGACCATTACGTCTTTTATTGTGGGCACGAATCCAAGAGAAGGAATGGGGTCGCTCTCATAGTAAACAGAAGAATGGGCAAAGCAGTGCTAGGGTACAACCCCAAAAACGACAGAATGATTTCACTTCGGATCCAAGGTCACCCTTTCAACATAACAGTTATCCAAGTCTATGCACCGACCACTGCTGCTGAAGAAGCTGACGTTGAGAGATTTTATGCGGACCTACAATGCCTTTTAGACCGCACCCCATCATCAGACGTCGTTTTTCTCATAGGAGACTGGAATGCTAAGGTCGGGAGTGAAGAAATATCCGGAATTACAGGCAAGTTCGGTCTTGGTGAGCCAAATGAAGCTGGGCAGAGGCTAGTAGAGTTCTGTCAAGAAAACAACCTGATCATAGCAAATACTCATTTTCAACAGCACAAGAGGCGCCTGTACACATGGATTTCACCGGACGGTCTGTACAGGAATCAGATCGATTATATTATTTGCCGGCAGAGATGGAGAAGCGCTATACAAGCAGTAAAAACAAGGCCTGGGGCCGATTGTGGCACCGATCATCAGCTTCTTGTTGCCAAAATTAAGCTTCGATTGAGGAAAGCGCAGAAAACTAGAAGGCCTTTCAGGTATGATCTGGATCAGATTCCATTAGAATATGCTGTGGAAGTGAGGAATCGATTTCAAGAATTAGATCTAGAAGACAAAGAGCCCGAAGAGATGTGCACTGATGTTCGTGATATAATACAAGAAGTTGCTACTAAGGTAGTTCCAAAGCCAAAGAAATGCAAAAAAGCAAACTGGTTATCTGAAGAGGCTTTGCAAATAGCTGAGGAAAGGAGGATGGCAAAAGGTATGGGGGAAAGAGAAAGATACAAGGTGCTCAATGCGGATTTTCAGAAAATAGCAAGGAGAGATAAGAATGCCTTCCTGAACATACAGTGTCAAGCAGTTGAGGACAACAGCCAATTAAGGAACACAAGAGCTCTGTATAAGACAATCAAAGATATCAAAGGAAGCTTCTGTGCTAAGCTGGACGTGATAAAGGACAAACGAGGCAAGGACCTCACTGAAGCCTCAGAGATAAAGAAGAGGTGGCAGGAATACACAGAAGAACTGTACAAGAAGGACCCGGATGTGCAAACCCAACATAGGACGGTTGTGATTTCTGATCTCGAGCCGGGCATCCTGAAGAGTGAAGTTGAATGGGCCTTAGCCAGCCTTGCTAAGAACAAAGCTAGCGGAATTGATGGTATTCCAGCTGAGTTGCTTCAAAACCTCAACCACGACGCTGTTAACACACTGCATACATTATGTCAAAAGATTTGGACAACCCTGCAGTGGCCACAGGATTGGAGGAGGTCAGTTTACATCCCCATTCCAAAGAAAGGCAGTGCCAAAGATTGTTCCAACTACCGCACGATCGCGCTTATTTCGCATGCTAGCAAGGTGATGTTAAAAATCCTGCAAGGTAGGCTGCAGCAGTATGTGGATCGGGAGCTTCCGGACGTGCAAGCTGGGTTTCGCAAGGGCAGAGGAACTAGAGACCAAATTGCCAACCTTCGCTGGATCATGGAAAAAGCAAGAGAGTTCCAGAAACCCATCTACTTCTGCTTTATTGATTATGCGAAAGCGTTTGACTGCGTAGATCACAGCAGATTGTGGCAAGCTCTCCAAGAGATGGGAGTTCCAATTCACCTCATCTGTCTCCTCAGGAACCTTTATGAAGGGCAAGAGGCCACAGTCAGAACTGGGCATGGTCTTACTGATTGGTTTCCGATTGAGAAAGGGGTGAGGCAAGGCTGCATACTGTCGCCCTGCCTATTTAACCTATATGCAGAGTGCATCATGAGGAAGGCCGGTCTGGACGAGTCTTCAGCTGGAGTGAAGATTGCTGGAAAACGTATCAACAACCTTAGATATGCGGATGATACCACTTTAATGGCAGAAAGTGAAGTAGAACTCAAGAGACTTCTGATGCGCGTACAAGAAGAGAGTGAGAAGTTTGGGCTTAAACTGAACATTAAAAAGACGAAGATCATGGCGTCTTGCCCTATCAAGTCCTGAAGCATCAATGGACAAGAAGTGGAAGCTGTGACAGAATTTCTATTCTTGGGCGCCAAGATTACCTCGGAAGGAGACTGCAGCCATGAAATTAGGAGACGCCTGCTTCTGGGAAAGAGAGCAATGGTTAGCCTTTACCGCCTAGTAAAGAGCAGAGACATTAGTCTACCAACCAAGATCCGTATAACCCGTGCTATGGTCTTTCCAGTTGTGATGTTTGGATGCGAGAGTTGGACTGTGAAAAAGGCTGACCGCCGAAGAATTGACGCGTTTGAATTGTGGTGCTGGCGAAGACTCTTAAGAGTTCCTTGGACTGCCAGAAGATCAAATCAGTCGATATTGTCGACCATAAACCCTGACTGCTCATTGGAGGGTCAAATTCTAAAGTTAAAGCTCAGCTACTTTGGTCATCTGATGAGAAGAGAGGAGTCGCTGGAGAAAGATTTGATGTTGGGAAAGGTTGAGGGTCGCCGGAGAAGGGGTAGGCAGCGAACGCGATGGTTAGATGGCATTCTCGAGGCATTGCAGATGAAGCTATGTGATGTTAAGAAGATAGTGAGAGACCGGAAAGCGTGGCGTGACATGGTCCATAGGGTCACGAAGAGTTGGACACGACTGAACGCCTGAACTGAACTGAACAGATCACCTTCAATGTTAAATTACCATCGCTGTTTGTTTTCCTCACTACAAATGTAATCCCACCCCTTATGTAACACCCCCTGAAATGGGGGCCTTTAAGGAATAAAACTGAACTGAACTGAACTCATTAAAGAAGCCTAGGTGGTCGAAATTTCCAGAGCCCTCCACTATGGCGTCTCTCATAGCCTGAGTCGCTTTGGGACGTCAAACCCCATCAACCAAACTAAACCAATTTATCACGTCGCCTTCCGCTCAAGTATTCCGTGTAAGAGCTAGAGGAACTTAGGTTGGCTCCTTGAGGATTTATTGATTTCCAAGAACCAAGAATTTATCTTAAGGAATGGGCGTGTGTAATTCCTAAAACATTTGCATCGAGAGAAAATAGGTAAGGATGCTCCATTTATTTATGATTTGGCTGCCAGCAGAATAGCAGCTGTTATTTTTATGCATGCACTATACTTTACTCTTGTAAAATTTCTTTTGGAAATATAGAGAGGTTTTCCTAAAGGGAAACAGACACCAGTATTAGTGGCCGTAAAAGGCCTGCTGTGGGCTTCCTCTGTTTAGACTTGGGAAATGTATTTCAATTCGCTTGGAAAGTCTGCCTATAAAGGCTCGTTCTCGTGATCTAACCCTAGCGCGATTGACAATACCATCACTGTGATGGAAGCGCAACCAAAGTTCTAGTAACGTCATACCACAATAAAGCAACCTACTATGAGTAATACCTCTGTCACACGAGCAGATTTAATGTCATTCGGTTTCGGTGCTACACGGTAAAATATGTCATTTGCAAATGGTAGCAATTACAATCAGCTACAAAAAATACTGCACTTAAGGAGCATCAGTGCGCATAAAAGGCGTCTGAAATCACTCTGTAACATTTTAAAGCTGATCAAAACATTTCTGTACGATAATTCAAGCGAAAAACGTTACTTTTGGCTGTGCTGTAGCACTTTAGCCATAAAAATCCAAGCCAAGTATCGAGTCACCCAGAAATCCGAAATATGTAAACAAACAATATGGCTGAACACAGCGGAGCGCGGATACACAGTGCGGAGACGCACGGAGACACGTAGAGCATGCAATTGGCGTCCAAACTGTGAGGCGCTCAGTCAAAACTTTAAATAGTTCCGAGATAAACATACGGGGAGATGCGGTTACCAAGGAACACAGAGCCCAAAATGATCGTGAGTCGCTGCCATTACTGGACCACTGCTGTGACCGAGAATAATGCCGTTCCGCGAGAGTCTGCAGTGCTAATAATTTTACACCTAAATTAACAGGTTTTAAAACAAAACCTTAGAAATATAATTTTTAAATTTCAATGTGCGCAGAATATTGTCACGTAGGGGGGACAAGGTCGACGACACAAATGAAGGGGTCGATGATTGCACTAAAGAAACTCTTTATTTGGGCTGACTTGCGCCCGCAAAAGAGCTAAGCAACTCGGCGGCGGCGATAGAAACAAACGTGCTCTTCGATCGTCGGACAAAGAATGCTCGTCACACTCGGCAACGCTCAATTTAAAAGCTGCACAGAACAATCTAGATAACGTCGCAGACAGCTACCAGCACGGGCTGGAACATTTGGAAAGACACCCAAGTGGCCAGAACCTTCGAGACAGATCTCGGTGCATCTTGCGCTACAACAAAACTGATAAAGGTGTGACTCGCGACATCGAGCATTAACAAACAAAGATTACGGAACTGATACGCGGTCCAGAATCAGAGTGATAAGCCTGTATGCCGGCGGCTGTTAAAAAACAACAAATACTGTTTTGAAGGTTTCGCGGCAATATGTTGTTGCGTTACTTGTTTCTGCTGCGTATCTGGCGTCAAGAGTACACATTCGGTTCGCGATCGAATGCGAATGAGTTCCCCAAACTCATTCGATGAAGAATGTCATTCGAACCTAATGACATTAAATTTTCTCGTGTAGCATGGGAATAATGACATTAGATGCTAATGTCATTCGATACGAATGACATTAAATTTGCTCGTGTGACAGGGGTATAATACCCATGCCACACGGGAAAATTAATGTCATTTCGACGCGCTGCTACACGACCAAAGCTAATGTCATTTGCAAATGATGGCAATTGCGATAGATACACAAATGTTGGTGCGCCTTTGAGAGAATGATGAGTGCTGTGAACGAAAACAGCCTTTAAAGTCATATTTATGCCTTGCATGACTCGTAACTAACCTGTTGATTACGAAGTTAGCGACTGCGCCGGTTGCGTTTGTTTACGAAAGGGTAGGGAACGTGCGCGCGTCGGTGCCTGGGTGTGGAAAGCGGACGAATTGTTTCAACAACGTACCTTTTGCACACTCCAAGTGCAACACGTAAACTAGGCAGTGGCTAGTGTATTGACCGACGACGCTTTTTTGAATTTTCGAGTATCGCCCGACGGCGTAGCGCACCACAGCCCCGTCGAGTCTCGTCATCGCAAGATCGTTTGCTGGGCATAAATGCCCGTCGAAAAATGCCGGACCCCAGCCTCATCAAAAAAGCAGACAACAAAATAGCATCACTTGCTGCGCCGGATCCCATGACCGAAACGGTGCTGCCCGCGAGAGCGGTGGACGACGGCGCTCTAGCCGTGCGCTACGCCCTGGTCGTCGCTAGGCCTAAACGGTTTCGCATCGAAGCCACAGCGGACGGCGCGTTGGGAATAGTCATGCCTGTTCATGGAGCTGCTTACTGTAATTTCAATGGTGTCATAAATTTTCTGACGGTAAACGGAAGGTGTAATTTCGGCGACGCATTAGCATTGGAGCTACGTACTACGTACAGCACGAAATCGGATGAGCTGCCTCACACCGGCGCTGCGGCTGCTACGGGGCTGCGAGTAGAAAATCGCTCTGGTTACTTATCACCGATCCTCAGTAAAGGTTATTTTGGAGGTTCCTTTATCCAACCGCGTATTATTTAAGGTCAGCAGATTTTGACGTTTTCTGACGGTGGCGAAAGAAAACCACTGTGCCTGCGCCCATGGACTGCGGCAGCCGCGGCCATTGCCGCTCGCGCAGAGTACGGTGGCTGGTAGCGAGGGTTCGATATTTTTTTTTCGCGATGCTATTTGGCATGTTTCACATAATTTATTGACTAGCTACAAAATTGTAAATGCACAGTAGTACTATAATGCCTGCGGCACGTTTGCAGTTTATTTTGACTATATATTCTCGCTGAGTATCTGGTGTTGAGACAACACATGCCCTCGTTAGTCGCATTCGAATGAGTTCCTGCTGCCACACGGGAAAATGTAATGACATTCGATGAAAACGATATTAGGCATTCGAATGAGTTCCTCGAACTCATTCGAATGCCTAATATCGTTTTCATCGAATGTCATTACATTTTCCCGTGTGGCAGCAAACAAATGTCATTTTGAACAAGTGTCATTCGATGGAAATGACACTTGTTCAAAATGACAAGCCTTAAGCAAGCCTAGAAGCTCGAAAACCTAGAGCGCAGTTGGCACATCAGCGAGCCGCTTCGGCTGTGCGCCGTCGCTCGCTTGCTAGTTTTTCTGCGATTCTGCTAAAGTAGTCAAGCTTTTTGGGCTTTTGCAAAGCGCTTCGGATCGTCACGTAAATCTGCGATGGCGAAATTTCCCGTGTGATCGTGCTCGAGGCATCCGAACGGTTGCTCCTGCCGCGACTACCATATCATTTTACTAATGTGCAGTTTGCTTCGCTCGAGTAGATTCGGAGATGTTCGCTCGGTACGATGCGCAAGAAAAGCCTGAATTGACTTCGTTCAAGCTATCCAACACTGGAAGAAGCTCTGCTCTTAGACTATGGTGGCTACTTAGACTCGTACCAGAGCAGGCGGTGTTACCCCTCCTTTCAACCTCATTGTTAAATTCCTCTTGCATAGAATTTGCCTCTTTGGCTAGTGGAACAAATATGAAATTATTGTCCGCATTCTGTGCTCATTGTCGCTGATCGATGCGAAAAGCAAGGCGCCCGTGCGCTGTGCGATGTCAGTGCACGTTGAAGAAAACCAGGTGGTCTAAATCTCCGGAGCCCTCCACTACGGCATCTTTCATAGCCTGAGCGATTTTGGGACGTTAAACCCCATAAACAAAACGAAGTCATACCATGAACAAATAACCATAATAATATGGTAATAAGCAACCATATTTCGTGAAACGTTACAGTTTAAAGCCGCGCTTTAACAAATTCGTACGAACGTGCTTATGTCATGGGTTCGATCCCCATCTTCTGCAACCTTCTTCCATCCTAGCGATGCCACGTGATCCCAATCAGTTCCCCGCTGGTCCCATATTCTGAGTTTGCGCCCGAAGTGTCTCACCTGATTGGTCGAAACGCCAATACAAAACCACATCATATTGAAGGGTTTCCACCAATCAGATTACTCGAGATAGCGACACTTTCGATAACAACGCAAACTCTGGGCCAGAGATAAGCCTCTAATTTGGGGCTCACAACGCACGAATAATGATCATATATTGTTGAAAAATGTTTCTCGGCTGTAGGGTGCTGAACGACAACAAAATTAACGTGAATGGCAAACTTGAACCGCGCATGTAATCTTGCTGCTACCCCGGTGAAAAAATATTTGACATTTTTTCAGCGATGCTACCGTACATGCGCAGCCGTGGAGCGGCCGTTCTCGGAAGATGTTCAGAATCTCGTCAGATTATCTTGTACCCATATTAATCTAAAGTAGAAAACTGTGATACAATGTCATACTAATGGCAAATGATTGCGGATGGCCATGTACCCTCTGTTTAAGCATTTCATTGAATTTTCGCGAATGTTTCTTGAGTTCTGTCACAACTTGACCGCTCAAGTACAGCCGCATTCCAAGCAGCCTTTCTTGGCCTAGTCGAAAAGCAGTGCATGCATGGGGGTGTCTAATTACATCGTTATCATGCATCCATGCTAGTTGTTTACCCTGTGCGTACAACCAAAAATATATTGCAGGATGCATATCTTAGAATGTATTGCACTTCTAACGCGCTACCCATTTGCGTGGTACCATCGAATGCCCCCCTTACGCGTTTTAGACGCGACAAACCTGTCTCTGCGCACTCATGTCCTGTCTAGCAGACCGTAGTCTATATCCGAGAGAGGGATCCTAGTAGATGCACAAAATTGACCCAGTTAACTTTGTAGCCACTTAAAAAATATGGCAGGCCCGAAACAATTTGTCTGAATTACTGTAGTAAGCTAAATGAAGGTAGAGCTCGTCAATTCGGTTCAGCCACATTTAAACTCTACCAATTTCGTGTTTTACGGTTCGAAAAATAAATAATGAAATTGGAAAGGACTTGAGGCAGTAAGAGTAGGAATTGAAAACAAATGAAGCGCTAAGCCCGACCGGCAAACTGCGCTCCACAAATTTCACGCTTGGGGAATTAAATTAGCGGCAAGTGAAAGCTGCTTCATAGACGTCGTTCACAGGAGCTTGCCTCGATCCTTTGCAGGGCGTACAAAGAAACATTTTACACCAAGTGCTTGAAGCGAATGCAATGTGTTTGAGACAGCGCGCTACGATTTCTTCCTCTGCGCCCCAAGTTATATAGGAGAAAGTTGCTTCCAGAACTCAAGTGATGCCGCGAACCATTTTAATTTTCAACGTCATGCAGTGATTTCACAGAGCCTTCCTTACCGGCAACAATGGAGCGTCGGAAACGAGACGTGTTCGCATTTTCCAAACTTTCCGGTGTGCAGGGACTCTCGAGGCGCGCGACGATCGTCTGCGATGCCTTTCGTAAGGAGGGTGCTTCAGACATAGGCTGATGATCTTCAGTTTGTCATCTAATCATTGTTTTACATGCACTGAGTAATAGAAAGGGCTTAGGTGGACTGAGGCGCTCACCCTAAATGATCAAGTAATAGTCTTGTTTGGGCGAGTTGGTTCATCTTTGAAAGGTTACGTATACTTGCGCGAACAAGACGGGACGCAAAAAAAAAGGCACATATACGACATGTACGGAGCGCACCTTCCAACTGGTTTTAAATTTTGAAAAGGCCGATACATTTATACCGGCACTGAGCAAACACAAGAAAAATAAACACGTAGCATCCCGCCGCCAAGTGTTCCGCCAGATAGCAAACGTGTAAAACTGATATCCTTCGATATACAGTAATCAAATACAAGAAAAGGCCACGACACGGATAAAAGGGAAGATGAAGCATGAGTGAACGATGAACAGATAACATTTCTTAGCAAAAGCACAATGAGCAATTTTTACACATTGTACGAGTTTTTCTTTTTTGTTTTCTTTTTTCTTGTTTTTTATTTCCTTGCATTGCTTTTGATAAGAAATGTTATATGTTCATCGTTCACTCATGCTTCATCTTCCCTTTTACCCGTGTCGTGGCCTTGTATTTGATTACTGTATATCGAAGGATATCAGTTTTACACGTTTGCTATCTGGCGGAACACCTGGCGGCGGGATGCTACGTGTTTATTTTTCTTGTGTTTGCTCAGTGTATCGGCCTTTTCAAAACCAGTTGGAAGTTGCGCTCCGTACATGTCGTATATGCGCCTTTTTCCGTGTCCCGTCTTCTTCGCGCAAGTATACGTAACCCTAAATGAGGGATTTAATAGTGAAATCAAAGAAACTTGTTATTGCACAAAAGCTGATAACACTTGCCATACATTTTACGGTCGCCATCTTGGCTCGATTGGGGCATTGCTTATAGTATCGGCCCGAACTGTAGGTAGCGCCACAGTCAGGCCAAGGTGTCGACCGCTGGAAGAACAGCACCTGTGCGGACCTTGGGCGCAATTCCAGGTTTTCTTGACAGCACGATTCAGTCGCGCTGTTCCTTTCAAAGATTGCACCGAGAATTATCTCAAGGCATTGTGTTAGTCGATGTAAAGCAAAAAATGGAGGACATACTTGTGCGCCCTAGCTGTATCTGCAAACGTCCCTTGTGCGAGCGAAACCATGCGCATATGATCGCAGTCCGCCTCTAGAGCGTTTTTCGCGAACGTCGCCAAAGTTCCCCTGCATGTAGGGAAAGTTAGAAAAATACGATCACGTCTGATGCTCTATTGTTGCAGGTAAGCAAGGCCTTGTAATAATGGCTCGATGCTTAAAGCTAAAATGATTCGCAATGGTTTCATTTTTGAAGTTTGAAAGCCAAACCCTAGTGCCATTTACGTTTGGCCATCACTTTAGTCTAGCTTGTAACGTCCGTGCGCGTGGTAAATTCGAGAGCAGACTTATTTAGAGCTCTAGTGCGGTGTGTTGTGAAATAAATCCTAGCGGTTAAAAGTACTTGTTTCTGCGTTTCTTTCAATGCAGTTGTTTAGTTTGGTGCAAACACTGAAGCCCAGTACCTGGTGTAAAATTTTGCTTCGTTTGATCTACAGGGGACCTCTCTAACGCTTCCAGAAAAGCTTGCTCACGTCTGTACCTCGCGACGTGAACTCGAGGCGCGCCCTTGGCTTCGCGATGCCGTGAGTCTTCCGTCACTTGTAGGTAATACAATTTCTAGGCGTGAAACGGACCGTTTTGAGATAGGGTTTTGCCCTTCACCGGTCTGGCTTGCTGCTTTATTTTCTTTGCATGCCGCTAGCTCCAACTTTAACAGATGGTCCGGCCTTTTCACTTCGGTACATTATTCTAAGAGCCGTGAAACACAAGTGTTTAGAATCAGCAAGCGCGAAAGTGTGAAACTCGGGGAGAAAAAATGGAATCGCCGCAGTTGAATTGTATGACGATGTACGTTTTTGTGAGCTATGTGATCGCATCGAAGTTGAATGTAGCACTCACGAAACGTTAGAAGAAAACTAAGCCTTAATGGGACCGAATCCTTAACGGGGATGTCGTCTCAGCATCGAAGCTGTCATTGCCACTCTACAGTTTCGAAATTCAAGGCTGCGTTTCATTTAGACTGCGAAAGCATTGAAATCATGCCTCCCGGTTTTCGCCATCTATTTTATTACAAAAAGGCACGTACACTAGCGTTGCCGAGCTTTCTGTTTGCCATGACAATCCTGAAAGAACAACCGGTTGCCATGCATCGCCAGTAGACGCAGCTCAAATGGATCAGTTCTCCGTCGATAGGATCGCGGTGTGGCGCAATGACGTGAAATTCGCCGGTGCTTTCACAATGGTTAAATTGCACTGGTGAAATATCTACTATACGGTTCCGTGCGCATCCTATTTCATCTGAGAATAGTTCGCGGCTGCACTAAAGCGTGAGGTCGATTTGGTGATAATTGATGAAAATTGTCGGTAGTATGCGGAACTGAGCGCTGCTGGGTACAGCCGAGGGACTCAAGAGGGGAAGATATTTCGGTTTACATTATACGTGCATACATACGTACTGTCACAAGCTGCCTCACATATAGAGTGGAAGTTACGGTATCTCCCCTCTCATCCGAGCATGCTTCTACATGATTTCGGGGCAGCGACCGGCCAGCGCGCGTCCTTCACGGTGGGCCGAGCGCAACCAGCCGAGAGTACAAAAAAACATTGCCCACGATTAGGTTTTTTCCTAATGCGAAATTTGAGCGCAGCTCATCAGTTGTTTCACCTTTTCGATAAATTGAGGCAACGATTTCTAGCAAGACACGTATGTACAATTACAGACAACTTTTTTTTTAATTTTTCACACGTATTCTTTCAAGAAACACTCCACTGACAGTTCTTGGCTGTCATGAAAGAAGCTTTGTGGTCGGAGTAATGAAGAGAGCAATTGAGTTATCGGCAGGTTGCGGGAGGCAGCGCGTGGGTCCATAGGAATGTTGCGCGACGAACAGGTAGCAGCGACCGACTGATGCCGCTGACGCCGCTAGCGAGTGAGAACGGGATGCACGCACCGTGATTCGCTTAGCAGGTCGGCGTTTCGGCAACCGGAGAGTACCCTCGCCGCCACTTAGGAAGAGGGAGGGAGGGGCTCCTCCTCTTTCTGCATGGCGGCGACGGCGTTCTACGCAGCACATTGTCTTGACTCGCCGATCACTGCTAACGCTGCCTCCGGCGAACCCCCCCCCCCCTCCTTTCCTCGTGTTCTCCGGTTGCTGCGCGCGCTCCTGCCCACATCGTTCGCCGCTGAGTGTAAACCCCCCCTCCCCCTCTTCCTGCGAGGCTCCGGTTGCCGAAGCGCCGGCTCGAACTGGGGGGCTGAAAGGAGGGCGGAACTGGTTGCGAGGCCGACGACGCCGCCGCAAAACCCAGCAACGGGCGCCACAGAGCTGCGCTGTAAAAGGTAGACCGCAGCACGCCCGCGGCAGTGCGTTCTGGGGAGATGTAGTGATGTAGTCTTTCGGCCCACTCTCGCATCCGCTCTCTCTGGGAAAGCTTCTTGTTTTTTCACTCAGTCCGCGATCAACTCATCATTTCTTCTCTTGTTGTACGGCCGCCGCTACCGATCAATTCTGCGACGCCTCATCGAACAAGAAAGCCGTGAGAACTCCTTTTTACTGTCGGTTAACTGAATATTGTTTTCGCCTCTGTTTGATCTGGCTTAGTATTTTACGCTGTGGTGTAACTCTTGCGTATCTGTGCTATCTTTATAGCCTTCTTTTATTGCAGTTTTCGCTCTTGTCATTTACAGAGTCGCCTTTTATCGTGTCGTGGCGTTTTTTTTGTGTTCGATTATTATGCAGTGTAATTTGAACTACCAGCTATAAAGATCCAATTGTTGCAAAAAACGTTACTTTCTTGGAGTTATTCCTTAATAACACACATACTTCATGGGTCTTTTCAACTGTGTCCTCATAGAGGGACGGCGGGTAACCGTAAAGGGCGCCTTTGTTGACCGTAAAGGCGGGACATAATTGGCGCCCGCGGCAGGACTGGTCAAGCAAGTGTTGGTGAAGGAGTAGGTGCAAATATTTTTTTGTGTTGTGTATAGCTCTTCCCACCTAAAATGGCCGAAGCAGAGTTAGAACTACTTGTTGGCTTTGAGGGTCAAGAGCTGCTCAAGTGGTTAGACCAGGAGCGAGCTCGTCGCAGAGAAGAACGCAATGAGGAACGTGCGCGACGGAAAGAGGAGGCAGAACTAGAGTTGTAGAAGGCCCACGAACAGTCTAAACTCCGGATGGCTGACATGGAGACAGAAGTACGGACATGGGGAAAGAAAAACAATTACTCCGACGAGACCTATCGAATAGTCTGGCAACTGACACCGGTCAGAAACGTGCGAGGGTAAAGTTGCTCGGCCCGAACGCGTAAGCCCGCACAAGCCGGTTTTTAATGAAAGCAGGGACGACCTTGACGCCTCATGCGTTTCGAGCGCATCGTTGAGAGTCAGGGTTGGTCTCGCGATCAATGGGCCCTTAGTCTGTGTTTAAGCGGCGAAGCACTCACTGTTTTTAGTCTCCAAGTGCTTGGACTACAACAAGCAGACACTCATGATTCGCTTCCGTATGACAGGGGAGGAGTTCAGGGAAAACTTTAGGTCTGCTAATGCCCGGAACGAGGAATACTGTTCACAGTTCGTGACGCGCCTACAGAACTTCTTGGAAAGATGGATATAGCTGTCAAAGAAAGAGTACGCAGATCTCTTTAACCTGATTCTAAGGAAACAGTTCTTGTCTAACTGCGCCACTTGGCTACAAATTGTTTGGAAAGAAAAGGACACATCCTGCGCGAAAACAGTAGCAAGGGCAGAAAGTATGCAGAGGCCAATGGCTGGTCGAACTTCGGTAAGCGAAGCACCCCGCAGAATATGGCAGTTATCTCCAAGAATACTGAGAGAAGGGAAACTTTGCTGCAGTCATCGGACGCGAAGAGCCGCGCTGAAATGTTTTATTTGTGCGCGTACGGGACCTGAAAATTGCCGCCACCTCCGATGGCCGCCCAAGAAATGCAGCAAGTCAGGTCATCCAAGCTGCTGAGCAAATGGGGCCTCAAAACAGAGAGAGGAAAATCGGCTGCATTGAGAACGGATACCCGTCATCAATGTCACCAGTAAGAAATTCGCAGCCAGGGACCTTTCGTGGCCGACATGATTGGGGGCCGTTCGAGCCCTGACACAGATTTGGTACGAAAGGAAGATACGAAGGTTTACTTACTTGACCGCTCGGTCCTGTACTTTCAGGGACGACTTCGCGCTAAGTGCGTATCCTCTGTATGATTTAGTGCTGGGCAATGTGGAAGGTCAGCAGACGACCCCGATCCAAACTGGCGCAAGACAAAAGAAAGCGAGACTACAAAGCCAACTGAAGTAAAAGTTGGAGTGCCTGACAACATGCAAGGATAAATCGCTGAAAAAGCTTAAAGACCTGCAAAGTCTCCCTAGTATATGGCGCCAAAGGTTGGTTCAAGAGCAAGGAAATGACGCGACCCTACGCTTGTGCTTCCATCGCGTGGGCGAACAAAGGAAAGGGTAGTGACCAATTTTTTATTGCTACGGCGTCCTTCAGAAGAAATACGTCGCCGAGTTTGGCGGGGAGTGCACCGAAGTTGTTGCGCCCCGAAAGTACAGATCAGGTGTTCTCAAGCTGGCACATGATGATGGGAGGCCACCAAGGCGCGAAGAAAACTCCAAGCTGCAGACGGAATTCTTCTGGCCCGCAATGCAGGCTGAGTGGTTCGTTGCGTCATGCCAACGCACAAATCCGAAGGGCACCTTTGGTCCGAGTTCATTGATACCCCGTTTAAGAGGGTCGACATATTTGGCCTACGCAACCCGAAGGCAATCGGTACATCCTGACCATGATGGACTATGCTGCTCGGTACCAACCCTGATACAGTCGCGCTTCCTAGCATCGAGATCAAAAGGGCAGCTCTTGTCGAAATATTTCCCGTGTAGGAGGGAGGCGCCCTATTTATATTGTTATTTGATTATTGACACTTCTGAATAATATCACGCATCAGTTTTGCTCATTAAGTCAAACACATCCGGTGCGTGATGTCATTCCTATGACGTTGACAATTGTCGTATGGCTATTTCGACGTCTGATTGATTTTACTTTTACGGCAATGGCTCTCATTAAATAACTAATTGTCCTATTGACACAATTTTAGAGCGCAGCGCTTTGGCGCTTGTTCCTGGGTTTCGTGGCGTCGGCGTTGTCCCTCATAACCAGCTCCACTTTCACTCCCATCTTCCTTCCCTTACTGCATAATTCAGGTGTCCACAGAAGCAAGCGTGAAAGATACGGCGCCTTTCCATTCCTGTGAACCAATTATGAAAGACACGCTTCAGAGCTCAAGTGGAAGACGTTACAACACATGGTACACATTGCTAAGATAATAATTCATGAATAATGCGAGCGCCTACACCGAACTGCAGGTCAACATGTGCAGTAACCGAGAATTCACACAGCCACAGAGAAAAGCTTTATATTTTGATGTAGTTTGCGCACATACAGCGAGTTTGATGCTACGGATCTCTAGCCGATCGTCCCTTGGCTTTCGAGGAAGGCCTGGCCCGGATCTAGCCCATCCTCATTTTTTTTAAAACATATATTGCTAGAAATGCGATGAGACACTTGCTAACTTTGGCTAAAGCGTTTTCAAGTCAGTATAAGATATTTAATATTTCTACGATTCCTCCATCTGTAGTGTTAGATGGGAAATAAACTTTGACTTTGCAAAGGTTCTTTCTTCTCGTCTGGAGCTTGTGGCATTAGTCTTTTCGCCGTGCAACGTTTCTCTGGGCCCACGCTCTGCCTCCCGAAAACCTAATTGCTGTCTTTATTTCTCCGACCACAAGCTTCCTTCATGACAGTCAAGAACTGTTAGCGGAGTGTTTCTTGAAGGAATATGTGTGAAAAATAAAATGGTTTTCTGTAATAGTACATTCAGGTCTTGCTCAAAATCTTTGCCTCAATCTACCGAAAAAGGGGAAACAAGCTGCGCTCAAATTTCGCATTAGGAATAACGTAATCGTCTTAGCATCCTCCTCTCGATTACAACCACCCTTTTGATCGAAACTCTTACGAGAAAGACAGAAGAATGTACACACGTTTTGTACACACGACCTTGCCCTAGTAATGCTTTCGCATTAATAACTCACTTCTCCGCTAACCACTCAGCGACTCCGGTTGGCATAATGGTGAAATTATTTCCATTTGTTTTAATTTGCACTTGTAGGTACGTTGATAAGCTGAGGAAACATTTATTTTTTCATCTTTTTTCTTGCGTTGACATGCATATGCTATCATGAGCAAGAACTCACGAGCGCGTGGCTCGAAACCCACTTGGGGGAAACAGCCGTTGTCACTCCCGCCTTACTAGCATTACTGCGAAACGGATTGCAAGTCACCCTGTCGGAAGTGATGAGGCATTTTTACGTTCTTCGCACATTTGAACGTTTGCGTGTGACTGGCCATATCATAGGCCATTAAAAAAAACGTCGACCAGAAAAAGCTTACTGCAGCATGCAAAAAAAAGTAAGAAACGAAAAAGTAAACAGCGGTATCTGGCGCAGATACCACGGTTCACAATCTGCGCTTCAAAACCGCCTTATCATCGCTAGCGGCCGGTGCCTCGCAATCAGCTGCCGTTTCGCAGTAATGCTAGTAAGGCGGGAGTGACAACAGTTAACGGAACCGCAGCGCCCTTTTGTTTTCCACAGCGGCCGCACCGTATCGCCCCAAGTGGGTTTCGAGGCTATGTGCCTCGCGCTCGTGTGTTCTTGCTCATATTGCTCATGATAGTACGTACTTCTTTATATACTGTGGGCCCGTGACTTTGTCAGCTTCTGCTATGGGCTCCCGCCATCATTTCTACCATGATGGCAAATAAATTGATTTGTACACGATGCCCGTTATTGTTTTTCTTTTCTTCGATTGTACACTGCGATCTGTTGCTCTCTATCGTACTGTAAGGGCCCTTTAAATAGGGGTTCGGAACGGGGTTATGAAAGCGTGCATTATGATACAAAGTGCCTATGAACGTTCATACCGCCCACAAGTCCACAAAAACAAGCCGATAATTTGGTCGACTTATTAAAAATTCCTGCTTTCGCGCCACATGGCGACCATGGTGGCCCGTGTTCTCATCATCTCGAGGTAGATGACGTAAGCAGTGCTTCGCATTGCTATCATTGGTTCGCGGCCCCACAGCGGTGAAGGCTCGCCCAGGCAAGAGACGCGTCCTTCTTTCCACACTCTCCAGCGCTGTCTAGCTCTGCGGGGAGCCAAACAAACGTAAGCCAAGGCTCGTAGCGCTTTCGCCGGCGAATCTCTAGTTAAGCTTTTTTTTTTTTTTTTAACGCTCAGGCCTGTATATGAGTTGAGAGGCAAAACACGGGGGCTATTTCTGCGGTGCTACACATTCTAGACGTTTTGAGAGAATATGATAGGGAATTCAAAATCAATATCACCCTCGGCGATTTTAAAAACTTCACTTGATTATATCCTTCTTTTTTGCTCCCATTTGGGTCCTTCGTAGCGTGAAGCATCGCTGGTGTTCTCGTACATGATCTCAACGTGTGGTGTTTAGGCTCAACCACCGTGAAAATTGCCCCGCTCTCGCATACTTCGTGAGTGGGTTGCGTAAGTTGTTTGTGCTTTTTCCCGGCACAGTGCGTGGCCGATTTATTTGTTTCCGATGACCGCCCGGATTCCCACCCGAGTGAAAATAAAAAGGCGAGACAAGTCGGCCGGAGGCTGCTCTATGCGAGGGGCGTGTGGATGGATGGAATATAGGAGCGTCCCCTTTGAAACGGGGTGGTAGCATGCTCATTTTTCTCCATATATCTTAATTATTGATTTAGAATGGTTAACTAAACCATCATTCTATTTATTAAATTTTTGTTCCTACATTACTAACATTATGTCACTTCTCTGCTTTTAAGCCACCAATCTTCCAGTCGTTTTTTTGCTAGTTTCCACCGCCGGTTTATTCACCCGGCCACTGGTGTGTGTTTTTCACCTGTTGCTTAATGCTCTTTATTTCTCCGTCCTTGTGACTAGCATACTTACTAGTTAGTTTCCTAGTTCTTTTCCTTCATTGTGAGTCAACGCTTTTTAGGTACAGGTATTTAAATACCTTAGCTGCCCATCTGTTACTGTCCAATTTCCTCAGGCGTTCCTCATATAATATTTTATTCTGAGCTTCCCGTACTTCGAAAGATGCCCAGCCCATATCTCCCTGTACCGCCTCATTTGTAGTTTTGCCGTGGCCACCTAGTGCTAATCGTCCAACGGATCTCTGATTTATTTCTAATGTCGACTGTACCTCTGATTTTAGGCACAAAACCGCATTTCCGAAAGTAAGTCCGGGCACCATAATTCCTTTCCAAATACCCCTCATACCTATTGTATCCCCACAATGCCTTATGCTTCATTATCCCGGCATTCCTTCTCCCTTTGGCCTTAATGATTGCTCATGCTTTCCAATGTATGCCAATCCTTCGTTTACCCCCAGATATTTATATTCAGCTATGTATGCGCTGTTGTGCTGGTGTGCGCGTCCTCTTTGAGTCCGAGTGGTGTGGTGGTGCGAAGCTGGGCAGAAGATGTATGAACTCTGCCGTCGTCTCACGAGAGCTAGAAAGCTAGAGGGATCTGTGTTAAAGTAACTCGTGGTGGGTGTCCTTTCTGGCTGCGAGTTTTCTGTTCCTTGCTTGGTTTCATTGGACTTGTGATATGTTTCGAGCTCCCTTCCCACTCGGTGAGCCGGAGCACAAGACTAGCCGTCAGCAGAGCCGGCGTGCGAATTAACAAACTCTAGGTAACTCGTACTGCGTTGTCGTAGAAGGCACCTTATTATCTGTGTTCTCTAGCAAGTGCGAACACAGTGAGAATTGGAACCATGATTAGATTTCACGACACGTATTGGCTACGCTCATTCGCTATGTAACAACTGTGGTAGGCGTTGACTGATATGGTTGCCAATATTTAATTACCTGTACATCAATGCCGTCGTACATTTAAAAGTGGAACTTAATTGTTTTCTGAAATTTCTGAAATGTTATCTAATATTAATTATAAGTAGAGTATTTTTGCGCGTACCAAAAGCTGATCATGTAAAATGCGCCAGTTTTTAAAGCTTTGACGCTAGCGTACGTTAGTGTGAGGTGATACATTACTATATAGTGGCGTCAGTAGCTTCCTTATTAAGCTGCAATTGCTACGTTCAGGGCTGTCCTTGCCACTTTTGAACTCCAGGGGTTGCCGCCCGAATAGCCCATGCTTGCTTTCTTGATGTTGTGGTCGGAAACCTTAGACAATCGTGACGGATGCAGTGATGAAGCCATTCTGCTACCTAAATTACACGTTTGCTTTCTTGTCACAGGAAACGTGGTTGTTCTAAGTATAGAAACCAAACTTCACAAAGCAGCCCTCGTTTAATTTATCTAAAATGCAGACCGTCACAATCCACTCTGAAGATATAGCGAAACTAATAGACAACTTCAAGGTGTAGCAATCCACGCTGCGACAATATATCGCCTGAAATTCTAAAAGGCACAAAACTGATTGCCAGTTTGATTTTATCGACAATTTTCACTCGGTACATCGCCACAACATCAATTTCAAGCGACTGGAAAAACTAGCAGCCATTCTGACCTTCGAATTACCGCCCTTTTTCTTTGACGTACATTTTTTTTTTTTTTTCAAACTACTAGAGCATGTACTGCACTCCATCATTGCATCACACCTTGACACAAATTCTTTTTTCATTCCGAAACAGCACGAAACGGCGGAAACAGCACGGTCGAGGCCTCTCATGCGAAACAGAGCGAATCCACAGCGGATATTCGCCTTAATCTTAATGCCGGCTTTCAAATTGACGTCATTTACCTCGAGTTTTCGAAAGCATTCGACTGCGTACCCCATCCTCGCCTCATTGCTAGACGGTCGAGCCTTTGTGTTGACCTACTTGTTTTATCGTGGGTTTACTGCTTCCTTTTGTCACCGTTCATAGGCACTGTCAAGAAAACCACCAATCTTCAGCCAAAACCGTCTTTTCGGTTGCTCCTCCCAGCCCTATTTTTTTCTTCTTAGTTTTAAACGACCTTCCTTGCAACATATCGCCACTTTGCCTATTCGCAGGTGACTGTATTCTGTACCGACATGCGTCAATACATAATGCAGTCGATACATTTTGTAGCGATAGTTGCATTACGCCCGGTTTTCGCCACCGTGGCCGCACTGTGACGTCACACCACGGCCCTCGATTCTCTCGCAACTCGGCTCGGTTATCGCGGTCACCGCGCAGCCACCACTCCTGCTGCGCTCGCTGCACCCCCTGTATGACGGCATACCACCCGCAACCATAGTTGAGGCCAGCCTGAAGTAGGCCAGGAATGAGCGTGCCGAACGGTTGACCAAACACCATGAAAGCGATGACGGGCTCGCTTCTAACAATGAATCTGATGATGAATGCTGCTCGAGTTCTGCGTAGAGCGAAGCTTAAGCGTAGCCGGTGGTCGCTACTCGACTAGGTTTAACCAGAGCTAAACCACAGCCAATTTTTTTTACCCTCATAAATTCGGCGAAAGTGCACGGAATGAATATCCTTCAACCTATTATATCGACTCATGATATTGAAAGCATTGCATGCTCCTATTTTCTGGGGCAACATTGCAGTAAAACACCTCACTAGGCTGCTTGCTCAACTGATATGTTTTAAATGCATTTATAATGTATATACTCGGAATAAGCGCTGTATTGTGCCATCTTTATTAAGCCAACCACTCCTGATAAAAAAAGTTCGGAGGAAAGCGAATTGTGACTGCCGCTGAAAGGTTGAAGGGGGGGGGGGGGGGGAGGTCAGGAGCACGGTGTAAGAATAATATACTGAGGTGTTGACACTCTCCTCACCCCGCGCGCAAAAGCAAGGCCCGCTCGCGGTCAGAAAATGTTCGGGGGCGTGGCCAGGCGTGGCCATGGCAACCGGTCGCTAACTTAGAGGGCGCTGCGAAACGCGGGCCCACGTGGGAAGGGATAAGAAGTACGGAGGATGTCAAAGTATGCAAAGGATTAAGACAAGGCTGTCCTCTATCACCGGTGCTGTTCATGCTTTATATCATAAACCTGGAACGGAGGATACAAGACAGTAACCTAGGTTTTAACCTGTCATACAGATTAGGTGGAAAGGCGGTAGAGCAGCGCCTCCCCGGTTTGATGTATGCAGACGATATTGTGCTGCTAGCTGAGAGTCTGGAAGAATTGCAAACTCTAGTTAAGTATTGCGGAGACGAAGGGGACGCTCTAGGCTTCAGTTTCAGCGCAGTTAAGTCGGGTCTGATGATTTTCAACGGCTCAACTGATCAAGGTCTTAAAATTCAAGGCCTTGAAATACCTAGAGTAGCAGAATATAAATATTTGGGGGTATGGGTAAACGAAGGATTGGCATACATTGGAAAGCATGAGCAATCACTTAAGGCCAAAGGGCGAAGGAATACCGGGATAATGAAGCATAAGGCATTGTGGGGATACAATAGGTATGAGGTATTGAGGGGTATTTGGAAAGGAATTATGGTGCCCGGACTTACTTTCGGAAATGCGGTTTTGTGCCTAAAATCAGAGGTACAGTCGACATTAGAAACAAATCAGAGATCCGTTGGACGATTAGCACTAGGTGCCCACGGCAAAACTACAAATGAGGCGGTACAGGGAGATATGGGCTGGGCATCTTTCGAAGTACGGGAAGCTCAGAATAAAATATTATATGAGGAACGCCTGAGGAAATTGGACAGTAACAGATGGGCAGCTAAGGTATTTAAATACCTGTACCTAAAAAGCGTTGACTCACAATGGAGGAAAAGAACTAGGAAACTAACTAGTAAGTATGTTAGTAACAAGGACGGAGAAATAAAGAGCATTAAGCAACAGGTGAAAAACACAGAAGGTAAAAATTGGATAAATTCGATGGAAAAAAAAACAGAGTGTGGAATTATACCGAAAGTGGAAAATGCAGATCAGGAAGGAAGATTTCTTTGATAACTCAAGAGGCAGTGCCCTACTTTTTGAAGCTAGATCAGGGTGCCTTAGAACACGCAGCTGCAAAAAGAAGTTTAACAATGGAGATGACGCATGTGCTGTATGTGGAAACTCCAGTGAAACAATTGACCATATTATACTCGAATGCAATGGTATCCATCCGGAAGTTGATGCAGGCGCAATCACTGTTCCTGAAGCTCTGGGCTTTAGAGATAACAGTGGCCGGGTGAATAAACCGGTGGTGGAAACTAGCAAAAAACGGCTGGAAGATTGGTGGCTTAAAAGCAGAGATGTGACATAATGTTAGCAATGTGGGAGCAAAATTTAATAAATAGAATGATGGTTTAGTTAACCATTCTAAATCAATAATTAAGATATATGGAGAAAAATGAGCTTGATAGCTACTGCTACCACCCCGTTTCAAAGGGGACGCTCCTATATTCCATCCATCCATCCATCCACGCTAGCCCGGCGTGGCGCGGCGGCGCGGCACTTGGCACGTGGTTTGCATATTTCAGTGTGCGGCTGCACTTCCGTGCTGTTTTAAACGTGTTCTTTTATTTTGCTTAAACACCGTCTGTTTGCCTACCGTCAGCAGAGTAGCCCACAATGGTGAGTTTTGCGCAAAGTGATGCGCAATGGGAAGAAAGTGCTTCGTGCCGAACTGTAATTCGGGGACTTGTGCGGAGCGTTGTTCAAAGCTCCGTCCGACAATGTTCGTTTGGAGGCGGCGTGCAATTCCTAGGGCATACCGGACGTTAATGCCCACCGACCACGTCTGTGCTAAGCATTTTGCAGAGGACGCGATATCCCGGGCATATTACGCGGCGCTCGATGGAAAAGAGGCCTTTCCAAAGATGGTGTGCCTACTTTATTTCCGAACTGTCCCCTCACGCGGCCAGAGAGACCTCGGAAGAGGGAACCTCAGAGACGTCGGCCGAATGTCGACGACAACGGTGCGATGCAGCCTCTCCAAGCTTCCTTGCCTGCTGCGATGCCTGCAGAACTTGGCCTTGGAGCGAGAGGTTAAGCGACCCTGTGTCTGGCTTCTACAAATACATCATCTAGTGATGCTCGACCAAGTGATTTTTTTTTAGCTGCAAACATTGTATACACAATTTTGTCTCATGCAAATTGATTCAGGACTCCACTGCAGACGCTACTTGGTCTGATTATTAGAATCCAGAAGAGTACCTGAAAGACATGAATTTGCTGCACCACATTACACTGAGAGAGAAGAATGCCAGGTAAACTGGCTCTGCGGTTGACTCAGTGTTGTTTTTATTGGCATACTGTCTCACTATTACCTGCATCATTGTGAAATGAGCTCTGCATTATCGGTGTGGCAAGTGGTGCAGTTGTCAGGTCTCGGATTGTTGCCGCAAATTGCTTGCTTATCCCGATATTCTAGCTTTGTTTAATATATTAACCTTCCTTTTGTCGTCTAGATTGGCTGCCCAGCAGGCGACGACTGTCAAGTCACCAGCGTTAACAGGATTCCTGCTGAGCCAAAAGGCAAATACAAGGCACGTCTACCCTGGGAAGAGGCGCTGTCATTTTCACTGCTTTCTGAACATGGGCAGTGCCGAGGATGTTGTGATTTTTTCTCAAGTGGCTTTGCCAAACACTCTAACCACCCAGCTCCGCAAAACACTGCACCTTCCTCTTTCAATGATGTAACTATCGAGAGTGTCAACATTCTATAGGTACAGTAGAAAGTGGTCTTCAATATTTTCATGACCTTTAAAGAAAAATTTAATAACATCCATCCAGAGTGTGCATATGTGGAATGTGGCTGCTTACTGATGGAACAACCTGCAGGGCTTGCGAACGATTGAAAGATGTGCTGCGTATCCATCATGCCAGGCAAATGAAAAAAGCCCAAGTAAGGCGGCTCCTAGCAAGTCTATCAAAAAAAAAAATCCAGAGTTGAGACGCAAAGCGAGAATTGCCTGTTATAAATCTAAGATAAGGCTTCTCAACGGGAAAAAGAAAGCAGAAATTGCTAAGTGCCAAAGAAAGCTAAAGAATCTCAATGAGGAAACCATTGAACGTCTGCTTAAGGAGGCAAACCTTCCCGAGGCTCAGAAGCTCGTTTTCAAAGAGTGTGTGGCAGCCGGAAAGGTTCACTCAAAAAAGGGCCGGAGGTATTCTGACAACTGGATACTGCTCTGTCTGCTCCTGCATATTTGGTCACCTGCAGGGTACAAATTTCTAATGGAAAATGAAATTGTAGCATTGCCGTCGGTCAGAACAATACGTCGTTACATGGCGACGGTCGGCTTCAAGTCTGGATTTGACAGCAAGTTCTTTGCTGCTCTAAAAAAGAAGTTCGCGAAGAAGGACAGTTTTCAACAACATGGTATAAAAATGTTTGACGAAATGCAAGTCCGCAAAAGCAAACGCGTCAATTCAAGTACAATGACATATGTAGGATTAACTTCAGAGACGGAAGACTCAGGCCACGGCCGCTCAATGGAGGGTGCGGCCCGTCGCGTCGCCCAGAAGAGCCGTATTGCGCCTAGTTCTCATCGCCACCGCTCCGGGACGAGTCCGGGCGGAGAGCTGCGCGCAGCGGCTGTGCTTTCGTTTCGGCGTCCGCGTGGTCGGCGCTTGCTCATTTTAGGATTATGAGCGGCGTTTCACACAGTATGTGATGCTATGTGCAAGTTTGCTATTGATAAGGTGATAGCGGCAAGTCATCATCACTAGGCTTTTCCAAGTCATTCGTGGTCTTCCGTTTACAACGAGGCAGTCGTGTGCTTCGCTGAGTGCGCACCCATTTAGTTGCGTTTCAACCACTGTAATAACGTATTAGATATTGCAATCTTGAAATCGGGACATGGTCTGGGGCCATTTATTCAGCGTGCACTTTTCTGGAAACTTACAATTCAGGAAGTAGCGTTCAACATTATTGTTCAGCCTGCTCCTCCGTTTTCACTGGAAATAATATTCAAGTGGGTACCATCACCAAAACATACTAGCTAACGCAAACTGTTGCAAAAGAAACAACACAAGACAGCCAGTTCAACGACACGCCCGCAGGCTGAGACAATTTTTTTCTCGTTTGATTATGAAGCCACGTGATGCACAGAAGACACGCAAGCTTATTTTACAAGCGAAGAACTTTTCTCGAAAAAGGTTTATGTGCAAGCGTGATTTTTTTCACTGTCTAATTGATGTTGCCTGTCCAGTTGGTCAGCAGTGGTCGCATTAGTTTGGTTAGGTCCTTAGTGTGACTGCGGTCTTCTCTCTCGCAAATCAACTCCGGAAATTGCACAAAATAGGGAAGAAGGGATGAAACTAACATGTTGCATAGCTTGCTGCTTCTTATGACCTGCGGGCACTTTATCACCTTGCTAACAAAGGTGCATGGTGATTTTCAGATACATTAGGCGTCCATCATCAAGAATTTTGATAAGTCCAGGGTTTTGCAGGAATCACAAGGCACAAAGTTAATAAATGGATGGGGACTAATAAAATAAAATTATTGACACTCTAAAGTAAGCACTAGAAGTTATTTAAACTTTGGTAATATATAAATAATGAAAAC
The DNA here is from genome assembly GCF_055883805.1 of Amblyomma maculatum. Lineage (NCBI taxonomy): Eukaryota > Metazoa > Arthropoda > Arachnida > Ixodida > Ixodidae > Amblyomma > Amblyomma maculatum. The sequence goes on from NC_139344.1 coordinate 500,830,296, forward strand.
ACGGGCAGGCACTGAAAACAGAATAAATAAAAATGTTTCATGAGATTCTGTAAAACTATTCATACTTTCTCTTCAAATGGACGTAACCAGCCAAGAATGCGATCGGTGCTAACTGCTGCTGGTTCACACCACACGTGAATGAATCCAAGCTGACTCGAAAACGCTCTCGCAGCAGACGGCAAGGTACGTACTTTCAAGTTTTATAGCTGCCTATTGTTGATAGGTGCATTTGCAGACTGATGCTTGCAAGATGCCAACCTGCACAAAGCATGGCAAAGTGTGTATAATCTCAGTCGATATATTTTTTTTGCTAGTGGTACCTTCAGTATTTTCTCCGAGGTGAAAACTGCAGCCCTTGTGTCAACTTTGTCGTTCCCGCCTTTGAATTGCCTTAGGCTGCTAAAAAGCGATACTATAGACCCGATTTCAGAGCCTGCTTTAGGGCGTATCGGAAGCTGATTCGGTTAAATGCAATGCACTAGTAAGGCACACAGAATACATTGTTGTAAGATTCTTGCTGTGATCAAGAAGGTACTTAATTGGCGCCACTGTGGATCTGGTTGTCATGATTGTTGCTTCTACGTGCCTCCTTGGACCTGAATGTCTTCGATATGGCAAAGCCCAACCAAGAGAGTCGCTCGTCATCTGACAAATAGAGCGGCTCCTCTTGATGTCCCCACGGCTTACTTGTGCGATGTTGGGCAAGGCATACCATTTTGACATCATCGTCATAAAAGTGATCGTGGCGCAGCTATCTTGAAACACACATGCTTCAGAATGACACGGGGGGTTGTCCAGGAGGAAATAAAGTGTAGCTATATCAAGTAGGGAAAATAAAGCTATTGACGTATTCAGATATGTGGCGCAAATAAACACAAACACAGGAGAAGATACACAGCACGTGCGCGTGTGCTGTGTATCTTCTCCTGTGTTTGTGTTTATTTGCGCCACATATCTGAATACGATGATGCACCAACTTGCTCCTCAAGCCGTTATTTTAAAGCTATTGACCTGCGCACATAATTTTTTTCAAGGTTGTTTGGCCCAACATGAGCCCGCGTGAGTAACTTAACTTGTAATGTGGGCAGTTTGGGAACACAGAGGGGACAGCTGAAGGAAGCAGGATCTTCAGTTTTATGTTCTTCCTTTAATCTTCACCTGTGAAGTACAGTGAGCACACCAGTGACTTGTCACTCGGCTCCCACCGGCTTCCTTTTCCGTCCTAGTCCTCCCGAGATATGTTTTTCAGCCATGCTGCTCGACGTTGTGAATCGAACGGGAACTCATGGTAACCAATCTTTTCTTGCTTTCGTGGTGCACAGCGGCACACAGCAGTTGCCTGGCATGGTGCTGCATACGCTTAGGACCCTGTTGACACAGGCACCGATGAAACGCATGCAGAACTATCAGAACAACGCTGTTATGCTGAGTAGTCAAAACGATAACACGCGCCAACCCAGCCAGCGCGCTCCTTCCGCGTCGTCTGCTCGTCCGTGCCCGGCGTGCCGGAGGCGCTTTGTCCTGGAGTGGTGGCGCCCCCGCGGAGAATGACGGCGGAAACTGTAACTTCTCCCAATACGCGTTTCCCCAGCCATTGAGGCGCGACGCGACAAGCCGCACCAAGTGCGCCTCCATTGAGCGGCCGTGCTCAGGCGAGCTTGCTGACCATGCTCTGGTCTTCATGTTTTGCCCTTTTGGTGACAGCTATGCCCAACCAATTGGAGTCTTTGCTGCCAAAGGTGCAACAAAAGGCACCGTTCTTGCACAGTTGCTACTTGAAGCACTTGTGCTTATGGAAGAAGCTGGTGCCAAAATTCATGGATTTGTTTGTGATGGGGCATCGACGAATAGGAGTATGTGCAGCACACTAGGTATAAGCGGATGCTGCAACTCGTTCACCCACCCAAGTGACCCTACAAGAAAGGCCTTTTCGGATGTGCCACAATTATTTAAGTGTATTAGGAACCGCCTCAAGCAGCAGAGGTACCTGAAGAAGGAAGGCAAATGGATTGGAAGATTGTAGTAAGGAAGACCAGGACAAAGGCTTACGAGTGTGTCCAAAAATAACACACAGTCATATATCTAACTACATGTGAAAAAATGCGCGTGAAATTGGCAACGCAAGTGTTCAGCCGCATCGGGCATTAAATTCTACAGAGAACAAGGTGCCCGCCGCCTGAGTGACAGCTGCGAAGCAACTTTATTTTTAAATGATCTTTTCGATGCACTAAACCGACGTTTTCCGGCTGAAGGCATTACAAGGCAGAATTCAGACCTTGGAGTTATCAGCCGCGGCATTCAATGGCTTGATAGCTGGGAAAAGGAACTTGAGTGTGGCTTGATAACAAAAGACATGTTTCTCACTAAGCGTACATCCGAGGGCCTTCAGGTAACACTAAAATCCACAAGAGACCTTTTCAATGTTCTCTTGCAGGATTTGGATTTTAAATATGTTTTAACAAGCAAGTTGAACCAAGATCCAATTGAACGCTTCTTTGGAGAGATAAGACTGGCTGGAAGACAAAATGACCATCCCTCAATGTCTACTTTTTTTGCAGCTGTATCAGACATTGTCTATTTACACCCTTCTAAAGCCTCCTAAATTTGGCAACTGCAGGGTAGTTGAAGGAGAAAAGCCACTACTAGATGTATCCGATTTCAGGGCTCTGATAAGCACAAACAATGCCAAAGCGTCATCAGCCGACATTGTAGATGATGTGAAGCAGAAACTAGAGAGCCTTATCTGCGTAGACGACTGGGAATGTGATGACATCATCAGGCAAACGAAAGGGGCAGCAGAAACTGAAGTTGAAGACTGCATTGTCTTTTATTTAGCAGGATTCATAAGCAGAAAAATGAAAAAGATCACCAACTGTCCGACATGCAAATCAGCGTTCAGTTCAGAAACGAGCATTACTCCCCAGGCAGCACTGACAAATGCAAAGAACAGAGGAGGCCTTACGCTTCCAAATATGCACTTTTATAATTTACTGAAGCAAACTGAACGTTTGTTTGCAGCATATGCAGACACCCAGACCGTGCACTGGGACATAATTGATGGTGTTCTTGACACCTACACCATTACTTTTCCATGTGATGAGCACAAGGAAGAAACAGTGGCTCAGTTGCTTCACTGTTATGCTAGCATGCGGATGAGGCAGCATTGCAGGCATGTTAACGTGACCATGAAAAAGGAGGCTCAAGAAAAAAAGAAGTTTTGTTCCTCTTAGCCGCAATTTTTATTTATATGCTCCTATGTGCCACAGTTCTTGCGACTTTTCTCGGGTACATTAGATAAAAAACTGCTGCTATCGCGCAGTGACACTGTGTATATTTTGAACATTTCGCCCAGTGACTGCATTTTTTGTTTGCACTGGGCATATGGTGTGTAATAAAGTTCTGTAAGTTTTCATTTAGTTTCTTTTAATTGTGGGAATACATGACAGTTTAATCTTGTGAAGTGGCGCTTCCCTTGTGTTTTTTCACTCTATTGTTCGTTTTGAAAACGTACTTAAGTAGTGCCGAAAATTGGGCGAGTTGGTGTAAGTTCATAATGAAAAAAAAAAAAAAAGTAGAGAGAGCACCCGCTTCGCATTCGGGAGGTACCGGATTCGATCCCCGGTGCCGCCGGGTATCCACCGGTTTCCAATGGGTACAAGATTTCCCCCGGCGTGGTTGTCGGCTGTTCTGGGGTGAAATGCTTGGGAAAATGGGCCATGAATAGTTCAAGAATAAAAAAGGGCCACATAACGGGCGTTTGCCGCGCAAGGCGGACTTATTGTTGTCCGATGGCGGAACGGATTTCTGTCACAACGGCGCAACTATTTGGGCCTATGACCCCTTTCCCAAGCATTTCACACCTAAGAGCCTAGCACCAGCCCAGGGCAAAGCTTGTACCCATTAAAAACCGGTGGGTACCCGGCGGCAACGGGGATCGCTCTACCGCAAGGCCACCGCTTCGGCTTTTTTTTTTTTTTTTTTTTTCATCAAGAAAGCGTTCTTGGCTGAACGCTAAGCCCTGCACACCTGAGTCCTTCAAAATACATTTAGCCTCCAGTAGAAACGAGCTTATTGAAAATTATGCCCGTTCTATGATAATTTGCATCGGAATAAAAATGTCATTTTCTCAAGTTTTCGTGTTGGGCCCATGTTGTTGGGTCCATCCGACATTCCATCCATTCATCCCTGTGACACATTTCCCGCGTGAGAAAGTTTTTACCTAATACGCAGCCTCTTTACAACTTAAGTCGTAAAAAGCCGCTCTATACTAGTGCGCTGCGCCTTGAATATTGTCCCACTCAACGAAACGATGTTTGAACAGTCTTCATACAGAGTGAAGAAGCAACGATAAGCGTGAAGCAAAACATTTCCTGTGCAATAATTTTCTACCATTTTGAGCGGAAGGAAGGGAACACGAGGACCCCCATTTATATTTACTACGCATAAATGTATGATTAAATTGTTGGAAACAAGGATTGAGCGCGGAAGAGAAACTTGAATGGGATTGAAGTGCTGCTCGACCGTGTTCATATCATTAACTGCTTTACAGAGATAATTTCCAACAAAGTTTTAAGACTGGCACACTGCTGATTTTAATTTCAAGCAACGAATTTCCTTAGCGTTTTGAATTCAAGCTACGCCAGCAAAGCGAAAATCAAGCTTGGGCACCGGAATCACAAGGCGCCAGCACCGCTCAACTGGATGGGATGGATGGATGGATGGAATATAGGAGCGTCCCCTTTGAAACGGGGTGGTAGCAGTAGCTATCATGCTCATTTTTCTCCACATATCTTAAATATTGATTTAGAATTGCTCACTAAACCATCATTCTATTTATTAAATTTTGCTTCTACATTACTGCAAAATGGGAATTGTTTGAGGTAAAAAATGAAATGCAACACAAACACTTTGAGCGACAAATTTGTTGTGCCATTAAAACAGCGCAATGCATATTGATTACGTGTAAATTGTTTTCAAGCAAAAATTAAAATATTTTTTTTTTTAATATTTCAGTGAGGCATTCTTTTCGCACTCCGCTGTGAAATTCTAAGAGCTGTGATGACCAGGATATTTTTTCCACAAAGTTATTGAGGGTGATTACTTTAATGCGTTAAATAAAGAGCCACGAATTTTATCGACAAGTTCGGAGGGGGTCGAGCGCGAACTCTGGTACGTGCATGGAAAGACCCATCTGCTAACCCGCCAGAGGTAATGCAGTCGTTAGGGTGCTACACTTCTGTTCCCAAAGATGTTGGATAAAATCCCGGCCGCCTCTTTTCTATGTAGGAGAAAAGCAAGGCGCTCGTGTGCTGTGCGATGTCAGGGCACGTTAAAGAACCCCAGGGGGTCGAAATTCCCGGAATCCTCCACTACGGCGCTTTTCATAGCCTGAGTCGCTTTCGGACGTTAAACCTAACAAGCCAAAAGGTACACGTCGTTTTTGTCGCTTTGTTGAGCTTGTGGCAGTCAATACTGTAACCTAAGCTGTCTACTTTTCATTTTAACCAGCGCCATGTGGGAAGCCCAGGGATCTTGCGACGGCCGGATAACGTCGTCTCTCAGCATTCCGGCGACTTGGCGCTGGGTCGCTCGTTTTCTCTAAAAAAAAGGCAACACGATACATGATGTTCCGATTATTGGACGAAGGCGTTTGGCCGACCTGCTCTAGCGAAACCGTCACGAAACTGGCCTACCTGTCTGGTCAAGAATGCGCTCCCGTTCTAAATGCGAGAATACGATTGTGTCACACACTTCCGTCACTCTATAGCTAATGCGACGTCACATCCGGGTAGGTGAAAATTTCGAAATTTGTAGTGAAAGTGCGAGTTTCCGTGGGATACCGCGGAATTCCACTTGTCAGCATCCTGATGTCGTTATCAGAAAAATAAAATCCTCTCTCAACTGGGAATCGAATCTCCATCCCTCGAATCCCCAGCCGAGTGCTTTAAGCCATGCCCGGGATTTTTTTTTCCGCATGGTATTTATTACATGCATTTAAATTCAGTGTAGAGCTATGTACATTATTTACAGAGTAATCAGCCTGTAGGCGAAAAGTCCAATTGAAACATACAACACCACACAACTAGAATACGACTTAGCACAACTTCACTAAAACGGTGGCTATGAAAGACAACACATCAACAATGGCAGCCAGACCGGTTGGTAGTCGCTATCTTCGTAAGTGTCTCTAAGTTGGTGTGCCATCTGACCGAAATGAGTAGCGGGGGAGACTAGAGGCTCAGCATTCCGATCCAACATACGCGTTTTCCACAGGCTGTGCAGTCCAATGAGGAAAATCATGTCAAAGGGTTCGTGGTCATGTTCGGTGGTTATCAAGTAACGCACACTGTGGGAATTTAAAATAGAGTCTTTCTTCAATGTTTTTGCAGAACGTCTCCAAATAATATTGCATCAAAACAGTGTTCGATGGGACTACAAAAGCCGGGATCGTGCACATCGTAAATCCCCTTGCAGGATGATAGTAGCAATGACGCTGCAATTAATGACAACAGTAGCAATGATAACGCGGTGCATTTAGTTGATAATGAGAGCAAACGTGTTGCACCGTGTGCACCAGCAACGATTAGGCCTTCGCATTTCTGCAGTGTAGATTCCATAGTGCTCTCGGAATTTCGCGCCCTGGGTGTCATACCTACGAAAGTAAAAACATCTATATCTGTAGCCATAATTTATGTGCACTTTCAAGGCATAACTAGACCGGAAAAAATTCATTAGTCCGTTAGCGACAACGAAATAGTGTTTTTGGGTATTTGTTGGTAACTTGAAAGTGATCCTTTACGCACGAACCTTGCTCTGCATACCTTAATTGAGTGAACGCGGTTCCCGTAAATGCTTCTAAAATCCACTCTAGATGCGCAGCCGAAAGCATCTGTTCGCGAAGGATGCGCCGACTATGTGCTTTGTCATGAAAAAATCCGCAGCAACGACGACTGCGACATCACGTTAGGGCTGAATAACCACATCTGCCTGTTGAGATTTTTCTGCTTCCTCGTTCCTTTCGAGATGCATGCGGGCGTTCTTTGTGTTTTCACACAGCTAGGGAAAATTCGCTGCCTTTGTGGTGCTGAGTAAAACCTAAAACTTTATCAAAGATTTGCTTGTCGTTCATCGCTCTTTGCCTTCCCTTGACACCCGGGGTGAGGAGAAGAACACGGCCGGGTTTGAGACGCGTTAGTGGGAAAATTCTATTTGTTGACATTTGCTCTGTGATCAAACTTGTGCGGTTATTCTCGCTGCTTGGCTTCACCGCTTCCTGCGTTGGCAAGCCGCATGGTCGACACTCGCGCGGTACTGCCAAATAATTGCCCCAATGGCAAATGATGGCCCGATTACGTTTGCAATCAGCCACGTCCTGCGTATGCGACATTGTTCCACGCACTCGAATAATATTTCGCTATTTCTGTATCCTAATGCCCTATCACTTGCTTTGTCACGAGTACCCAGGAAAGTATTCAATTGCCCATGAGGAAGGATGACTTTTCTGCGCCAAAAGACTGCTTGACATTGCCTAAGAAGGGCGTCCTCTCCTTAAAGGCCCACTGTCCACCCTCCGGTCGAAAATGTTTTCTTCCCCGGCGACTGTGAGACTTCGCCGCCAGAACGCAAGGCCGCAAAATGTTTTTAAAAAGAATAGCTAATAACGCAGTTACAGCCAACCAATCACCCGATTCTGCCGTGTCTCTCTCCTTCCGTTCCCTCGCAAAGGTTTTTCACTCTCCTACCCGGTCGTCTAGCCTCCGCAAGACAAATTCCCCTTCCTCCTCCGCGTTTGGCGGGAGGTGGGTCGTGGCACTCCGCCTGCGCCAAAAAAAAGAAAAGAAAACGGGCGAGGGAGCGCGCGCCTCTGGATTCAGTCGGGCCGTGGCGAGGGAAAAGCGCGCAGCGAGCGGTAGACGCCCATCCTTCACCCTCAGACAGCGAGACGGACCAATGGACGTCGTTCGCAGGAAGCACGTCATTACTGTGGTTCGACGGGCCAGCGCAGGAAACGGGGGAAGCTGGCTTCCCGAAGGAGAGCCTGAGAGAGCTTTGATTTGTATTTTTGTTGCTTTGCGGCGCGCGTGTCACTGTAGCATTTTGGACAGACTATCTCCAGTACCTGATCGAAACACTGGGCTCCTTCGCCCTGGACAGTGGCCCTTTAACCCTGTCAGCCTAATTACTCCTGCAGATCTCACTTTACTCCTGCCATATGCGAGGAAGAGTGAAATGGCCTTTCAATCTTCCAAGAAAAAATGAGTAAAGTGAACATTCTACTCCTGCAGATTTAGATAGCGTTAAAGGTTGTTTTACTCCTGCGATAAAGAAATTATAACTTTCCGTACCACACATGTTTCGATTGTTGCTCGGGCAGCACAAGTGTCCGTATTGGACATTGAAGCAGGCTTCTTTTTCATTTTTTCCTCCTGTCTGCGTGATACCGCATTAAATAGTAGTAATCAGCTATCAAGGGTAAAGGCTTCCAGGCGTGTCGTCTGCTACTGTTTTCAACTACGAAACTGTCAACTGCTCAAACCAAATTTACCTGAAGAAATGAATAACCTACGTCCATCTAACTTCACAAATGAACTTTATTATTTGAAAATAATTTATACATTCACAAATACTTGATAGTTATCAAACTCATGCTCCCTCTTCTTTTTTTTTTTTTTTTTTTTTTTTTTGCGTTGCGCAACTGTTGCTCTCCTTGTTCAGTTCAAGCGCTGCGTTAGCTGTGCGTTGTTTGTTCTTGCGGCCTGTCAGTTACATCGTATTTCGCTTAGAAATCCTTGCTTGACCTCTTAAACTACCCTGTTATATCATTATGAAATGCATCGCAAGCCTCAAGCCTTCGCAGTGTTCACCATTTGCAGCGCGCACACAGGATATGACCTGCAACTTGCTTTCAATGCTCGCTCGCCAACGGCATCAACGGTCTCCGGATAATAATGGAGTCATTCAGGTAAGGTTCGCTTCTATTTTTTTTTTCCGCAACTGCAAGTTTAAAACGCGCAAAAGCGTGTAGACTTCTGTTCATTAGCACATATTTTGAAGCCTCAGTTTTACCAAGCGCTATTTTCTTGTACTGGGAGCAGTGGCATTGTCGCTTGTTCGAACATGGGAGGCGCGTAGGCGCTATTTGTTTTGGCAGTGCTGTAACCGCTAATTTTCTGTGGAACACATACTTCTGTGTAAAGACACAGAAGTATGTGTTCTTGTGCATACATACTTTAATAACTTCCATTTTTTATCATCACAAATATGCATCGGCAGTCACGTTTACGTCCGGTTGAGTGAGGCATTACAATTTTGTTCCTTGCACTTCCAGGTGTACACTGTTTTTGAAAATGTTCTCCTGGAAGACAGCTGCTTGCTCAGGGTGGATGCTTGCTTGGTTGCTAAAGGCGTCCCGTGAACAGCATTAAGCTCGTAAGTGTGTTCTTCCGTCACATGATTCTCAAAAGGCACTACCATGATTAATGGTGATAAATGCTTTATTTGCCTACCTATGCTGTACAAGTGGAGGAACCGCGGCCTTAGGCTAAGCACATGCCCACAAAGTGCGGTCAGCTGTTGCCATGGTCTCCTAGGCTGTTCTGTCTGAGGACGTCATTGCATATTAGGGCACTTCAGATGGGCAAGCAGCTTGAGTATGCGAATGTGTTTGCTTGCACTTTATGTTCTGAAGATTAGTGTCGTGTGTAGCAGCCAATCAAGGAAGTAATCGTGAGTTAATCCGAAGAAAATGAATTGTTCATTTTTCACTTCCTGGCATACTTTTTTTCTTCTGTAGAAAAGTCACTTATAAACAGTATGCATACTTTTTTTATAGCTGCAGCATGGACATGCTGTTATAAAGCCACTTTGAAACCACAAAGAAGTAAAGTTGCTATTTAGGTCATGCTCATAAGAAAGAGAAGCTGCTAAGAATGGCTCACGAATTAATTGTCGAGTCATAAAGAATATTCTTTGTTGCTGTGCAAAATAATGCAAAATGTCCTACATCTAAAAAAAAAATCTGGAAACATTTCAGTGACCTGCTGCGTGCTTGCTGAAACACACACACACAAAAAAAAGAAAATGAGGGTGGGGACCAATGTTGAGTGCACACAGGAAGTTGAGTAGCGGAGGAAGTCATCACCGAGCTCTATGACAGCATACTTGGCATGGCAAGGAGTCATAGAGCACTGGCACGACAGTGTTGCATCGGCTTCAGCTCTTTCCACGCACTTTTGATGGCCTTCCATAACTCATCAGAATTTGCAGTGTGCAGGACCCTTTTTTGCAGAATGGCTTTTAATGCCTGAAATGTTTTCAGTGACTTTCATATCAGCGACCTTAGGAAGCCAAGCTAGTGTAATGGGCTACAAAGCTTTTCAAGGTGCACTTTCACAATGTGCGCCGTGAGGATAGGGAAAGAATGCTGCGGCAGAAAATGCCCATTCTTGTAAGCCATGATTGACAGCTCTTAACCACACGGCCAGAGTAAAGAGCACATAAATGACGAACACAGGTGCTGAACTTCAATTTTATTCTGTAACCACTAATATTCTGCTTATATACCCATAAAGGCACAGACAAGTGGCGATTTTTGACACTTGTGGCAACAAAAACTAATGTGACAAATAAAAACCAAAAAAAGTACCGAAAGGGCAAACCCGAACGAGGAGAGAACGAGATAGGCAAGTTATCTTTTAAGCCGCCAACACATGGAAAGTGGACTAATAAGTACAAAAAAATTACAAATGTGGAAGGAGAGCAGAAAATGGGTAGCAGAGGTAAAGGTAACAATTAGCACAGCAAAATGCATGAGATGAAGTGCACTAAAACTGAAAAAAAAAGCGTCATGAACAGCGACAATGAAGCCAACAATTGACATTGCCAAATGCAGAACACAAGCAGTACTAAATAGCTAAACCAAAGCAAATGAATGAAACGCGCATGATCAACAAGGGTGAAGTCATTAACATAGCGAAAGGATGAAGATGAGGTGCATAAAACCAAACAAGAAAGATAAAATGTCAAGAAATGAATTCAACAAATGTAACAAAGCTAAAACCAGGCTAGATTACAGAATTCCATAAAGAAAGGCAATCTCTTTTTCCAAAAGTGAAATGGAGGGGGTGCTAACACAATCATCCTTGAGCCTCAAAATCTTGGCAGCTTCGACATTTCATGTGTCAGCTTTACCAATGTGTTTTTAACACTGTTTTTTTTTTTTTTCAAAGATTGGGTGGCATGGCTTCTTTGAGTCTGTTCCTGCAGTGGACGGGCAGATTCCTGGGGGATTACCTGAGAAGTCATTTTAATGCTCCATTAGCCTTTCATTGATGCATCAAAAAGGCTTGTTTGTCCATGTATACCTTACGGCAAGTGAAAGGCTTAGAGTGAGAGCCTTCTGTACACTGCTCCTAAGGGTTTTCTGTGCTTCTTGGTGCGGCATCTTTTCTTTTTCATTAACGATCCACGAAAGCTGCAATAGTTGCTCAAGGGCAGAAAAGAACGTCAACTCCTGCTTTCTTTTCACTCATCGTAAGGTTGTGGGAAATTTGGTGCATGCAACGAATCACTGCAACCTTTTTGCGTGGCCTGTGCACTTCAGCCAGTGGTTGTGTTTTTGCACTTGGTGTTTTTCAGCACTTTTTCTGCGACAGTGGAGAGGACTTGTAATGGGTACCCTGATTGCGTGAGCCTGCATACCTTTTTCAAGAAGCTTTCTTGCAATTTGTGCTCGCATGACTTGTTCAAGGCGTTGACAAGGGCAGACTGGATGATATTTCTTTTGACCAGCTTTGGAACGAGCGGAGCTGCATGTTAGGAAGGGATTGTTTCCCCTTGGTCCAATCCGCCTTTTGCGCGAGTTTTCTGCGCATGCGCGAAGCCCCAGCGGCGACTGATGAAAACACACTGAGAGGCGTCGACGGCGCTTCTCGTCGCCGCACTCATAGCCAACGCACGGGGGCTGGAGGCGCGGTACGTTCACAGCCTCGGTAAAACGATGCCAACCACCTGTGCCGCTTACGTCTGCCACTCTCGAGGCGTGCCGGGATGCAAGACGCGTTTTGTTAGGTTTCCTTCGGCAAGCCGCGACCTGCAACGGCGTGAAGCTTGGATTAGGGCAACCAAGCGTCAAGACGTGAATGGGCGACCTTGGCAGCCGACTGCGTGCTCTCGACTGTGCGAAAAACACTTCGTTACAGGTATGTATGCATCTAAAGGAAATGTGCATGATGAAAAGTATCTACCGGAGTTTGCACCAAGCCTGTAACCCACCAGTGATAGCCGCAATGAGCATTTGTTCGGCGCGTCTGATGGCGATGTATTTTGTCGTTTGTTGCGAAGGGGCCGGGTAGCGCAGATATCAAAGGTGGTTGTGTGCGCTAGACCGTAATATTTAGCATGTTTTATTGCGACTGCCGCCTGACTAAAAAGAAGAAAAAAAGAGAAGGTGTTGTGATGCACCGCCGTCAGCGAGCCGAGTGGTTGAGCTGGTCATGAGGCTCGCGAACGGCAGTGCATTAAAACGCCGTATTTTTTTTTTCTTGTTAGTGAGGTGGCAGTCACGATAAAACATGCTAAATATTACGGCCTAGCGCACACAGCCGCCTGTGATATCTAAGCTACCTAGCCCTTTCGCACATAAAGATAAGAAGGGACAAAATACATCGCCTTCAGGCTCCGGTGCAACTGAAGCAATCACGCACCGAAGAAATCCTCATTGCAGCTATCACTGGTGCGCTACAGCCTGGGTGAAAACCAGTAGGTACTTTTCATCATGCCTATTTCGCTTAGATGCATACATACCTGTAGTATCTGTGTTTTTGCCGCTCGGAGCATATGACGCACTTGCACGACGCACAGTATTTTTTTTTTTAATTAAAGGCTCGCCTTCGTGCACGCCAAAGCATCCGGACTTTGTTCCTTTAATGTACGCAATCAGATGCACTTCGTTAGGGAGCTTGATAATCGTCGTCTTCATCCAACCGTTCGCAACGGCAAGGAAACCGCCCGGCACAATAAATGAGTCTCCTGGAGGGTTCATGCTCGTTCACTTGCAGAGTGGATCGCTCTGGACGTAAAACAGGGTTGGTTCCTGACCGAGATGCGCATCCGATATGTAGGAGATTCACATATGTGTCACCAAGTTGTTGATTCCGCAGAAATCTTGGCGGAGGCAGAAATGAACGTTGGAGATCCTTTCACAACAGAATGACCATTCTCTGCGCACCGAGAACCTTTTCACCACTGCGACCACATCCGTTTCGACTCCTGAGGCCAGAAACCGGCTACAGCTCTGAATCATCCATTGCCAGAAAAATGCAGCGCGTTTCCTGCAGGTGTGCATTTCGGCCGGGACAATGCCCTTTTCACGGGGTGTGTATATGTGACTCTCTGCCGATCTTCGTGTATGAAATCCTATAGCTGCACGGTTGTAGATGACGCGAGGAGGAAGCGACGCCCATTGCACCATGCCGGCGCCGCGGTGACCGCATTGTGCTCGGTAACTCAAGACACCCCGCGCATATGCGCAGCTCAAAGTCACAGGATACGATTCCACCTAGCTCTGCAGCATCAACAAACCCCTGGCTGCTTTGCCCTTTGAGATCCCTCTCTCTCTCTGCCCCCACGCTCTCCTGTCTGCCGAAAACCTGCACGCGTCGAACACGGCCCGCGCTACACGCTCTTACAATACGAAGATAGTATATGCGTACGTGCGTTATGAGTGGATTGTGAAAACGCTCTACCTTCCCCCATACTGCGTGAACATGATATGCTGCAATCACTGTCACTACTTTCCACTCCGAGGCCAAAAAAGGGGGGAAGCTTTCGCTTTCTACCAGCGTTGGCGTGGCCATTTCGTATGGTGCGCTCTCGCGTCGTCTGCTACACTGCCGCTCAATGTGTTTCCCGCCCGCTCCCGCATGATGGTGCCACATCCTCGCGCAAAAGGCGGATTGCCCGGCACACATAACTGGGTGTAAAGAAGATTCTTAGTTCCAGGATGTGCATGGAATCATTGTCCGGCATTTCGTGCATAAATTTAAGGGGAGCCAGGGCACTCTTAAGGACACTAAAAATTTCAGGTACTTCATGAAAAAAAAAGGCTTCCTTGTCACAGTCGAAAAGAACCAAGAAATCATCCACAAAGCAGAAAATATTTTGAACTTGTTAGTGTTTGAAATGGTTCCTGAGACTTTTGTCATGCATAGCTAAGAACAGATCACTGATAACGGGGCAATACATGATCCAATGCAGATCCTGTGACTTTGGATAAAGTGTAAACCATTCCATTCTAGAAATGTTGATTTTAGGTACACAGAAAGCATAACCAAGAAACCATCTACAGAGACACCACACTCATTCTGGAAGGATACTGCTCCAGGTTTGTCGATAGCTTCACGAACGCATTTCATGAGGTCCCCCATCTTGAGGTATAGAATAAAATAATTTTAACATCTGTAGAAAAACACGGTAGGCTTTCTTTCTATTCCAGTTCAAAGACCTAATGATTTCATCTGCATTCTTTACCAGAAAAGTATCATCGATAGAAAGCAATTTCTGGTTGCCTTGCAAATACATAGAGACGTCTTTCTGCCAGGTATCCTCCGAAACAATAACGCACAGAGGGCACGAGAGGTATATCTGGCAGAAAGACGTCACTATGTATTTGCATGGCAACCTGAAATTACTTTTTATCGATGATCCCTTTCTGGTAAAGAATGCAGATGTAGTCATTAGGTTTTTGAACGGGAAAAGAAACAAAGCCTATCATGCCTTTTCTATAAATGCAAAAGGCTTGTTTTATTCTATACCTCAAGATGGACCTCATGAAATGCGTTCGCAAAGCTATTGACCAACATGGAACCATATCCTCCCAGAGTGAGTGTGGTGTCTCTGTAGATGGTCTCTTAGAATTGTTTTCTGTGTATCTAAAATAAACATTTGCAGAAAGGAATGATTCACACCTTATCCAAAAGCACGGGATCTGCATCATATCATGTATTACTTACTCCCTTGCTCAGTGATCTGTTCTTAGTTATGCATGACAGTAGTCTCAGGAATCACTTTGAAAACTCACGAATTCAAAAAATTTTCTACTTTGGGGACGACTTCTTAGTTAATTTAGACCGTGACGTAGAAACCTTTTTTCATGAAGTACCTGAAGTTTTGAGTGTCTTTAAGAGTATCCTGGCTCCCCTTGAATTAAAGCAAGAAATGCCAGACAATGATTCCATGTGCTTCTTGGAACTAAGCATCTTCACACCCAGTCACGTGAGCTGGGCATTTGAACCAAGGGGCAACTAGCCCTTCCTATAATATGACTCCGCTCGTTCAAAGCTGGTTAGAAGAAATATCATCCAGTCTGCCCTTGTCAATGCCCTGAACAAGTCATGCGAGCACAAATTACAAGAAAGCTTCTTGAAAAAGGTATGCAGGCTCACGCAATCAGGGTACCCGTTACAAGTCCTTTCCACTGTCTCAGAAAAAGTGCTGAAGCACATAGGCAACACGATAATGTTCCAGGGATTCCTTATATGCACCAAATTTCCCACAACTTTACGACGAGTGAAAAGAAAGCAGGAGTTGACGTTGTTTTCTGCCCTCGAGCAACTATTGCAGCTTTGATGAATCGTTAATGAAGAAGAAAAGCAAAAAAAAAAAAAAATAAATAAAAAAGAGGCCGCACTAAGAAGCACAGAAAACCCTTAGCAGCACATGCGGAAGGCGCTCACTCTAATCCTTTCACTTGCCGTAAGCTATACATGGACCAAACTGGCCGATGAAGGCTAATGGAGCATTAAAATGACTTATCAGGTATATCCCCCAGGAATCTGCCCGTCCACTGCAGGAACCGACTTAAAGAAGCCATGCCACCCAATCTTCGAAAAAAAACTGTGTTAAAAACTCATCGTTCTAAGCTGACACATGAAATAGTTAAAGCTGCAAAGATTTTCAGGCTCAAGGATGATTGTGTTAGTACCCCCTCCATTTCACTCTTGGAAAAAAAGATTGCCTTTCTTTATGGACTTCTCTAATCTAGCCTGGTTTTAGCTTTATAACATTTGTTGAATTCATTTCTTGACATTTTATCTTTATTGTTTCGTTTTATGCACCTCATCTTCATCCTTTCGCAATGTAATTGTAGACTTCACCCTTGTTGCTCATGAGCATTTCCTTCATTTGCTTTGTTTTAGCTATTTAGTGCTCATCTTCTGCATTTAGCGGTCAATTGTTGGCTTCATCTTTCTTGTCATGCACTTTTTCTTTCAGTTTTAGTGTACTTCATCTCGTGCGTTTTGCTGTGTAATTGTTAGCTTACGTCTGTTACCCATTTTCTGTTACCATTGCATTTTTTTTTTCTGTTATTAGTCCGTTGTTCCACGTGTTGGCGGCTTAAAAAATGATTTGCCTATTTTGTTCTCCTCTTGTTCGGGTTTGCTCTTACGGTACTTCTTTTTGTTTTTATTTGTCACAAGTGTCGAAAATCACCACTAGTCGGTGCCTTTATGGGTATATAAGCAGAGTATCAGTAGTTCCAGAATAAGGTTAAAGTTCAGAGCCTGTGTTCGTCTTTTATGTGTTTACTCTGTCCGTGTGGTTAATTAAGCACTGTCAACCATGAATCAACACCATTAGCCCGACAACTTTTTCTATCCTTGCAAGGTCCTTTTAGCAGGTGAGAAAGGAGCTGGTGGCAATGATTACAAAATAAGCTTGGGAGCTCAGCTGACCATCAATGCAGGGAAGAGGTGAGAGGCTGTCTTTGTGGCAACCTCCCCCCCCCCCCCCCCCCCCCCCCCTTCACATGTTTAAGGATTTTTGAGTGCTTGGCCTGAGGCCATTGACATAAAGGGGATCATACCTTAAAATAGCAGTATTTAATGAAAGTTACAGCCTTGGCAGCAAAACAAACATGGTATATAAGAAAGCAAGCCACAGGTCAAAAGACAAAAGTATAATCATTTACTTTTTAGCAACTAGGCAGCACTCTTTTTGTTTCTAGGCCCATCCAGTACAGACCCACCCAGTGCTGCCTTAAATTTAGAGCTTTTGTGTAGCCATCCTATCTGAATCCTGCTTTGTCACGCCTTTGCTTAATAAATTTATCTGACACATTAAGGCTCAGGGCAGCCCTTATCTCACCCCCTGTTATGAACAGGCTGTCGCTAACAGAGGCAACAATTTGTAAATTCTTTTTGGTTGCTTTTTGGTGAGATAGTGGGAAGCATCTTTGATTTGGTCTTCATCCCGGTAAGTATGTATGATTATGCCCTCTGAACCCTCAGCCACTCCAGTTGCTTTTCTGTAGTGCGCTGTCCAGTGATGTCCCTCTAATTCAGAATCTTTTCGCTTGAGGTATCGCGGCAGCCTTATAGGTCCGTAGCCATGCTGAAGCTCTAAGCAATGCATGTTGATAACTGTCCATTTTACAGATTGAAAAAGCGTTCACATCAGAAAGTGAGAAATGAACGATCCATAAATGGGTGTGTTTGGCCAGTGTTTAAATTGCATTTCTTCAATTGTTTGCTGTATAGGACAGTCTTCAGAACAATAAATATGAGCAAGGCCGTTTGTCTGCTCATGCTGCCTGTTCATCTGAAGTGTGCTAATGTGGAGTAACATCCTTAAAGAACAGTATAGCAGATGTGGGCATGCTATTCAACCCATGTACAACCTCTTGACCAATCACTTTGTGGCTAAGTGCAGTTACTACAGGCCTACTATTACCTTCCATGCTATGTGTGTGTTAATTGTTGCACTCCTTATTTAATCTTAAGAGAATGATCTGTGTAGGTAATTGCATAAAATGGATCACTACCTTATTCTGACAACTGATTTATTGCTATTGCTGCCATGCAGCATGTGACACTGATTGAGTGTATTGTTCTCAAGCACTTCCTTCAGCCAATGCTTGGTTTAATAATTTTGTTGTCATTGTCTTGTGTTAAGTAATGGCAATAATTAGTGAACTGGTTGATCTTGTGCCCTTCCAGCAGGTGTGCTTCTGCTTGGCAGCACATGAGAATCAGTGATTCTTGTTTATAAGTCACTGTATCTGTTCTGTTCCCAAACATGTAATTGTACTCAAGGGGACTCAATCACAGTTCTTCAATGCTGTTTTTTTTTGTAATACACTAGTTGACTTTGCTTTATATTTGATGATATGTATTCTTTCCTTGACTATCATTGTGTATATCAGTGGGCCTCTTAGATTATCCACTGTCCGCAGGTCGCCTGAGTACAGCCCAGCCATTTGTTTACTAGGGTTGCTCTGGCGTTAGTCTTTCTCCAGGTGGACAGTTCCGGGCTACCTGCTGGCTGCTAGACTTGCCAGGATGATTTTATGTTGGCTACTCGCATCCAACTAGCAAACAACGGAGAGGTGATGGGGAGGTGAGGAATGTCTGCGGCTGTTTTTATTGACTAGGACCGCAGAGCTTCGGGTGAAATTATCTTTTGTTTTTAGGGTGTCTTTAATAATGTGCAGGCAGGTGCTCATTTCAGCTGATCTGCAGTGCTCATTTATTACATCTTTAAATGTCGCCGCATACATATTTTGTATGTGTGTGACATTGTCTCCCATCACATAATTTACAAGATCAGATGTTCGTTCCATATTGAGCTTAATGAGTTCGGATTTGCAAATTATTTCATCTGTCAAGTTCTAGCATCAACTTATTTTACAGCATTGTTCGAGAACCTTCTCGAGCGTGAGAGCAGACCTCAATTCCCTGTGCACTCAGGCATGCACATTCATGCAAGTATATTGTCAGCATGCGATACACGGTCCGAGTGTTCGGTATTTACTTTTGTAGCGCAGTGGAAAGGACATACTTTGGTAATTGCTCAGAAATATTTTAAGATGTAACGCATGCATGCACTATCACGTTTCACTTGATTCATTAAGGTGGTCACGACAGCTAACAACTGAGCATAAACTAGTTATTGCATTTCACTCCTCACACGTTAAATTATAAATCCTCGAAATTTGAGCTCATTCGGTGCAGCAGATAGTTTTAAAAATAATTTTTGTTATTATTGAAATTGGCTTTCTGGTCTGGCAACCATTGGCCGCTGACGTCATGAGATATCATTCCCATGTCGTCTGCTATTCGCGATGTAGTCTATGTAGGCTGCACTTTTGCATTCATGCTTGGATGGTGGTCACAGATTTTTTTTTTTCAGCAAAAATATTTTATTCGCATATTCTCTTTTCCTTGAAAAGCCTTTACTATAATATGCGACTTTAGTGATCCTCGGACTTGTTTTGGGCTTCGTCTAGAGATTGCCGAGGAGGCTGAAATGGACGGGCTCATGCTGTATAATTCAGCATACAATCAGAAGCATCTTATTCTTACACTATGAGATTTAGCTTGTTTTAGCAACAAGCACTCACGCATATAAAAAGGTACTTGTCCGTTTCTTCCCGCCGTGTACCCGCGCCACGAAAGTGGGGAGGGGTTAGCATTATGTTCCTGATTGCTGAGGTATTGCCGTTGCTCTTTCGGTCCAAAAACTAAGAGTAAGCAAGCATTACCTTGAGGCGAGAGCATACCTTGCAACATTAAAGGAGCAGACAAAACTTTTAAACAAAGCAGTACCTCTTGACGACCTTCCATTGATCAGTTCCGTCGGTGTCGCGGGGCCGAAAACCTCACACTACGGTGATAGGTGCTGGTCGTGCTGGCGTCGTCGCCAGTGTAATGCGAAAAATCATGCGTCGATAAGCTAAAGCTGATAAGCTGACTGACCGTGCCTTATGCTGAAGGAAACATGCCTTATTCTATATTGCTTTTGTGCAGTAGCATCTTCATCAAGCGCTTTCGTCTGAGGGTCGGCCACTGAGTCAATCAACTCCCTCCCCCCTCCCTGCAAAGAAAAAAAAAAAGTGTCCTTTGATATTGCAGCCTGCATTTCAGACGACGCTCCACCATGCATAGTCTCCTGTCCGCAGTGATAAGAATGTTTTTAATATGAAAGTGCCTCTACTTTAATAAAACTTTAGCAGCACACCTCTGATTTGAATTCATTATGCAATTGGGGCTGGTACAAAAGCAGCCAATGGTGTGTGCTGTGCCTTCACTGTGGGGAACAACTGCTAGCATGACCAGCGTGGCAGTACGGCCTTGCATGTTGTTTTTCATGCATGATGGCTCACACGGGGAAGATTGGGAAAAAATAAGGCGATAGATAGTGCATGCATTTGGCATTTCTCAAATATTTCTGAGTGCTTCCGAAAACACATTCTTTTTTCACTGTGCAGAAAAATGAAATGAAGATGTGAAAAATTAATGCACTCATGATACTGATGTACTGTCTTTGCCAGAAGTAACCAGGCTGCGTGTTCCGCTTCTCAGTCGGTTAGCAGAGAATTCATAAAACTTCTGATGCTGTAAATTGGTGCAACATAAATGAGAGCTCCTGTCTTCACTTGCAAAAAAGTTATGATCCTCAGGGGATCCATGTTAGCTTCAGAATACAAGCAAGAAGCAAAACATGCAGCCTGGTTACTTTTGGCAAAGACGGTACATGCACTTATTAATGTGCCTTCTCGAGTACGTACTGGGAGCTGCAACCCACGGCAATGCTCGAGAAGGTCCTCAAACAGCAAGTCAAGTAAAATAAGCTGAGTACGGACTTGAGAGATGAAACTTATTTTGCAAATAAATCGATTTAATGAGCATAGTATGATGCAAACATCTGCACTTGTAAATGGTGAGAAGAGATATGTTGCCCCACATACACAAAATAAGTAAGCAATGGCAATGGAAAGACACACAAGATGTCCACCACGACTGGCAGAAATAAGCGCTATCCTTGAGATTGTACGAAATGTCTTGTTCACTAAAGTACCGCACATGCTCACCACTTCCATATAACCTCTGTTGTCTGCTAGCTGCCCAAGCGCAACCCACACTAAATCATCCTTGTGAGAGTGTGGCATTCAGTGGCATATCATCAGAGAAAAAATGACCCCCCCCCCCCCCCCCATACACACAGAAAAATGTAAGAGCTGGCTCCACGCTCGGGCGCCCCTTAGGCTAATAACTTAAGCCCAGTGACAAGGTGGCACGTATGCGGAAACTAACGATAAAAAAGAGTAAGCGTGACAAATGTCTCTTAAGGGGGGACACGGCTCTTTGGCACCGAAAATCGGCCTGAAAATCGGATTTTCAATTTTTTCATTTTCGTATTCCTCGCACCATTCCGCATCTGCACGCAAATTTTCATCCTTATACCCCGCGTATTTATGAAGTTATAGCGATTAAAAAATGCAGTACCACACCCACTGCCCTTTAAATTGTGGACAAACGACACCCAATTTCGATCGCCCGGCGCATGAGAACTACGCGCTCCACCGCGGCGATTTTGGTCTCGTTCGAAAGCGCGCGCTTTCGGCTTATTTTTTCTTTCGGAAAGCAACCCTGTGCGCTCCGCCTTCCCCATAAAAAACAAACAAAAAGATAGCATGCAGCGCGCGCTACTATTGGCCGGTTAAGGCACGTGATCAAAATGGCGTCGTTTGGTTGGTTCCGGCAAGCTAGCCCTGAAATGCGGACTCCCAGTGACGCCATTTTGTCTTTCTGCCGACCACGCTAGTGCAACGCGAGAGTCATGCCAGGCGCGAAGAAGTACCGCTCTTTGCACAAGTTCGGGCGAAAGCAACCAAAGAAACGCGTTAAGAATGCGACTTCGTTGCATACTGTGCAAGAGGCAAGTGCCAGTGCTGCGGGATTGTGTGACGATCACGTTGCGGGCGGCGACGCTTCTCCGATTCCGCTGGACAACGGCGCCGTTCTTCGTGCCGACTGCAGTCGTGTACGTATTGATACCGCGCCTGTCACTAACAGTGACATAACTCAAGTGAGTGCCCGTGAGCAGGCTACGCTTGATAGACTGGTATCGACGCCGGCGACGGCACGAAAGACCGCGCTGTTCGCCGATGCAAGTGGTGCGTCCGCAGAGTCAGATGCGGACGGAACAGCCTCCTATGCGGTAATTGACCTCAGCATTGTGAATATCCTTCTGGATGCCGTGCGGTGCAAAACGTGTCGTGGATGCGTGCGTTTAATTACCAGCGACCGGAGCTATGGCCTCGCCGTAAAACTGATCGTGCTGTGCGACAACTGCGGTGAGATTGCGGCCGAGTGGAACTCGCTGAGGGTTGACGGCGAGAAAAGGTGCAATCCTTTTGAGCTGAATATTCTGGCTAGTCGAGCAATGCTGTCGACCGGTAACGGCCAGACAGCAATGAACGATATCTTTTCGGCGATGGGGTTGTCGCGGCGCGGGATGCACAACAAGACGTTTCAACGGCATCTGAAGAACACACTGCAACCCGCTGCTACCCGAGCCGCCACGACCGCTATGGCACAAGCCGCGCAGGCAGTGGCGAAGGTCTACGATGACTTGTGTTTTGGGCATAGGGGGAACATTGCCGTGTGCTACGACGGCACATGGATGACGCGCGGACACTCATCACATATAGGCGTCGGTGCCGTGGTGGAACTCTTCACTGGTTACGTGCTTGATTATGTGGTGTTGTCAAACTTTTGTCTGGGCTGCGAAATTGGTCCCAAGCCAAACACTGACGGCTACGAACTTTGGAAATCACGCCACCAGTGCCAAAAGAACACCAACTCCAAGGCTGGTCAAATGGAAGTAGAGGCTGGCAAAATTCTGTTTGAAAGATCTCTGCAGCGCCACAACATGCGCTACACAACCATGCTATGCGATGGGGACAGTCGCACGTTCAGTGCTCTTAAAGATGCTGCAATCTATGGCTACATTGAAATAGTCAAAGAGGACTGCATAAATCACGTGCACAAGCGTATGGGAGCAGCTTTGCGCAACCTCTTGCAGAGACACAAGGGTGCAGGGAAGCAAAGTCTTGGCGGCAGAGGAAGGCTGACAGCTGATCTAGTTGACAAGCTGGCAATATATTATGGCCGAGCGCTTCGATCAAATGTAGGTGATGTGGATGCCATGCAGCGAGCTGTGATGGCGACATATTACCACATCACATCTACTGATGACTGCCCCAAACACAGTTTGTGTCCTACCGGTGAGAAGTCATGGTGCCGCCACAACGCTGCAAAGGCAAAAGAGGAGCCTGCACCAAAGCACAATTACAGTCTGCCAAGAGATGTGGCTGATGCTCTTTTGCCTGTTTATAGTCGTTTATCAGAGAAGAGCCTGCTTCAGAGGTGCATTCGGGGGAAGACCCAGAACTCGAACGAAAGCTTCCACTCGGTCATCTGGACCTTGATCCACAAAGAGCGGCACTCATCACTGTTTGCTGTGGAAGCAGCCACAGCAGAAGCTGTGCTGCGCTTCAATGCCGGCTGCAAGCATACAGCAGCAGCAATTCTGCAAGAATGCAGTACAAATGTGACAGCAACTGGGTCCAGGAGAGCTGAAGAAAAGGACTTGCACGGTAGCGTACGTTCTGCAAAGAAGCGGGCGGCTTCGCTTGGCGTTGCTAAAACAGAAAAAAGAAAACACCGCGACAGCATGCACCCCGACTATGCTCCTGGTGCATTTTAATAGCATGAGGTCTTTGAGGTTGCCCTTCCTGATTAAATGCCGTGAGGCTTGAGTGCTTCCGACAATCCCCCAATTTTGGTAGTGTTGCATTTTTTAAAGATTAATATCTCTGGTCCTGTTCTTGCTATTGCTTTAAAAAATTTTTTTCTAGAAAGGGAATCCTGCGAGTCTCATGAAACCAAGGTAAATGCAGTGACGACAAAAGAAAATTTGCTGAGAAGGTTATGTTGTCTTCGGTACCCAAATGGAATTTTCCTTTCAAGTGTTTCCTATTGCGTAACTTTGGCTCAAATTGGCATAGGCCATTAATTTTCGCTTCAGATCACTTTCCACCTGTTTCTGATCTTGTTGACATATCAATCATTGACATAATTTACACCTACATGCTGTGAAGTGTTTTTCCTCGTTTTCTCAAAACTGCAATTTTGAGGGTGCTGCAATTTTGGAGGAGAGATATCTCTTAGTCTATTTGTGCTATAGCTCTCATTCTTGTCTTGTTAGAAAGAGAAAACCTTCGACAGTGCCGTAGGACAAAAATATGTACAGTTATTATGCGGCAACATTTACAGAATTAATTATCAATCTTAGGTGCCAACCTGGGCTTTTATTCATAAAAGTTTGACTTATTGTAACTTTGGTTCAAATTCTTCTACCACGTTAATTCATGACTAGCGGCACTCTATGATCCTTCTAGATCACTCTGGCAGGGCTATTCTCCTCATGCCATAAAGTGTTTAGTAATTAACTCACCTCCAAACGAAGAACATGAATTAGGTAATATTTTGAAAGCTATTTCATCTACAAGAAAACTAATCAGATATTTGAAATCAGCATGCAAAAGTACATTAATGGTGCAAGTTTCAGTCAGATCCACCCATAAATAAGGAAAAAAGTTTTAAGAGGGGTGTCCCCCCAATTTATGTTCATTATTTTACCTGTGTTTGCTGTGTTTTTGGTCATTTATTTTTAATGTGACAGTATTGAAGGCCCCGTTTCCCCAAAATCTTGCATTGTTGGTGGCAACGTCGTGAGCAAAAAAGTCATGAGCAGGGTTCTAGCATTTGGTAATAAGCAGGTGACATTTTTGTGAGTCGGGCATTAATTTTTGGTGTTAGTTTGTGTGGCATCATGAGGCCGCATGAGATGCCGAATTGCCTGGAGCTCCTTACGAATGAAGGGTGAGATGGGCCCTTCCGAGTCGCACTTTTGTGCAATGTTGCTAAAGCAGGTATATATATATCTATGTCAGGTTGTCTTTCAGATAATGTGGTAGCTTATCACTGTATGCTAATGAATGTTTGAGATAAATGGATCAGTGACGAAGCGAATAGCAGTATGCAGGTACGAAAAGGTGGGTCACCTTGTAGAAATGCAGACTGAAGACAGTCAAACTACCACATTATACCCTTAAAGGCAAACTTTAAGTATCCCTCCAGGTCTTAATTTTAATTTATTTATCCGAGGGCTGTTTTTAGCACCTGTTTTCCTTCCGGATTTGGTTTTCATTTATAATTGTGTGAATTTAAGGTAGTCTCATTTCTCGCAAGGGTGGAAGAACGGGCTAGTTGCTGGTTCGTATTAGGAAAGGAAAAAATGATTGCACACTCGACAAAGTGCTGTGTTGTCATTTTTTGTTCATGTCTCAAAAATGCGCTGTTATTTTTTCTCAAGCTCTCTGTTCTTACTGAGCTTTTTCATTTCACCTCAGATGCATGACCTACAGTAATGAAGAAGGACATGCCTCTTTGTTTATGCCTTATCACTTAATGTTGTAGTATTATATTTTTTTTCTTATGTCTATAGCCCTGTGTTTTAGATAAAAAGAACGACCGAGGTTGCCCTGCTTTGTTATATTGAACAACAATGCACCATAAAGTCATCCCGCTGTCAAAACATGCATGAACATCGGAGCATATCCTACCTTCCGTTATCACTCTCAAAGAAAGTGACTAGTATGCAGAAACACTAAGGCGGTAGGCATTGCTAGTGAAGTTAACTGCCGCCTGACCACATGCCCACAGGCTACGAGGTCAGCCACTCAGTGTGTATGTGTGTAAGGGCTGATGTGTTAGCAGAATTAGGGTAGCAGCAGCTTCTCTACACTGCCAGGAAATGAACCACTGACAGGGTTTTAATTAGTTTGAATACTTGTCACGCAGTATGCTGTGTTGGTCCAACTGGTCACATTGCAATGCATCACCTTCTTAGTTGGATCTCTGCCTTCTCCACTACTGCAGAGTGTAGGTAGCAGTGTGTTATTAGTCTGTGCAGACGTAATTGAGTGGAAAGGTTGCTTTGTGGTCCAAGCAACAGCGATCCGATATCACCTTTCTTAAAGGTTGTTGGGCTGGTGGAGTGCATTACACAAATATTACATGTATAATGTATGTTCTGCATGCACATGTGCTTGGTAGCATTGCCGCAGTATCTTTGACTATTCAGGATCGATGACAAGAATGCCAGCCTACCTACCACCAGCTGTTGTGAACACCTCAACTGCTTTATTATTGCATTCCTAAAGCAGCACACCCACAACCAATGACTGCATCAGGCGCCTGAATGCTTGGATATCTGACTTTATTTGTATTTAACAGTAAACAAAAAGACAATGTGAAGGTGTATGTATCTATAGATAGCTCTGTTGCTGACTTTCAGTGGTCAGTTTAAAGAATGTGTAAAGGCCAGCACTTTTTCACGTGTTTATGTCCATAAAATTTAGTAAGGGTTACATTTTTCATTCAGAACTGATACTGGTGTCTTTCTAATGCACCGTTAATGTGTGGTAAAAACTGCAGATTCAGTTCTTGCAAAATTAATGCAGTCATGTGATTTATTTCCCAGCAGATGGCTGCGGTTTCACCCCCAGGGCACATATATGGCAATTTTGCAGTGATCTTAACTGAAGGTGTAAGGAAATAGCATCATGAAAAGGCAAGCAATTAGCTGAAAGAGCATAAACAAGACCACTGTAAAGGCAAATTGCTTTACGTTGCTAGTGGGGACGCAATAAGTATGCTTATTACGGTTGCCTGTGCATAGTGTCACTTTTCCTAGTAGCCTGAAACAACAGACGGATGCATTGCTACAGATACAACAGATATCTTTCAGCAGGGTGGCAAGAAGGGAGAGGTAGACTGCAGACTATCTTTGCATAATGCAGTCTAGCACTTTGCCAAGTGTAAATAATACTGAGAAAGGGCAACCCTTTTATGCAATACATTTTCTCAAAAAGCCTAAACGACCTGATCATCCATACCAAGGAAATATAGAGTGCCTTTTACACTCGACTAAGGGCTACATTTATGTATGAGCCACTCCTTGTAAATTTGGAACCTGTTATTTGGAAGGAACCTGTTATTTTGACAGTAGCTCCACCCTCGTTCACAATAAGCATTTGTGATAGCTGAGGCCAATATAGGTGGGCTCTACTTCAGAGCTAGAAAAAAGTAGTGAAACCAGTACCAACAAGTTCCATAAGTACTCACTGGTACCAAGCTGTCGAGGATTTTCTCTTTAGTCTGACATATCGAATACACACACATGTGGCAGCTGTTAAATTAGGTTAAAAAAAAATAAAAACAACAGTAGGCGATAATGCGTAAACAAATTCATCTTCTTCATTGCTGTAGGTAATGCATCTGGGGTGGAATGAAAAAACTCAGTAAGAATAGAGAGCTTGGGAAAAAAATAAACCGCACTCCTAAGACATTGAAAAAGAAAGAGATGACAACACAGCGCTTTGTCCTTGTCTCAAGAGAGTGCTGTTTTTTTTTCCCAGAGATGAACTACCAGCTAGCTCATTTTTCCACCCTTGCAGGAACAGAGACCACCTTAAATCGACGCGGTGCTACAAACGGAAACCAAGTCCGGAAGGAAAGCAGGTGTTAAAAATCTCGGAAAAATAAATTAAACCTAACTTTAAAACCTGCAGGGATACCTAAAGTCTGCCTTTAAGGGTATGCTGCTAGTTGCTTCGTCACTGATCCATTTATTTCAAACATTTATTAACATACAGTGATAAGCTACCACATTATCTGAAAGACAACCTGACATATATATACTTGCTTTAACAATTGTATAAAAGTGCAACTCGGAGGGGCTTGATTGCCATCTCACTCTTCAATCACAAGGAGCTCCTAGCAATTCGGCATCTCATGCGGCCTCATGATGCCACACAAACTAACACCAAAACTCAATGCCTGACCCACAAAAATGTCACCTGCTTATTACCAAATGCTAGAACCCTGCTTATGACTATTTGCTCAAGACATTGTCAACAATAATGCAAGATTTTGGGGAGAATGGGGCCTTCAATACTGTCACATTAAAAATAAATGACCAAAAGCACAGCAAAAACAGGTAAAATAATGAATATAAATTACGTTTGAGACATTTGTCACACTTACTCTTCTTTTTTATTTTAGTTTCTGCATACGTGCTACCTTTTGAGTGCACTTAAGTTATCTCATTAGCCTACGGGGCACCCGAGCGTGGAGCCAGCTCTTGCATTTTTCTGTGTGTAGGGGGGAGGGGGGCTACTTTTGGTTGCTCCAGAATGCGTTCATTTTTTCTCGACGATATGCTGCTGGATGCCAGACTTTCACAAGGATGATTTAGTGCGGGCTGCGCTTGGGTAGCTAGCAGACAACAGAGGTGATATGGAAGTGGTGAGCATGTGCGGTACTTCATTGAACACGACATATCGTACAATCTCAAGGATAGTGCTTATTTCTGCCACTCGTGATGGACATCATGTGTGTCTTTCCATTGCCATTGTTTACTTTGTAGTAATCCCGATACGATGTAGTAATCCCGAGAGAATGATGGATAACATTCTCAGTGGGCTCAAATGGGAAACGTGTCTTTGTTATCTAGACGACATTGTCGTTTTCTCGAAAGATTTCCCTTCCCACCTTCTGCGCCTTCAGCGTGTGCTTACGTGCCTTACTGAAGCCGGCCTACAGCTCAACTTGAAGAAATGTCACTTTGCCGCTACCAAGCTCACAATACTTGGTCATGTCATATCCAAGGATGGTGTTCTACCGGATCCTACCAAACTTCGTGCCGTCGCAGACTTCCCCAAGCCCACAACCTTGAAAGAACTTCGCAGTTTTATCGGTCTATGTTCGTATTTCCGCCGTTTTATCCGCAACTTCGCCAGTATCATCGCCCCTTTAACGCAACTTCTCGCCAGAGGCCCGAACCTCTCCTCTTGGTCACCAGCCTGTGATGCTGCGTTCAGTACACTACGCCGTCTACTGGTCTCTCCCCCTATACTCCGCCATTTTGACCCTGCCTGCTCGACCGAAATACACACTGATGCAAGCGGCGTAGGTCTGGGCGCTGTTCTTGCTCAACGGAAACCTGGATATACCGAGTATGTCGTCGCGTACGCTAGCCGTACCCTCACGAAAGCGGAATCGAACTATTCTGTGACCGAAAAAGAGTGTCTGGCCATCATATGGGCCATTACCAAGTTTCGTCCTTATATTTACGGTCGCCCATTCTACGTTGTTACCGACCACCACGCGCTCTGTTGGCTATCCTCCCTCAAAGACCCCTCCGGCCGCCTCGCCCGCTGGGCGTTACGTCTTCAGGAGTACGATATCCACGTCATCTATCGATCTGGACGCAAGCACACCGACGCTGATGCCCTTTCCCGTTCACCGCTTCCTAACGACTCGACGGCTGGCTTCGTTTGTGCCTACGATATGTCGCCGCTCAACATTACCAACATGAAATCTGAGCAGCAGAAGGATCCATGGATATCCTCCCTCTTAACATACCTGTCTACGCCCGCAGAGCTGTCTCCGTCACGTGCACTTCGTCGTCAGGCCCGCCACTCGTGATGGACTTTTATACCGCTGCAATTACCATCCTACAGGGCGAAAGTGGCTTCTCGTGATTCCGCGACATCTCCGTGCTGAAATCTGCGCCTCTTTCCACGCCGATCCCCAATGCGGCCATGCAGGTGTCATGAAAACCTATTCTCGACTACGTATGAGATATTACTGGCGCGGCATGTACCGCTTCATTCGTCAGTACATCCGATCCTGTACCGCCTGCCAACGTCGCAAGAATCCATCCCCTCAGCCAGCCGCTCCGTTGCAGCCATTGCCTTGCCCCAGCCGCCCTTTTGACCGTGTCGGTATCGATCTGTATGGTCCGCTTCCGACAACGTCGGCTAACAACCGCTGGGTCATCGTAGCCGTTGACCACCTAACCCGTTACGTGGAAACATCGGCCTTGCAGTCTGCCACCGCACGGGATGTTGCTTCGTTCATTCTGCATCGCCTCGTTCTTCGTCACGGCGCACCGAAAGAATTGATCAGTGACCGCGGACGTGCGTTTCTTTCCGACACTGTCGAAGCCCTCCTCAAACAGTGCCAGATCATTCACCGGAGCACCACAGCGTATCACCCCCAAACGAACGGCATGACTGAGCGATTTAATCGCACTCTCAGTGACATGCTAGCCATGTACGTTGATAGCGCTCACTCTAATTGGGACCAAGTGCTGCCTTTCGTAACGTACGCCTACAATACGGCTACGCAGACTACGACTGGGTTCTCCCCCTTCTTTCTTTTATATGGTCGTGAACCCACGTCCACCATGGATACCATCCTGCCCTACCACCCCGACGCTTCAGAGACCACTCTACTGTCTGAAGCGCACACATTTGCCGAAGAATGCCGACAATTGGCGCGCTCCTTCACAACGGAGAACCAGGCTCAACAAAAGCATAACCGGGACCCTACAAATCCAGCGCCTTCATATCCCTCAGGTGCCCTCGTTTGGCTCTGGGTGCCTTCCTCTGCACCCGGCCTCTCATCCAAACTCTTATCGCGCTATCATGGACCTTACCGCATTCTCGAACAATCTTCTCCCGTCAATTACGTAGTAGAGCCCTTGAACCCATCTCCAGATCATCGCCGCCGCGGCCGAGAAACTGTACATGTCGACCGCCTCAAGCCGTATTATGATCCCCCTACCCTTTCTTCACCATGAGTCGCCAGGATGGCTCCTTTTTCACCGGGGGGTATTGTAGTAATCCCGATCGCCATCAGCTCGCGCGCCAACCCGAAGAGGTAGACGAAGTGGAGCCGGAGCCTTGTTAGCACTGCACCGTTGATTCGAACGCTACCCTCGTCGCCTTGGTTTGCGGACGTTGCTTACGGTCTTGGTACCCCAAGAAACACCTTACAACTTATTTTGTGTATGTGGGGCAACATATCTCTTCTCACCATTTAAAAGTGCAGATGTTTGCGTCATACTATGCGCATTAAGTCGATTGATTTGTAAAATGCATTTCATCTCAAGTCCATACTTGGTTTACTTTACATGGCTTGCTATTTGAGGGCTTTCTCGGGCATTAGCGCGGATTGCAGCTCCCTGTGCTTAGTCAGGAAGGCACATTAATTCGTACATGTACAGGGACCTTCAAAATATGTGCGAACACGGCGAAGCGTGCCCGCGCTCCGTGAGCGTCAGCGCATCCGGCGCGGTCGCGCATCGAAACAATGTGGCGCATGCGCACGCTATGTGCGCATGCGAACGCTTCGAATATGTGCGAATATGCGAATATGTGCGAACGCTTCGCCGTGTTCGCACATATTTTGAAGGACCCTGTACATCAGTATCATGAGTGCACTCATTTTTCACATCTTCATTTCATTTTTCTGCGAAGTGGAAAAAGGACGTGTTTTGGAAAACACTCAAATATGTGAGAAATTACCAATGCATGCACTATCTATCACTTTATTCGTTCCCAATCTTCCGCGTCATGCATCATGCATGGACACCAACATGCAAGGAGTGTCACGTTGGTCATGCTAGCGGTTTCTCCACAGTGACGGCACAGCACACACCATTGGCTGCTTTTGTACCAGTCCCAATTGCATAAAGAATTCAAACCTGCGGTGTGCAGCTTAATTTTTATTTATGGTAGAGGCGCTTGCATATTAAAAACATTCTTATCGACGTTATGCATGGATGACGGCATGCAACAGACACACTGTCGTGTCAGCTCTACCACATAGTGTCCTCTTTTCCCCTGATAGATTCCTAAGACTGCACTGCATTCCCATCCAGCAATGGAGCCAAAGTTCGAGCGTCACCGATGCTGGCATCGACAAATCCCATTGATGCTCTCTCTCTCATGCTCCCTGTTTCCGCACTCCTTTATGTTGAGTTTTGAGAAACTAAAATCAGCTTTAAACCTGTGCCCTTTTAGCCATTTAAAGCTGTGTCTAGCTGGGTCAAAGCTATTGCATGACCTTTCAATTTTTTTTTATCATATGTTTTTGGACTCCTAAAATCGTGACTCCCATTTGAGAAACATTGCTTTTTGATGGCTGAAGTGAAACATGATAGTGCATGCATGTGGTACATCTCAAATATATCTGAGCTATTACCAGAGCATGTCCTCATTTCCACTGCATTGAAAAATAAAATACCATGCACCCAGATTGTGTTTCACACACTGGCGATATGCTTGCATGAATGCGCATGCCTGAGCATGTACTGAGGGCTATGATCTGATGTCACACTCGAGAAGGTCATTAAATGATACCATAAAATAAGCTGAGGCTATGCACTTGACAGATGAAAGATATATAGAGAATCCGAGTTCAGTGAGTTCATTATGAAATAGAAATCTGCAATTGTCAGTTGCCTGGTGGGA
Organism: Amblyomma maculatum; assembly: GCF_055883805.1. Classification (NCBI taxonomy): domain Eukaryota; kingdom Metazoa; phylum Arthropoda; class Arachnida; order Ixodida; family Ixodidae; genus Amblyomma; species Amblyomma maculatum. The sequence goes on from NC_139344.1 coordinate 500,862,529, forward strand.
AAGAGTGCCGCATGCATATTACACGTATATAAGCAGCGACAGCTGACAAAGAAAAAGATACCATAGGTGGGCACCATGGATCAGCTAAGAGCACGTATGATGCCCTCGGATAAAAGAAATGTCGCATGATACTCCTGTCCTTCTAGTCAGTTTAAAAATAGTGCATAAATTTCTCACTTCTATATCACCTCTCCATTGTCTGCTAGTTGGAGGGCTGCAGCGAGCATAAAATAATCCTGCCATGTCTGGCTGCCAGTAGGTACAAACAAGACAAATATGAATAAAAATTGAAAACGTTGCTTATGCTTTCTCTAGTTTCGCTGGCTGCTAGCTTCCCTATGTAATTTGTCATTTGATAAATTTCATTACTACAAAAGCAGCGTCACTTCAAAATTTACATTGTCATGGTCTTGCCTGAGTGGCAGTATTAACTTAAAATTGTATAGACACCATAATAATGCCACAGCATTCATGGCTTTATTCTGGATAAAGTCTGATATAGGCATTTTGAGCAAAAATCATGGGCATATCTCTAGCATGTGGTGGTTGGCTAGTGACATGGCTGGACACTGCTCAGTGGTTGTGCATGTCACGAGTCTACATGACACGGCTAAAGGCCCGTTCACACTTGCGACTAGCAGCGGTCGCGTGACCGTTTTGGTCGAAAAGCGACAGTCGCAAATGGTCGCATCGGTCGAAAAGCGACTGCCGCGGGCCGATCGGGCACTGCTCGAATTTTCAGTCGCGCGACTACTAGTCGCAAACCATTTCACCAATCAGCGAGGTCCCGGAGTACTTGATCGAGCACCTTCTCAATGCAATTAAAGAATACCCCTACCTTTTCAACAAACGGCACCCGGAATTCAAAGGCAGGGAGATAGGATATGGCCTGGGAGGAGATTGGAAAGATATTTGGACTATCTGGTAAATACCATGAACTTTTAAGAAATGGATTTTTCACGCAGGTGCAACATTTTATATTGACACCACGGTGATTGACATTGTCTATTCGTCGTCGGCGTTTTCCTGGAAACACGAGAGCGCGGCATGCGTACCGGCTCGCCTGAAAAAGCTGAAGTGTCTGGCAGGCGGCAGCTACCGACGTCCACTGTCATCGCCCAGCAGCTCTCCTACTCCCAACTCGTTCGGAACGAGAACAGAACGAGAAGGCGACTGTCGCAAGTGTGAACATTGGTAGTGGCGAGCTCCTCTCCTCTGGTCGCGCGACTGGTAGTCGCAAGTGTGAATAGACCTTAAGTTGGCAGATAGGAATTCTGGCTTTAACCAAGCCATTAAATGTGCCCGAGTGACCTAGGGGTAGCATGTCTTTGTCTGGATCCAAGGTTCTTTGGATCCAGTCAACCAGGCATCCCCAGGTGACTCAGGTAGGTTCAGATCTCTTGGTTAAAGCAGGTCTCTATATCTTTATGTGGTCTAACATAATGTGATGGCTTACAACTGCGTTAATGAGTATGCACAACATAATAGAATAAATTGTGGGGTTACTCAGTTACCCTGTAGTGAAGTGTCTGTACATGAATGAGAATCCACACGGAAGCCCCAATGTGCTCCATCATACACTTAAGGTAGAGTTTAAAGGACCCCCGATTTTTTTGCGTGTTGTCTTTGTAACAGTGTGCATGACTATACATGGATTACCACATAGTATTTGTTTATGGCTGCTAAATAATACAATCTCTCCCATCATCTGTTTCAATTTCAATGCCATAGCAATGGCTGTGTCAGAAATCAGTATAGGTCATGGAAGGCATGAAAAACAAGAAACTGCAATATCTGCTTCATGATTTTATTCACTATATCGCTGAAGCTAGCCTGGTTCAGGAGCAGTCATCACACCGAACGTGCCTTTATGACCTTCTTGATATTTGACACATAAGCCTTCTTCTCCTGGATTCTAAATATAACTAAACTCAAGGATTCATTCAAGTTATTAACACGAAAGCGTTACTTCGCTATGTTCACAGATTTCTGTCCGTAGACCGCACCCGCAAAATCGTGTCCGCAGCAGTTGCGAGTAATTAAGAAACGTGAGAGGTTAATGAGTGGTGTCAATCGATAGAGGCTGACATAATGTTGCTGCCGAAAAATAGGCCAGTAAGCTAGTTAGGTAATTAATTACAGGCAAAAAATGTAAAAGTTCTCTGCAGCAGTTGTGAGTAATTGAGAAGTAGAGGTTAATGAGTCCAATTGATAGAGGGTGACATAGTGTTGTGTGCGAAATAATAATTAGGCCAATAAGGTAATTAGGTAATTAATTAGAGGCAAAACATGCAAAATCATGTCCGTAGCAGTTGTGAGTGATTGAGAAATCGTAGAGGTTAATGAGTGGTGTTAATTGATAGAGGGTGATGTAATGTGTGCAAAGAATTAGGCCATTAAGGTAATTAGGTAATTAATAAGAGGCAAAAAATGAAACAGTAAAGGCAAAAATGGTCTCATTAGCTAATGGCTTGGTGCCACATTTGAATGTATCAAATACTAAAATAATTAAACCAGTGAATTAAGGTGACTTCAAGTATGTGACATTACACAACCTGAAGTCGAGCTAAAAAAGGACATATGAAGGGATTAGCATGCAATTTCAAAGTACCAAAGACTAAAGTAGTTAAGGCAGTCAATTAGAGTGGCGTCAAAGGTGTGACGTCACACAACTGGAAATAGAGCTGAAAAAGGGCATAGGAAGGGATTGTGCAATTTGAAAGTACCAAAGACTAAAATGAATAAACAAGAAGTGGATAATGTGAGCTAGAGGCTGTGACGTCGCACTACCAACCGGAAGTCTAGCTGAAGAAGGGCATAGGAAGGGATTGGTGCACAATTTGAAAGTACCAAAGAAAATGGGTAAACAATAAGTGAATTAAGCAACCAACAGCAGATTCCGTGCTTTTGCATTACTCCAATTCAGATTCTGCAGCGCTGTTTTTAGTTGTAGATGGATGCCACTCTGCAGAAGCGGCCTCAGTAAACTCCAGAGGGAGTGGAGGTTCGCCAGTACAGCTGCATGTGTTCTACATCCAAAGCCAATTCTCGAGCAACAAACGGTCCAGTGCCGGCCAGGCTTGTGTTTAGCCTCTGAGGGACTAGCATAGTGGTATTCCCACTTGAGGTATAGCAAATTGGCAGTCAGAATAAACGAAGTATGTGGATTTCTAGATCACTAGCTTTGTTTAATGATTTGGAATGAAAAGTCTACACTTGGTCATGATGTGCCACTGCTAGGGCATACCTAGGTGGCGACCCCAGGCGTTCACACCAAGTTTTGTTTTGTTGCATTATCTGTAGGTTAAAATGAAAACTTGAGATTAGGAGTATGTTTAGTTGCTTATAATGGTTTGCTTTAACCTCCCTTGCATTGTTTTTATTCTATATGCAGGCACCTGGAAAATGCAAGGATATCTTGAGCGGCTTCACTCGGCTCGGCAAGCTGCGATGTGGTCGAGCGGCAGGATCACTTGGTTAAAACTTTGCTCACAGGATCACTTGGCTTGTAGCAGTGTTCTGGGCATCTAATGCCAATTAGACTGGTGTCGAAAACACTGATGGGCCTAGACCTCACAGAGCACATCCCAAATGTATTGCTGGCATGCACAGCAATTGTGAGAAAATAAAAGCTGTCATCAGCGTGCTTTTGCATCCCTATTTATTGAAGCACCGATTTCACATCACAGACTGTTGTGTGCATGGTGCAAGAAGTGTGGAAAAAATTTGTACATTCACCATTGAACAGTGTGTAGTGGAAATACTATGCACCGTTTTGCAGAGGAAGGTATGGCCAAAGTGAGTCCTACAAAACATATGGCTGGAACTGGTTTAAAAAATGGTAGGATATGTAAAACAGGCCATGAAATTCCATCAGGAGGAGTAAAATAAAACTCTCCTTGAAGGAGTACAGGCACTCCTATCAGTGGAGTCCTTGAACTCCTCCTGGAAGAGTTGTAGGACGCTACTACAGTGTGTAGTTTTACTCCTTTCGAAGGAGTACCTTTACTCTATTCACAGGAGTAGCGCAGTACTCTATCAGTGGAGTCCGATTACTCTATGGGTAGAGAGAGTTCTTTTACTCTGGAAAAAGGAGTCGTATATGGGACAAGCGAAAACTCCTCCAAATGGAGTTCTAGTACTCCTGTTTTTAGAGTGTATATGCAGATTGCTCTGCATTACACGTCACAGTAACCGTAATCCCGCACAAAAAGTCTTCGTGATGCACATGAGAAGTATAAGCTTGGTACAGTAGCTTTTTTTCCCCAAAAAGCACGCATACCGTGCACTGCCTAGATTTCCACTGCAAGGGATACTCTCGCGTAATACCGAGAAATGAAACGCCCCACCATGCTCTCTTCCTCCTCGTTGATTTTCGTTTCTCGCGCCGCCAAGAGATTGGTGTTGTGTCCTTTATAAGCCGAATACATTGCTGTTTTCTTTTCTCTGCTCTTACGTTAAGAATAGCTTTTTTACGGACAGTAAAATGCAATTTCTGCATAAAAATTAGAAGACCGAGATTATGACGCTTACCCTCTACCTTTTTGGTAAGCGTTTTGCGCAGTGCCGTCAGGTAGACTGACCCGCGCAAGGTGTACTTTCGTTGACTCGCTTGTCAATTGAAATGGTTGCGCGCAGCCCCCGGCTGTTGGGCCAGGCCAGCTTTCACCGGAGGCTGGCAGCAGGTGAGTTCATTAATTTAGACTCCGGTTATGGGCGGAAGCACTGATGGTCGATAGGTGGCCCCTAGAGACATGCATGGACCACTCTCAGACGCTTCCGTTTTTGAAGCGGTTCCTACACCTCTAACATTTGCGGTCATGCTAGCTCCTGGCATTTGCAGTTTGCTCCCTTGGAGACAGTGATGAACCCATGGTTACTGCTGCTTTCACACCCTTTAGCTGCACCCTCTGTTGCGGCGGCATCCATTTGTAACCCCCTCTTTGTCGTCGACCGCCGATGGTTGTGTGTGGATGCCCTGTATGGACCAACACCGATCTGTGACGTAAGCACGATGCGGTGGCGCTTCTATCGCCAGCGTGGTCCGACTGGGGGTTAAAAATAGGCTTACCGCCCATAGGAATACATGCAAGCGAAATATTCCAAAGCAGTTTTCTAATTTCACGGGTCATCTATGATGTCGTTATTCGGTACAGAGCATCCATGAACGCCCTGGAACAGATCGTGGAAGTGTGAAATCTCATTACCGAGGCGAAGTATTTTTAAAACACCGCGAAACGTGTGGGGGTGCTAGTTGAGAGGGCGACCCATAGAAATACATGTTAACACAACTTACCGCAACATTTTGCTCGGTTCAGCAGCGTCGAACCCTTCTCATTTTTTTTGGTGAACATCTTGTACCACGCCCCGACGTCATGTTGCATGACACACTACATTCTCTTGCAAGTAATGCATGTCTGACGACTTGAGGGATCGCTTACAGCACGATAAACTGACCGCGCACAGTTGCAGACGACCATGCACCACTTGCTGTTGCTATCAGACGCTCCGGAGCTGGAGGCGGTCGCGGTGGGTATCGCCAGCTACGCTGTCGTCTGCTGCAATGCGCGAATCTCGTTCGGTTCATATTGTCGTATGGCGTTTGACAACTGCTTTTTAAATGTAATTCTGTCTTGCACGTATCACTGGAGCGACAGTATTATCAAGCTTATTTACCCTATGCGGCAGCATATCAAACTGTAAGCAAAACTGCGTGATTCGCTACACCCAGCTTGCCTTTTGGCGGTGTCTGGATTCATAACACAGGTTATTCGGGGAGTTTTAAAAGTAGACTGCCTCCGTAATGACGCACCATACTTTATCACACACTTCTTCAAAGCGCTGTCAACGTTTAACGACCGGCCACCACTTCTGATGCTCTGCGAAATGAGAAAAATACTCCTTTACGTTGTGTTTACATGTATTTCTACGGGTCGCCCTCCCAACTCGCACCCCAACAGGTTTCGCGGTGTTTTAAACATACTTCGCCTCGGTAATGAAATTTCATATTTTGACAATCTGTTCATAGTTGCTTTGTACCGAATAACGACATCACAGGCGCCCCGTGAAATGAGAAAACTGCTTAGAAATATTTCGGTCCCATGTATTGCTATGGGCGCTAACCCTATTTTTCACCCCCAGTCGGCTGCTGCCCCCTTCATTTGTAGACATGGTCTATATGTGATCGAACCTTGTGCATTTCGTTGAGGAAGGAATTATGCATTCACGCCGTACATGGCCAGAGACGCGGGCATTGCGTAACCAGACATAACCACAAGAGCTCCAGCAAATCTTGGCTTTATTAGACAGTAATGCACTGCATACTTTAATGCGAAAAAAAAAAATGGATATGTTCGCGAAATCATGTCCGCAAGATCTGTGACCGAAAGATCTGATCATGCTCACCTGATGACGTCGTGATTCATGTAAGTTATGAGACATTAAAAACTGCTGAGTCAAGGGACGTCATAGGTTATGTGACGTCATAAGGTATCTGAAGTCACGCCAGACAAGTCCCCTTGTCGAAAAGTTCGCTCGGCTTGTGAACTGTTCAGTGCTCTTTCTCAATGTGTAGCCATCTTCCTCTCGTTCTATCCTGAATCAGCAGTGTCAGTGGTTTGATGTCATCAATGAGTCATTGCCATAGTCATAAGTATTGAGTCTTTTGATGTCATAATGACATCATGAGTATGTGACGTCGCTAGTGGCGTTAAGGGTTTGATGTCACTGGGTGATTGTCGTAGTCATAAGTCACGTGACGTCATGGATCATGGGCGCAATACGTCGTTGACTCCATATTCTATGTGACGTGCAAGTGACGTCAGGGCTTTGATGGCGTCCCACAGCAAGCTAGTCAGAAGGCTACGTCAAACTACCCTGAATACCGCGAGACACCGATTTCTGACTGCAAAAAATTACTCATCAAGTGGTAACATCGGAAATCGAAGAGTACCGGTCGGATCTTAACGGAGTGGGTAAGTGGATGCAGAGTCTTCGATTAGGTGTCAACAACGTCGCGGTAGCACTAATGCATTCGCATTCTCCCAATGCAATTTCTGCAGTGGCATAGCCGTCATACCTTTAACTAGCCACCGCTCACGGGCAACTTCTCTTTCCGAATGCTGCAAAGTCCATCCGTATGTCGTCGTCAGCGACGCCAGGTAGAATCCACTGCAGCCGCAGTTTGACATGGGTCGATGAACATGCACCGACCATATTTCATCCGCATTTCGTTGACAAGGAGCAGCCGCTTAGTTGCTTCGGAACTGCCGAGTGTCACATGCCCCCATGCGGTTAACGCGTTCTGGTGTTGGAAAGGGCATCTCGGAAATCCTCTGCATTGAAGGGCTCAAGTTGCACATCACAGTGAACGAAAAGAGCAATCTGTCCAGTAAGCACTGTTGGCAAGTGAATCTGATACCTGTTATCTGCAGCAGTTCTGTTTCCGCTGCCGTCAAGGGCCCTTGTCGCTTTGCTGACGTCCATTCTACGCGCGTCCGTTCGCTTGCGCGGCTGAAAGTATATAATCGATAGCTATCGCCGTAGACGAACATATCGAGCGTTTGAGTGCAAGTCGGTCGCACTGTGCACTGCATGAGGTCTTCTACATTAAGTTCTATCCGTGCGCAACAGACTGCTATTGCACTGCCCTCGTAAGGTGCACTAAGTTAACCTCTACTTCTAAAGCACGCTACCACTAACATCCAATCACCAATCTCGCGGATCTTCCACTTACTTCGAAGCCCTAGCGTAAAACCGCAAGTGAAATGAAACTTTCACGCCTTCGCACACACCTCGCAAGTTCACTACAACGGCTGCAACTTTTTCGTCCCCCAGGCCAGACATGGCAGTAATTGAATTACAGTAATGAAATTAGCGTAATTTAATTTATTTTCTCGGTAATTTGTACTGTAATGAATTACGTTTTCGGGTTGGTAATTTAGTAATGTAATGAATTACTTCTGGTAGTAATTTCGCAGCAAAAATAATTAATTCTTTTCGAAATTACTTTTTCTAAAGCACTACTCCTTCAATAGACAGCAAAGTAGTTACGCGATAGCAGGAACGACGTGCGGCAAACCGAAGCCAGCGTAACGGATCGGCAAAAGGAATTGAGCAGAACAGTCCGTCTGAGACCTTCTGTGTAGCAATGTCACTTAGTGCGGCTACTCATGACAACTATTCTCCAAGCAGCAGGATACAAGGCGTCAAGGGAATGCCGAAGGGAGAGATGGTGCAAGAAGGCTGGAGCTGAAAACTAGTTGGAAGCGCGGCGCAGTGGCACTCCCTATTGCGTCGGCTAGGGCACAGCGGATCCATGGTTACACTCGTAACCACGGGGCGAGGGAGGATTGGGGTGGGGGAGATAGGTGGAAGAGTCCATGGCGTGAGCCGCCGTGGCTTGAGCATTACTGAGCAGTGAGCACAAGGTGCCGACGTCAATTCTTGAGACTGCGGAAGCAATAAATAACCTTCTTCGGGCCGTTGAAATGGCGGAGACAGCTCCGGGTCAGCAAGGCGCTGAGTTCGCCGTTCATTTCACGACCGTTCAACCCTGCTTCTGCTTTATGATTATTTTTTTTTGCGGTTGTCTTGTTCTGGTGATGGCAAGTGTTGTAGGAAAGAGGGAAGGAATAGGTCTCTGGGAAGGAATTTGGCGGGAAGACGAAATAATGTGTGTGCTTCGAGTCTGGAGAACAAGTTGTTTTCTTCACCAACTTTACTTATTTTTTGCGTTGATTGAAACTAGAAAGTAATTTAAAAGTAATTGAATTACTAAGTAGAAGTAATTGAATTGCAATTTCATTACTTCTAGGGGGCCGTAATGAGTAATGTAATTTAATTCCTTTTGAGAAGTAATTTTGCCATGTATGCCCCATGCTCCCGCCCCGATCGGTGCGCAAGACGGGCTTGATAGAAGATTGACCGTTTTAAGCATAAAATAATTTGTAGACAACTCTGTGCAGTATTTCAATGTCGAGTCTAATGTTCAGCAGATGAACATCGATGGGCATATGCCGTCCAGTTCATCAGCCAAGTGGTTTCTGGCAAATGGCGTTGAAATTTTCAGGCGCGTGAAGCTGGAACACGCTTTGAGAATTAGGTGTCGTGGTCAGGCTTAATAGCATAACAAAATTTAATCCAACCACAGTGGCGTGGTTTGTTTTATATCTCCTGATTATCAGTTTCTACAGTGCGTCAACACATTTACATCATACCTTAGTATCAGCCGCCCACGAGCCGCACTAGCTACGTTCACTGCATAAAATATTCGATGACGTTCCTAACCCGTGTGCGTTATACTTGTAGGCCTGCCTGTGCGCGCTGCGCTTGATCCCGTTTGGTCAACTCGTTGAGCACCCAGCGATTATGTGAATTAACTAATGTGTTTATTTCTTTATTTTTTTTTACTAGCCGCGGCAAAAGACAGTTCATTCAGAACATGTTTTTATGTGTCTATATCCCGTAAGGCTCAAAAACCGTCCAGTGCGTCATTTTCATGAAAGCACCTCCTTCATTTCAACTGTTACTTTCTGGGTGCTTATTACCAATCAGTGCTTCCGTTGTGTCCGGCTTTATCTCGTGAAAAAATTACCAGTGATAGAGCCAACATTTTGCTTTGTGGTGTGACCCGCAAACGTCTCTTTGTTTTTCTTTTACATATAAGTCGATAGAGCAAACAATAATGCGCGGAACAGTTCCAGCTATTGCCCCGTGTTCCCAATAGAGGCAGACACTGGCATTTAAGAAAAGGACGAATTCAGGCCATTAGTACGCGATCGACTAGCTCATACCTGATGTCTCAGCTGCCTACCTTACATTAGCACAGCCAGGACATGCCGAAAACCGACTCGGGGTCTGCGCACGAAACAAAAATTTAAAGGCATCTGTTACTGTGTTTATTGAGCGTTCTAACTGCGATTATTCCTTTTATATATCGGCAACGAGTTTTTTTTTCTGAGTATTTGAGTATTTTTTGAGTGACGTCAGCCTTATCTGCTACAGTATGGAACAGCTAACGAGGGAGAGTGCGAAATGATAATGCAAACCCGGAGTGCTAGGCTGGTCGACGCGATAACCTTCAAATCGCGCTCGACGTACAGCAACATCATCCCCACGGTTGTGCCAGCCCGGCGGCTCCTGTTTCACCAGGTGGGCTTTTCCTTATCGGAACCGCGGACGTGACCGCTCGTCGGGGGCGGCCTCTGCGGGTCGCTCCCCGTTTTTCGGCCGCTTCTCGCGGTCCACGGACTGACTCTGCGAGCCTCGCGTAACACTAGCGAGGCCTAGCACCGGCCGCGCCCTGTGGTGGCCGGGTAGGAGGTCCCCCGCGGGAATGGAGGCCTCCACCTCGCCTCCTGCGTCCTCGGGACCGACTTCGCGTGCGGAGAAGCCGCGATGCGAATCCCCGAACGACACATTGGTAGCGGAGTCATCCATTGCCTACCGAACATCGTCGACCAGGTCCCCTGTCTCGGACCACGGTGAAGCTACAGTGCTTCAGACCACGCAGGCGCAACCTATGTCATCTATTACTGCGGCTCTGAAGATCCAGCTCGCTCCGGAGCTACCCATCCCTAATTCTCTTTACATGGCAATTAGTAATTGAATTACAGTAATTTGAAAACTTTCACCATAATTTGTGATGTGATTATCATTTTTCTGGTAAGGTAAGCTAGTAATGTAATGAATTACTTTAGAGCAGTAATTTTGCAGTAAAAGTAATTACTTTTGCTAAAGTGAATCACTGCTGTTTCTGTACATCATACACCTGGTGCTGGCGTCGCCAAAGCAGTGACGATGCACGGTTGAAAAGCCCGATAGGACCCAATGCCTGCTTGCTTGGGACAGCACGGCTGCTTATAATTTCTCCTCCACTGAAATGCCGCTGTTGTGGCAGGAATTTGATCCTGCAACATTGTGATCAGCAGCCAATTGAACGCCAAAACCGCTGCATTGCGTCCTTGAAATACTGACCCATAAAGCAAACCCAATTTGCGCTCATATATAGTTTCATATTCAGATATGTGGCGCAAAAAACACAAACACAAGATACACAAGATAAGTACCAAAAAGCAACCTCGATATGCACCAGCTGTTCCTGACTGCAGTTCCTTTCTGACCGGCGATAACCGGCCATACAGCCGGTATTTGCTATCTTCCAATTCTGGTTAAAAATCGTGTTGCTTATTGCAGAATCCTATGCTAATCGGATGATAAGCAATGCCGCATTATCGGGCAGAGGCCTCCCGTTCCGTGGCAAATCATGAAGACACGTTCCCAGCCCCATTTGGGTCCTTATGTGTGGTAATTAATTTCACTGCCGTTGGGCGCGCATTATTGCCCTCTTGTCACGGGCGCCCGCCTGACCCATTGCCATGCAGAGGTAGTTTATCCTCACCGATCTTCACAATGGCATGCCCGCCACGTGGTTGCAATGCATCTGATAGCAATTAGCTGGGCTAACTGTTGCTGCACAGCTTTGGCTGTTGGCGCTCGAAGCAAACAGACGTGCTTGCGCTGCGCTCCCGTGCCTCGCGCTATTTCTTCTTCGCCCAGATTTCCTGGGCCCAACACCGGCCTTTGGGGCCTTCTGGGCGGCCTCGGAGCCTCCCGTTTTCAGATCCAGGAGTTCCAGAGGCCTCCGCTAGCGGTTTTAGGCCGCTTTTCCAGCCTGCGGACTTTGCCGGTGGTACAGTCAAGGTATATGTACTATGGTAGCGAAGGCTCCATAGACGCCCATGCGTACATAACATGGCGGCTCACGGGCTCCAGCGACCAATGAAAATTGGGGGGCTATGACCTCAAATGACGTCACGCATACGTTCACTTTGGCGCGAATTATAAAAAAGTTAAAAAAAAAAACGCCGCGTTGCATTGACGAGCCCGCATCATTTGAAGGTTGTTAACCTTTCAGCGCGCGCCAGCCTTTGCCATCTAAATGAACTCGAGTTGTTTACGCCCTTGTTTATAAGCAGTTGCTCCAGCACAATGAAAGTGGTTGGCAAAAGTAGCGGCATAGAAAGGCAGCAACACTTCCAAATAGAGACCATGCATGCAAATTCATAACACAAATACTGCTGCAAGTCGTGCAAGTACTTTTGCCATTTACTTTGTCCCTCAGCACAGTAAGGTGCGGTCCAGAAATACTGGTGCAACGGGGCAGTCGTGCCCAGTTCGCAACAGAGTGTACCAAGTGAACAATTATGGTTTTCATATTCATGGTTTATTGCATCAACCAATAAAATACAGCAACAAATCACAACAATAAAAATGCATGTCGCAGACAGCACAAACAGTAGCGCTGTTTAAGCGGGCTAATCATCCTAATGATCACAGCCGAGGCACGGCTTGAAGTGCCTGCCACAAAACATCACCAGATAAGACACATGCATGTACAGAAAACAAAGACAGCTGCGAAATAATGTCATGAATTAGTAGGTGCATCAAAACATACGTGGAGCACTCTTCACATTTAAATGCTTCGACAGAAAGTATGCAGCAGTTTTCAAGGCAATTTTAAGGTTGCACCAGTCCAGACAGCTTTAGCATCAACAAACGTGCTTAACACAGGCATACATTGAGTCTGTGTGCAACCTCCAGATCTGCTCACCGGTGAAAGTCAGCCGATAAGTGGTAAGGGTACCGACGGTTGAGTCGACGCTGTCGCAACGTGCCGCAGAGCATCGCTTCCTCACTTTGTGCGGGCTCATCTTGCGATAAAACGCTAAGCGCAATACACTGCTGCAAAAAGACTTCGCACTGCCCGCACGACGAAACCAAAAAAAAAAAAAAAACACGGTTGCAGGGGGATATTAAATCTCACCAAGCGGCGACAGAGCAGCGACCAGCAAGGACGTCGAAATCTTCGCAAAAGGGACACTTTCAGACTTGCGAACTAAATTACGCTTTCCCGGGCGCACCACAGCAGACTAGCAGCAGACAGCGATAAGAAACCGTTTCGTGCTTCGTCATCTCCGTTGCCTTGGTTACCTCTGGCAGCGCCTGCTAACCGATGCAACATCAAGGGGGTGGGGCGATAAGAGTGTTGCAAGATAAAAAAAGATAAGAATGTATTTATAAAATACCTTACCTCATTCACAAGCGAAGTTATCCAAATGCCTATTTTTATGTTGATACTTTTCAGTAGTATAATTTCTTAATCTGAGTGGTTGGCCCCCGACCTGTGGCTATGCTGCGGTACCGCTGAACCGCTTTTGAGCCCAGCCTTCGCCACCATTCTACTTCCGCCATGGTACAGTCGAGCGCGATTTGAAGGTTATTGCGCGAGCGTCGACCGGGAACATGAACAGTGCCATGCTCCAGAATTCTCTGCCGAGGCGAGGGAGGTATCAGGCCAGCTTCCCTTACTGTTTTTGTTGTTCCTTCAGCAGCCGTCACTCCCTGCTGGGACATCACTTTCTTTTTTTTTTCTCTTTTGGTTCTGCGAACAGGCAGTGACCGTTGTGCGCACGACGTAATATTTGGTGTTATCTGAAATTGGACTGTTTAGCGCAACAGATGGAAAGCTTAGAATAGAGAGAAAGGGCAGTGAGTTTATCGCGGGGATGATGGTTGTTGTATGTGTGCACGGCCCCGCGTCGGGTGATGAACAACTTTTATTTCCGACAAGACGGCGTACATATACATGTGCTGACGCATTGGGTCATGCGCAGATTAGGTTAGAGCGAGTGACGTCAGCCTTACTCAGATCTGCTACATCTTCCTTTTTACGGAAAAAAACAAGGTTTAGCGTCGCTCGGGCAGAGGGTACAGACATGGTTCGCGTCGCTGCCTTGTGCTTCGGCGTAGCTCTTGGACAGGCTCTGTGCGAGGGCCTTCTTGGGGGGCGGAACTTGCTTCAGGTTGCGGTCCTATCAGTCGTAGATGTTCTCGTGTGCGTCGAATTTCCCTGCCGTCCTCGGTTTTGACGATCGCTGAGCGAGGTTCGTTAGCTGGCCTGAGAAAGACAGCTGGAGACCAGCTCCGCTGGATTGAGTCATACACGGTGACCTGATGTCCTGGTGTCGCAGGTGGCAGGTACCTGCTGCCGCGGTTGTAAGTCCTTTGGCGTTGGCGTATCTCACGAAGCCGGCTGCAAACCACGTTGCTGGGTATTTCCCGTGGCTCCAAGTGGCTTCTAGGCACCGGGAGAAGTGTCCGAGTGTGGCGTCCCATCAGCCTCTGCACAGGGGACTGTAGCACATCATCACGCGGAGTATTGCGCCATTCAAGCAAAGCCATTTGAAATGCAGGCATTTTAAAGGAGCATTTTTTTAGAAGCTTCTTTGCTTCCTGCACCGCTCTTTCTGTCATGCCGTTAGACCGCGGGTGGTAGGGGCTTGATGTGACGTGGGCGATACCTAGGATGTTCAGGAAGTCCTTAAATTCCCGGCTGTTAAAGGGCGCCCCATTATCACTGCACAGCTTCAAAGGCAAGCCATGGACAGAAAAGATTTCAGAACACCAGGTTTTCAGCGAGGTTGCTGTGGCGGTTCGAAGTTCCCGAATCTAAAAAAAAAATGAGTAAAAGCCCACGATGACGGCAAATTCACGACCTTCGTAAAAGAACAAGTCAATACCAACAACTTGCCAGGGTAAGGTTGGGACATCGTGACTTAAAAGGGGCATTTTGGCGTTTCGCGGCTGATTCTTCATGCACACCTTGCACCCTTTACAGAACTGCTCAATGTCGCTCGCCATGTTCGGCCAGTACATCACGTTCCTAGCCCTCGCCTTCATTTTATCCGCGCCAGCGTGCGCCGCGTGAAGGAGGCGGATCATTTCGTATCTTTTTGACTCTGATATAATTACCTTGTTGCTGCGAAATACGAGGCCATCCTGCGCGTGTATCTCGTCTCGGTACCCCAAGTAGGTCCGAAGTTGCTCGGGGACTTCATGCTTGTGAAGAGGCCACGCTGCCTCGGCGTATTCGCGCTGCTTTGTCAGGTTGCTGTCGCCACTGGTTGCTGCAAGCAGGTCTTTCAGGCAGTGCTCAGAGGCTGAAACGCAATCAAGAACATTGACTTGAAAGTCCTGGTGTTCTTCCATGTATGCCTTAGTGGGAAAGCGAGATAAAACATCTGCGAGGAACAGTTCTTTGCCGGGTTTATACGTAACGATGATGGGATAACGTTGCAACGTCAGCCGCATGCGTTGCAAGCGTAGCGGGCACTGGTGCAGTGGTTTATTGAAAATGATCTGTCTCCACTGTTACTGCATGCTGTTCAAATATATAGTCATGAAATTTGGTGCAGCCGTGCACTATCGCGAGGGTTTCCTTTTCTATCTGAGCATATCTTTGCTGCGCATCTGCGAGTGACCGCGATGAAAACGCAACGCGCATCCTGCATCAGAACGGCGCCTACCCCGAACTGACTTGCGGCAACTGATAAGGTAACTCCTTTCTTGGGGTCAAAATAACAGAGAATTGGGGCTGTTATCAGAGCCTCGCGCAACTTTTCGAAGCTTTCTTGCTGCCTTTCTGTCCATACCCATGCGATTTCTTTGCGTAGCAAAGATCGAAGAGGGGCGGTCACTACAGACATGTTAGGGACGAAACGTTGCACAAAGTTTATCGTGCCCAGAAAAGCTTGCAGTTCCTTACTATTCTTTGGTGCTGTCATTTCCAAAATATCTTCTACGCGTTGTGGGTCAACCCGCAGGCCTTCTGCAGTAAGCACGTGTCCCAGGTAGCGTACCGCTGGCTGGAAAAATGAACATTTCTTCAAGTTCAGTTATGTTCGCGACAGCGTGTTAAAAGATTCTGCAAGTGGTAGTCGTGTTCTTCTTTAGTCTTGCCCCATAAGAGAATGTCATCCATTACTACTGCGACATTTGGCAAACCCTCTAGCACGCGATGCATTGCTGCTTGCAACACTTCCGGGGCTGAGGCAATTTCAAAAGGCATGCGCAGAAAGCGATAATGTCCGTAAGGTGTGCTCATTGTGCAGAGCTTGGAGCTTGCGTCAGCTAGTTTTATTTGCCAGAATACCGATGCCGCGTCTAGAGTTGTAAAGAACTTTGCTTCTGCAAGCTTAGGCACTACATCTTCAAGAGCCGGCATGGGGTAATGCTCCCGTAGCAAAACTTTGTTGAGTGCTGTGGGATCTAGGCAGATGCGTACTTTTTCTTAACTACAGTGACCATGTGACTGGACCATTCTGTAGGCTCATTTACCTTGGATATGACGCCTTGTTCTTCCATGCGCTGGAGCTCTTGACTTTTTCTTGGAGGGCCACTGGAACTCTCCTCGCCGGGACGACCACTCCCACAGCTTCGGGCTTTAAGTTCATCGTGTACTCAACGCCTTTTAACTGTCCCAGCCCTATCGAAAATCCCACCGTAGATTACCATAAAACCACCATCGTTTTGTGGTGGGTTTATGGTATTTAGAGTGGAAAAACGGTGGCCATGGTGTTTTTTTCGTGTCCATGATGGGCATGCTTTATGGTGGTCAATCTCGACCACCATACTGCCCACATCATGACCACCGAAAAATAACCATGGCCACCATTTTCCACCCTAACCACCAAAAATCCGACTGAATTCGTGGCGCCATGCTGGCGATGGTAGCAAAAGGTGTGCATGGTGCGTGATCTTGCTTCTGTGGTGGATACGGTGGTTATGGTTCCCTACGGTGGGGCCATCGTGGGGCAGTCTTGGTGTCAAGGTGGGCGGTAATGAAGAATGGCGGCCAACTTGGCTGGCTCATCTTGTGCATAGCGCACCATATGGCGGTGTGGTAGAACGAAGTATATAGATATGTCCGACGTATCGAGTCGATTCTTGAGCATTAAAGTGCACGTAGTAGAATGTCCTAAAGCCACGTATACATTCGACAAATATACCAGTTATGCTGCTCGCCTTATTCCCCGCAAGCGAGCGTGCAGGCTATATTCGAATGTACATCGGATGCTACATCGGAAGCCGCGATCGCGACGAGGAGCTCATTGGTTTTTCACGCCTCATCTGCCTTCCCACAAACCAAGCAGGTTGATTCTGCATTGGCCGGTTGTGCGTGGCGGGTGTGCAGCCACGCAAACGACAGCGGCAGTGCCTACGATTCGCACATCGCCGTGTACAGCGTGCTTGTATAATCGCGCGCCGCCCGCATTCAACGACCGTTCATCCGCAAGGACTGGCCTCGGAAGACGTTTTTATCTTCAAAGAGAACAAATAACTTCATTTATAAAAGATTAAACGTCGTAGCTAAGTCAACAGGTATGCCGCCGCCGCCGCCGCCGCCGTGATGTCTATGCACGCTGTGAGCGAAGCTACACGGTCGTGGAAAGTCAGAAACATGAAATATCTGTTTCAGGTAAGCTTCGCTTGTAAACTGGGGAAAACATGGCGAAGCCCCAGCACACAGCTTTGTTTTCTCGCAAAATCTCTTATATAGAGTTTAATACAGCTCGGGTGAAAGTAAGCCGAAGAGCCTTCGCTCACGCAGCCGTTGCCGCAGGTTTCGTGTGTACGCGTTGCACAAATTCCACGCAATTTCGCATCTCGCAAGCTACGCTGCACCACCGCGATGTGGTGGTGCTTATGCGCATTTGGCACAAATCAAGGGGTCTGCGCTCGATTGTGCTAGGAAATGATAGCAGCGCCGCGACGAGAAAACTGGGGCATCGCGATCGAAAGAAAAATGAAAGCCCAGCTACTCAGCTTGCGCCTTGCTCATGTATACAGACATGACATTCGCTTCCAGGGAGAACAGTAGTCAGCCTCTGCTATGAAAATGAATGCAATGCAAGTTTTGTCAGAGGTACCTATTACGGCTGGAAAAGCAATTTTCTAGCACATGTGCAGTAGCAGTAGTATGTAATTAGTTTATTATATATCCAAAAGGAAGGAAAAGGTGTTTGTCAGCCCCGGTATCTGCTATCTGATATCTGAAGCACCTGAATTGGGACGGCAGAAATAAATGGGTAGTGAGGAAGCAGAAGACAAAATCAAAGAGGTGAGCGATAGGGAGAAAAGAGGAAAAATAAAGATATATACACTATGGCACAATGTGCAGAATCGCGGGCCTTAGCAATAGCTCCAAGTGCAGAGGATCAAAGGTATGTGCTGTAGTGGCGTTTCCACATCGTGAAACAAGCTCCATATGCTTGAGCTAGCTGCATATAAGTGGAAGTGGCACATAATATGGAATTAGGAAAACAACACTGCATGTACTGCCGTTCTCTTTCTCCTTGTGAATGTTATGCTGACCCTCATCAGAAGTCTCAAAAACAGTACATTCATACAGAGGCTCTCTGAGAGTGCACTTAATTTGAGCACTACATTCCAGCAAAACCCTGTAACACTTTCCATAGGCACATTTTAAATGATGCAACAGCCACATAAAATCTTTTGTAGCCATAGGATTCATTTTGGGACTAGCTGCAACGAGATTGCCGATGCATGTGCCATATGAGCTGATAAAAGAAAAAGTAAGGAAATAAGCCTGTCCCAAGAAACTTCGTAACGCCCAGTGTAATATCCCAAAGATAAATAATGGTTGGCATATGGAATATGAAAGCAAAAAAATCCACCAAGCCATATGCTGAGTATGTAAACAGTAACAGCATTGCGTTTTGCATTGCGTTGCATTGCGAAAACAAATGCGTTTTCAATCTTATACTATTCAGACTACAATAAATGCTGATGCTCATGGTGAGAAGCTTACCACAGCAATTTATCCTTGGGGTACACTGTATAGTTTTCGCCAGTTTATAATTATACAAGTTGTTCAACAATTTTGAAAAGTGAGAGATGCACGCATCTAATTGCTTTGTCTGCAATTTAACACTTGACAGATACAAAACAAATAGAAAGTACTGTTTGTAAGCTAACTCAAAACTGTCTGATTAAGTATGACTGGTGAAAAGTGGATGCATCATGGCCACTACACTAATGAAAATCATGCCAAAGAAATTCTTGGAGGTACTGAAGAACTCATCCCATACAAAATTTTATTGCTGGAACATCTTTGCTTACCCATATATAAGTGTCCTAAGCAATGTTATCAGAACAAGTATGATAAGCGACCATGTCACAGTTTCCTGAACATCAAAAATAAACGCAGCTCTAAGGAGGAGGTGGAAAAACACAAGGAGTTGCTTCAGCCTATGAGTGGGGTCTTCATTCCAGAGCTCCACTGACATTACCTAATGAAATGATGTCAATTTAAGGAAATAGCAGAACTCATTTCTGTTCTTTCAGTGATGTTTTACGACTACTGTCAGCTCTCTAAGAGTAACTGAAAGAATAAAATGTCTACAAGAAAAAGACTAACCATGAAGGCAAAATGCAACTTGGAAAGGAGGAACCTGAAATACTTTCACACTTGTAAAGCTTTCATATACATCAATGTCATATGTGCTATGCATTATACTAACAATCAGCCAGATGTGTTCTGGCTGTTTGGATCAAAGGTTTCATCATGGCTGCAGCTGAACATTAAAATATTGATTCAACATGCATTACCTAAGCCCTCTAAACTGCATAGAACCCAAGTGCTTTTTGCAAAAAATGACAATTAGTAGATCAACATCAGGTCAATAAATATATTAAAAAATGCGATAATTCTAAGTATAATGAAATAACTATGCACCATCATAAGAAGCAGAGCTAAAAAACAGGACACAGAAAAGAACACAAAGACAAAGTGAGCACAGCCAAGCTCAAAAATTGTGCTATGGCCTGTTTTTTTTTTTGCTTCACAAGATGATGACCAACTATCGAGAAAATACCGTCTCAAGAATTTCATCAGAAATAACTAATAGTGCTTTATAACTTGTGGTGAATTACATTTCCTGCATTTCACCGTACCAAGATAAGGCACAGGACAAAAGGCAGATGCATGCGGTTGTACTCGACGTTTGTTGAAAGCATTACAGCACCCATATAGCCCTCCACCACCCACTCGTTCTCATCTATAATCTAAACAGAATAAGAGTGAGAATGCAGCCATATGCTGAATTAAAATATGTGCCTAAAAGCTAATCAAACAATCTCGCTGGATAACTTGAATTGCAATAAATAGTGCCTCTGTCGAAAAGACAACAAACAATGCAGTCAAGTTATTTTCTGAATACAGAGAGAGCTAAGCGTAGAAAAAAGGAACTCTCATTTCTGTTCGAAACCCTGCAATCATGCCTTGTATCTGGGAATTGTACAAACTTTCACTTTATACTGCGCACATCACTGACCATAGTAATCATATAGAGCAAAGGAGGTTAAAAAACAAAGGTGAGCTTGGCAACCTGTGTTCATTATATTTTTGTTGTCCTGTCCTTTACATTAAGGTTAGCATAATTGCAGCCCCACAGTTCACTTCTATGAAGTAGAATTTCTGCTCTTGCCTCGGTAGTGCGAACAGCACGACTATGCAAGTAATGTAGCGCCCTAATAATATAGTAATAATAATTATTATATAGTGACTGTCAAGCAAAGGAAAGGGTCAACCGGCATGTGAAATGATTGAGTTTGATCAGGTCATATTTCAAGTTAGGGGCACAGATTTGTGATTTCAACACCCTAGAGGCATCATCTACCTGTATAGCAGAATTACGAGGTAATTTAAAAGCAGACATTAATGTGTTATTATGAAGGTCAAGCCAACCTAATGACATACTTGCGGTAACAAGATGACAATTTTTTACTAAACTGAACTTCAAGGAATTAGGAGAAACAGTGCAAGTGGGAATTGTGTAAGAAAGCATAAGATCAATGAATGAACTAATGGCACCCTACAGTTTCGAAATTTCTTCTTGCATTCATAACCAAGTGCTTGCTTATTCATCCTGCATCGCAAGTTAATGGATAGCTCCACTTTTGCAAACATCATGAAATCGGTAAGCTTGGGTAACTACAAGTGGTTAATACTATTAGCAGCTGTCAGTTGTTTGGCATAACTTAGTTTTCCAATGATACTCTCACGATGCACTGCAGATTTTTTTTTTTTTCCCAAAGCTGCCAGCAGGCAGGTAGTGGATTGCCAGACTTGTCAAGTATGATTGCAACCATGCAAAACAGCTTTCACAATGTTTCAGATTTTAGTAAGCGCTTAAGGCTCAATTTCCAACTTGGATCCACACAAGTGTGGCCTAAACGGTCAGCAGTTTTGATCTTCATTGCCCACCATGCACACTTGCTGCTGTTGCCCTGGGCACAGAGTTGAATACACGAACATTACAAACCAATGAAGCTACAAAGGAATCGTTTTGATGCTGAACTCTTTTTTTTTTTTTTCGCCTTCAAGTAACCATTTCCGTGAATTCTACTTCAATAAGATATGTAGCTATAAATAATTACGTACACTGTCTCCCGGCAGCGAATACAAAATTTCAAACGTACCAATGGTTTTTTTTTTTTTTAATCTTTTTTTCTAAACAGTAGGTGCGATCTTCGCCGCTCCAAGCCCAAATTCCGAACACAGCTTCATGTACTTTCTTCCAGACGAGACAGCCACTCGAGGAAAGCTTCGAAATGGCTGTTTCCGCTTCACTGTGCCCTCCTCACATACAATTGCTGCGTGCCAATCTACAAACACAGGCGTTTCTCGCTTCGTTTTATGGATGAGTGACGCACTTGGCCCATCGTACACGACACGCACACAGGCACGTAGAAACACGGCTTATTTATTTACAAACACGGGGGTTCCTCGCATCGGCTTATTAATGAATGGCACGCTTGTGGCCGATCGTACGAAACGTGCGCTCGCGCGCTGAAACACGGATTATCTACAAACACAGATGCTTCTCGCGTGGCATGCTTGAGGCTGATCGTACACGACCATAGCTTCATTTGACACGACATGCACACGCGCACGTACACAGCTTGTCACACGCCATGAAGCTTCTTGGTGTTCCGACGGCAAGGCAGGTTGCTTCAGTTGTCACTTGCAACGTTGCACTCAGAGTATCACAAACGTTTACACATATTATACGGGTGCGATAAAAAATCAGCTGACCGGGGATTGCCAAACTCACCGTAACAAGATTATCCCTCTCAAAGCGCGCCGTCTGTAGCTTGCAGTTTAGTTCATAATTTTACCGCTGTCGATTAGCGCTGCATACCATATACTAAAATAATAGAAACAGAGTGAGAAATAGTAATTGTTTCTAATTTTGAACCCATTAGCTTTTAAATAATGTTAAAATATTGATTAGTGTTAAAAAGGCGTAATATTATAAATAGTAAGCCATTCGAGAAGTTAATAAATAAAAAAAGATGAGTGAGTAAGAGACACTTAACGGCCACTTGGCGAACCGGTCACGAAAAATGTGGTCGAAAAATGGGCTTGCGACGTAGGTGGGCGCAACGGCCGCGGCAGCCGCGATACTCTCTGTGTACGCAGCTTTGCTGTTTGCAAATACACTGCTCGTAAGCTTGTATGCTTGTATGATGTACTTGTACGGTTGAATCTGAAGATGGCCACTTTTCCCGGGCGCACGTCCAGCGTCTTCGGAGCAAAGTAACGACGTAAGGACGAGCGCGGTGCTGTCATCACTAGCAAAGCCTGTGAGTATTTTGCCCGTTGGTTTGATTTTCCGCTCGCATTCCATTCTTGCTGGGCTCTAAGGTTCAAAATGAAAAATGAAAAATGAAAAAGCGAACCTGACACAGCGCATTGTACAAATGTGGAAATTACAGACTTTGGATCGCGCGTTGCGGAGTGAAATGCACGTGCAATTTCTCGAGCGACCGTTGTGGGCTACACTGAATGAGCAGGGATTGATTTTGACAGCGTATGAAGAATAAAAACGGAGAGGGGCACAGCTAGTTTACAGCGCGTATCTATTTATGCAGGAACATGAGTTGTTGCTTCGCGCTTCTTGAGAGACCCCCAGTGAGCGATTCTGAACACCGCGTTGACGATAGCCACATATAAACCCCAAACGCGTACAACTCGGCTGCTTGTGAGGGCTCGTACTGAGAAGCAGCGTGCTAAATTCGACTCGATATAAGGTGAGGACGAAATATTTTGTCAGGACGTGAACTCATTTTCTTTATTTTGAAAGAATGGTGAGTCGGCTACCTCCGGAATGATTTTATGGAAGCAGTAGGTTTTCAATACAACTGCAGCTGGCACCAGCTGGCACTTGGTAACCGCGGTTACCAGAACTTTGTGTTTTATTTACTGCTAACATATTTCAGAATTCGTATGTTTATAATTGGAAAAATTATCCTAATAATCGTAGTAATTTCATTCATAGTATGCACCTTAGCATTGGCTCGTGGCTGTGTACTATAAACTGACGGGTGCACTCTCGTGGTAATGATTTGTTGCTACACTACGTATATATTTATTTGCAAACACTGAAACATGGAATTCTGGGCTATGGGCAGGTTTACACATAGGCATTATACGTAGAAAATAACGGTAGGTGAGAAAAAGGATTATGACAAAGGCCTGAACCAAATAGCACAAAATTTAATTATGCGTTCACCTTTGGAGATTAATTTATTTTAAGACTGTGCCAAACTAACATTAGTGTAGTGTGCTGGTTCCAGTTAACAAACTATTAGATTTTGCTAATCTCAAGGAAGTGGCGTTTAGAGCGTAGAAAACTACTTAAGCAACTGCGGTAAGGTCTCGACAAATGCCTGGCACATACAGGGTTGCTGCACAGTTTAAAAGATCACTGAACAGGGGTAGAAGGGGAGCCTCAGATCTTAACCCAAGCCAACGTTTCGACAAGTGGATTTGTCTTCGTCTAGCTGCCCAAATGAAGACAAGTCCTCTTTATAGAACTGGGGCTCGACTTGCAAATTGAGGCTTCCTCTCAACCTTTGTTCGGTGCTCTGGCACATACAGGGATACAAAAGAAAAAATTCACAGTTCAGAGTTTAATGCGGGGAAACAAGTTTAAGGCCATGCGGCACATTAGTAGTACGCCACGCAGCAGCCTGAAAATAGAGAGATTTAGCATACCGTGATCCGTGATCCGCCACCGTGACACTCTACCGCTCATGGGCGGGGCGTTCAAGCTGATTGGTTCCGATGCGTCAGGTCAATGTGCCGACATCACGTATGTGGAGCCATCTATCGGCATCAAAGTGATCTGGGCATGCGCAATGGAACGCGCGGTGGCGGTCCACGGTAGCGGATCGCGGATCACGGTGTGCTAAATCTCTCTATTGTCTTGTAATAACCCCTGTGTGAATGTGAAATTTGAATTTCCTTGTAGGGAGCCAGTACTAATGCTTTTAACTATCTTGCTTGAGGTTAATTTTCTTTATCGACCCAGCACGTTGTCTCTCTGGTATACTGATATTGCTGCAGGACTAGAAAAACTTTATTGCCATATGAAATATACCTTTAGGTGCAGCTATTGCCTTGTTTAGTTTTATTTCATCTGACATAAAGACAAAAAAATACACCAATTTTACCATACATCTTCATGCAGGTGTTAAAACTTGGCATCTGATGGAGTCCGTCTCCCAAGCTTCATAGCTGGATCTTTGTGTAACAAAGACTGCAGGCATGGTTCATGCTGGAAGCTGCACTTTCCAGCCATTCAAGGTCTGCACTGCATGGATGCTACTTTCATTTCTGGGCACATCGCTACTCCAGTCTGTAACATGGTACAGTGCCAGCTGACCGGACAGGGCTGTTTTGCTGGGTCATTGTTATTTGTACAGGTGTGTTATTGTGAGCCTCAATTGCATCATGTATGTTTACTGGATTAATATAGACATACTCATGTTACTTTTGTTAGGGCCATCAGCATGCTTAACCAGAATGCTCAACAGTGTGCCCTAAACTGACGCAGGCATTGCAAAGTGTTGGCCACTGGAGCTGAGACAAGGCCTCAGCATATTTGTGGTGGCTGACGACAGCTGGAGTGCAGTTTGATACAAGTTGTTTTCGACTTTCTGAGGGAGTGCACTCTTGACGAGGCTGTAACGCTGCAACTGCATTTTGCTCGTGTCTGCAGCCGATCATGTTACAGTTTGCTTATCTAGTCAACCTTACATGCTGTGTGTGACTGCTCGTGCTCCTTTTTTTTTTTCCTGCTTGAAACAAAGTTCAGGAAAGGAGGAGCGAATGTGGATTCATGATGTTTATAAAGTTGAATGACAAATACATATGCTGGCTACAGTTCAGCTTTTTGAGGCCAAACTTCTTTATTCTCAGGTTCATGACTTCATGAGCTTTGATTCTAAACCTGAAATGTGCATGAGCAGTCACACATCATGTCAAATTGCTAAGCAAACTTCGTGTTTTCTGTGTGCGCATGTAATTTTCTTAGTGTGTAATTTTCATCTGACTACTCAGTACACTACAGAATGCTTGCACGTTTGATGTTTTTCATGTAAGTTATTTATTGAAACTGAGGGGAAATAGTCTCTTCCCGAATAGTACATATCAAAGGTGAAACTATAGCCTAACAGAAAAACACACTCACATGGAAGGCAACAAGACACAAAGTTGACCAACAACTCATCCTTATTCCAGGGCGCAGACGAATATAAACGTGAAAGGGAGAGGGAATGTGGGGCATTATTAACACAAAAAAATGACGTGCGTGAGATTAAAAGCTAAAACCAATGTGAGGAAACGCGGCTGAAACACCAGCGCCGCGATAACAAAAGGGGGGGCGGTGGGTGGAACGGTGATGGCTGGAGACACCAATGAGAGCCAACTTAGTCAAGCACTAGGGTGCTAAAAACTTGTACAACTGTCCGAGGTATTTCTTCTTTTTGACGAGTGCCACAAGACAGTGCTGATGAAGATCCCCGTAGTCATTAATTGCCACCGCTTCCAGCGCTGCCTGCATTCACTGCACATTCTTGTTGTGGGCTCTCAATGCTTGCAGTGTTGAGACAAATGCCCCCCTCCCGAAAAGCATTGTTGGAATACCTTGCGTGCTTCTTTGCTCGTTCATTATAGCACCTACCAATCTGTTTTACGTACACTTTACCACACTAGATGGGAAACCTGAAGCCAACACCACTTCACAACCACGCATATCGCACCTGGGCACCTTTTCAATATTATTAACCTTTGAGCACATTAAAACGCTTAGGGGGGCATACATCTCAGCACTGCAACCATTGCAAGCCCACAGGATCTGCCCACTGGTGCACGAGCTGACCTGCTTGGCTAGGAAGAGCACCCAGGTAACTCAAAACGTGCTGGAAGCAGTGGCAATTAATGACTATTAGCATGGCCTCTGTGGCACCTACTGAAGAAGAGCAGAAATGTCTTGGACAGTCCTACAAGTTTTTAGTGCCCTAGTGTTTGACTAAGTTGGTTTTCTTGTTTGTGCTTCTAGCCGCCCCAACCTCCCCCCCTTTTTTTGTTGTCGTCGCTTGTGTTTAGCCACATTTCTTCACGCATTGGTTTTAGATTTAATCTCTTCCAGGTTGGCCTTTTACAGCACCCATGTTCATACATTTTCTTCTTTATATTCTGCTCTTATCCTGCGGCATTCACTTCATTTATTTCATTGTGACAACTGAGTGCATTTTTCGTGTTAACGCCCTTCACTTCTTTACCCTCTTCCTTTTGCTTTCATATTCTTCTGCATCCTTGAACAAAGATTAGTTGTTAGTCAGCCTCATGTACTTTCGTATTCCTTGTGTCTTTTTCTGTTAGGCTATAGCTTCAACTTTGACATGAAACAACTAGCTCAGATCTAGATCATCCTGGAGTAGTAAATGTTCTGGCTAAAGATTTCATAATATACTCAGATATTTCGAGCTGTTTTTAAAAGCTTAAAAATGACACCCTGAACTGAAAAAAAAAAAAAAAAAGAACTAAATCGATAATGAATGATTTTGTAGTGACAAGTTCTTCATGCATAATATAGAAGTACAGCTCATATTCATTTTTTTTTTTTCAGAAATTTTAAAGGTTATTATTTTTTGGACACTTAGCTCCCTGACAACTTTCTTGTGTTTGACAGCGAAGGCTACACAAGAAAGGGAATGAGTCCAGCCTTTGTGTCCATGCCACTGACAGTGGGTTGTTCAGGGGAGGGGTGATGAGGGGAGGTTGAAAGGATGGTGCGGGTTTTTTGCTGTCCCGACAGTATGGGGGCAAAAGCCTATTTCTTTCCCTTTCTTGTGTAGCCTTCGCTGCATAGCCACTGAGTTTTCCATGAATACAGTTGTACAGTAGTCAGAAAAATTCAAAAGGCTATCACATGATAGGATCTTTAACCCCTAGATAGGGAAATGGCTTTTGACTGTAGTAAATGCTGCAAATTATAAAAAAAAAACATTGAGAGGGTCAAGCATCCAGATGCATTCAACATGGAATGGCCATAAAGAAAGGATGTGTTATTATTGTGGTTACTGCACTGTTCTGTCAGAATAATCTCGGGTTCTTCCTGTATGCATTGTAAGTGCACATTATTAGCTATGCCTATAGAAAAGCTGCTACATTATGAACCCACTGTGCATGGCATTTTCAAGCTATTAAGTTTTCTGTATCATTCTTGCAATGTGCCTGAGAGCCACCTTTATAACTGCAGGTGTGGTTATGGCTGGGCTGCTTGTGCCACTCAACACCGATTTGGTCCTGGAAATTGCTGGAACACCTTGGATGCGTGAAAGAGCTGCTGTCCAGAGCCTAACTGCGGCAGCCTGTTGCTACATTGCAGGCTCAACTGCCATGGAGCACACCATGCCATTTTAGTTGACATATTCAAAAGTAAGTGAACTTTCCCAGTAGAAATTCTATTATACTGAATATATTTCCAGTATTTTAGGATATGTACTTAGTACTTAGATCATCTTAGCGTGAGCCACTTTGGTGCTTTAAACCCCATGAACCAAGCAAGGCTGAATTTGAGAAAGATGGCTTCAGAGTGTGAAAGAGCACTGAAGAAGGGTAGAGGAGAAGCCTCAGTTCTCAAGCTGAGCCAGTGTTGTAACAGGGGGACTTGTCCTTGTCTGGGTAGCACCATCATAACTAGCAGGGTTTAAATGCAATTTTGCCTCAGAGGAACGAAAGCTAGGGAGGGAGAAGAAAGAAGCAGGGCAAGGAGTTAAAGAATGTTTCCTCGGGGTATGAATTTATGAGTCTGGAACCGGTGAACCCTGTGACCTGAAAACGAAAATAAAAAGTGGCAGTAGCAGAAAAAGGTATAATTCAAGGTAGATAATGACTCAGCATTTAAAGCAGGTTTAAGGGGTACTCCTGACTTTTTTTTGGGGGGGGGGGGGAGGTTGTTTTCGTAGTCCGGTTTGAGCGAAGGACCTGCAGATGCTCCCTTCGTCTGATGCGTGCATATGAGTGCATTGAGACAATTCAGTAAATGCTTGGTAGGGTAGTAAAGGAAACAAAAAGATAGTGTGGCTAGATATTGTTAATTTTCGAAAGGAGCACGAGAAAGTCTCTGCTTGCAATGGAAGTCGGCATCGCAGTGTAGTAGCGCAGTCCAGAGTCCCATCGTTCCGTGCGGTGTGCGCCACCAGCAACGACAGGCATTGGCATTGCCATTGCATGACACATCTCCAGGGATTGTTGCCTCATGCTGTTGCGCCTGTATGCGCAAAAGCATCGCTGCCGCTCGGCGATGCCTCCGCTCGCCACTTCGCTGTAAGCGGGTCAAGCTCTTCGTGCACTTCGAGTAATGCGGCTTAAAATGAATGCGTTTGGGTCGGGACCGAAAGATATTTCGAATAAAACGATATCGTTATAACGAGGGATTACTGTAGTGCAAATATCTCGAAAGGAAAATTAGAATTCCTTACATACATTCCCTCTGCACTATAGCTAGTAGGGACAACACTCCCATAAAGCATTAATTGTACAGTTTATTTTCAGCATGTGTAAAATTCACTACCCCCCCCCCCCCCCCCACTTCTTCAGACAACAGCAAAGCTGCAAGTGTTTTTCTAAACACGTTTCCTTGTCACCACTGCTTTGGCTCCACTTGAATCCTTTTCTTCAGATAATGTCTCGCTAGGCAGGTGTAGTCTACTCTGATTTGCTTTTTTTTTTCTATTGTCCTCTTCTGGAAAGCTCAGTATTCCCCTGTGGCCATATATCTTGTTAGATCTCTTTACGATGCCTGTCTGTACCCTTTCAAGAAACAGGTGTCATAATCCAACCTGCTTCAGGTGGTTATCTTGTAGCTTATCCTGCTGCTGCCACTCTTTATTTTCGTTTTAGGTCACCTTGTCACAGGTTGCAGGCTCATAGAAATTGATACCCAAGGAAATATTCTTTCACTCCTAGCCCTGCTTCAAGCTTGCATCTGTACAAGACATGGCAGAACAGAATTTGTCAAGGTACATGGGTGCCTTCAAACGTTATTAGCACTGACTTGGTCTTTCTCATCATTCAAGTGGAAAGGATCGTCGCATGCCGCGGTTGAAGAGTTTATAAATGTTCGGTTTCCGAAAGACCTTTTCCAGTTTCGTGAATTACGTCCCGGTACGAATTCACGGGGGCCATCATGCAAGATTGGATGATATGAGTTTTGGCTTGAATGAATAACGAGGTAACTGCTGCTACCTTTTGCGCAGTGAATTCGTTGGCGGTCTTCAGAAGGATGACATTCTGGTGGTACTTGATTTTCAGAGTTCTTTCTAGCCCTCCCTCTTCCCTACCTGGCTTTCGTACAGAAGCAAAGGTGCATTTAAACCCTGCAGTAATGATTGAACTGCCCAGATGAGAAGTTCTCTTGTCAAAATATTGGCTCGGCTTGCAAACTTCAACTTGCCCTAGACCATTCTTCACAGCTCTTTTATAAACCAACCAGCCTACTTACTTTAGCTTGCGTAGCCATATACTATAAAAAAAGATGTTCACTCTGTCAAGCAACAATAAATTGTGGATTGAGGTGAAGATGTTTCTGACATAGAGTGCTGCACCACTGTCAGGCTAAGTTAATGTACACCTTCTTTAGACCCTATGCAGCATTTTTGAACATCAGCTTCTGCCTAGTGCATGATATGGAATTTTGTAGGCCGTGCACCAGCCTTAACTTTGCATAATTTTGAGTGTCTGCTGCAATAGTCTAATGTGACTAGTGGTGGTGATCCACTTGGTCTGAAGCAGCCTCAGTTGTAATGCCACACCTTGCATTGACAAAGGGGCGGCACCTAATGTCTGCTGGCTGTCTTGCCCGTGTGTGCAAACTGTTCAGCTATGGTATACAAAAGCACATAGAAAGTTCTGTTGAATTAAAACAAACATGGAATGCATGTTTGAAATGAACAATACCAAATAAAGAGGCAGAAGTGAACTGTTTTGTGACTATATTTCAGCAATCCTTTGGCCTTCAGTTATGACCAATACAATAGTTAAGCAATTAAACATACTTATGCAAAAAATATGGTTCACTGCATTTTCTACCTGTTATATCACGAGATGTAAGTTTGGTTTGGCTTTTTAGGTTTAATGTCCCAAAGTGGCTAAGGCTATGAGAGACACCATAGTGGCGGGTTCAGGAAATTTCGACCACCTGGGGCTCTTTAATGTGCACTGATATCGGACAGCACAGGGGCACCTTGCTTTTTCCATCCATCAAGAAGCGGCTGCTATGGCCCAGATATAAATATAAAGTGCTAACCGCATGAGTGACACTTCACGGCGGTGGGCTGAAGGCGCGCGTCTTTGGAGAAAGGCCGCGGCGCTGCTCTAGATCAGCCGTCGTCAAACTGTTCTCTCTCATTCCTTCCGCGCGTGGCTCGAAAAACGTCGCGCATCAAATTGCCGAGGGTGGTGTGATAGTCTTTGGGGAAGGACCAGTGAAATTGGAGTTCGATGTACGATGCAGCTTCCCTATACTTTTGCATGGAGTTTTCAAGGGGATATTCCACGAGTTTGATGGAACCATAATTCGAATTATCCTGGTTCAGTTCTAGTCATCTGCGAGTACTTGCCAAATCTACCATATCCCATCATATTTTTCGTTATTTTCCTTTTCGTTGTCTAGATCTGTTGTTACTGCCTGTCCTAAGTATATGTATTCTTGCTACTTTTAGTACTTCGCTACCTATTAGTAAACTGCTATTCCTTCCCGAGGATGTAAAACATTACTTCTGCCTCCTGCGTGTTGATCTTTAGACCTACCTTTCTGTTTCTCCTGCCTAGGTCATCAATAATTTTTTGCAGTGGGTTAAAATGTTAAGCATGGAGGTCGAAAGCAAAATGCAGTTTCTCAAAGCGAAATAAACTCAGGACTACAGAAATTGAGAGCTTGTTCGAGAGGTAGAAAGCGAGAGAGTGTTTACCAGGTTCGTTGACGCCGGCATCTTTGAAACTCGAAACTTGGGCTGCACTGCTGGCTGGGCATCTATGCAAAGCATCTACCAAGCGAGCTGCGCAGTGCTGTGAGGAGCCAAATTCTTTCAGCAGCATGCACACCGGTGCCAGCATGTTGCCTCTCCCCCATCTCCTCTGCAGGCCATGGTGTGGCTTATCAAGTGCATGCCTTTTAGAGGCTAAGTTATAGCCTTGACTCAAATTTGTGTGACCTGCTATCGAAACGTCTCCCCCCCCCATCTCAAGGGGTCCAATGGCTGAAAACCACTGTTCTAACATGCACAGTGCTACAGGGCTGTGTCAAAATGGAACTGCCATGTTTCATTTTGCTATTTTTGTGTACTACCACTTGCATAGCCATATGCAAGATCTATTTGTGTATGGCATGGGCTGATGAAGGAGAATTGAAAAGATACATGTGTTTTCTTTTTTTTCAGATTGTCTGATGCAGTACATAGCAAAACATCCGAAAACAGATGTGCCTGATGAAGTACAAATTCAGTCATGCCGTCAACATCTGCGGCGCTTCTTCATTGAGGCCAGCCGGCAAGGACATCGCAGGAAAATCTCAGTTGCCGATGATTCCAATAAAGCTGGAATCTGAGCTCGACTTTCTATATGCTGCTTATTCAGTGCGTGCTTCAGTAGGTGAGCCATTTCTGCTGCTACCTGGATGCACAGAAGCTGTAAGCTTGCATGCTCAGTATATCACTTAGCAGGTTAGCAAATACAGCATCGGCTCCTTAGCCATCAGGGAAAATAGGGGCACGACCAGCATTCTGTATTTTCTTCACCAATGAACTGTAACTATATGTGGTACACAAGATGACACACCATTCAGTGTGCTGTACCACGGCCGGTCTCGAGGAAGAGCGCACTTCTCTTCTCTTACGGCCTCACCTAGTGGGGTCTGTTTTGACCTCCCGCCGCACCTCGGTGGGGTCGCCACCGCCCCACTGCTGTGCCTCTGCTACCGCCGTTCATGCGCAAAGGAAATGCACTCGCTCTTTGTCCAGCCCGCGTCAGATGCAACCGGCAGGTCCTGACGTTTCACTCCTTTGGTTTATACAAAGATGCCATAATCAGCGTCTAAGATTTATCATGTACGAGGAATAAAATATAGTCAACACCCCTTGTCCTTTAACGAAGGACAAGCGGTGTTGACTATAATTCTTGTCCTCGTAGAAGAGTGTACATGAGGCTGCTTCTTTAGCTAGTTTCAAGATAGTGCAAGCGTCACACCCGAAGTCACCGATTAACTTATCAGTGTATTCATCGACGTAAGCTAAACCTGAATATGTGACAGTGGGTAATGGGATGACAGGAGATGCCGCCACAATTCCTTCATTTCTTCGGTTACTGATTGCGGCCAAGCAGAAATGATTTCTTCGGCATCGACGAAAGCTGCCTTGATTTTGCTCCAAGATGAAACTTCCGTCTTGACAACGTGGTCAAGTGCCGCTGTTACGGCCCTTGCGTCTAGCATCTCATTCTTTCCGCACATTAACCTTACTTTCCCTAAGAGAGCCTCAATGGGGTCACTATTGAGTTTCCTGGTGAGGGCTGAGCCGACACCATTCCCCAGGAGGTATTCTAAAACTTGTACAGTAGACTCGTGATGAACAGAATTCCTTGAAACATTTCCTCAGTGAAAGTTCCCTTCTTTAATGCTTTAGAAGTTTCTTGGGTGCTTTATAAGCAAGTGAACTCGTTTGTCAGCCACTGCAATTGAGTATCACCTGCTGCGTCATTTATTAGCCTCTTTTTACCACTTACAGCACAAGTGGTGTCATGAATATCAAACCATTCCTTTGTTTTTATGAGCATAATATGTAAAATTTCTTTAAAACAGCATTTTAAAATAATGTTTAAATACAACGCATTTCCTAATATATAAATTATAATAACATTAAAAACTCAACCTTAGAGTCTACTTTGACTGTTATGCTAATACTTTATATCATGCAAGCATTATGCAACTCACATTACATTTTTATGAAATTATTTCCATCTTCGGTGCTATATATGGATGGTTTCGCATCTAGCGCTGAAAGAGTTTTGCTGTTGCAGAGGAGTTGCTGTAATGTTAGCCTTGAAGAAGCTTCAATGTGATCACTGCTGATTTTTTTTTTTTTGCATTTTTGTGCAGGCTTGGAAAAAATTCGGATTGAAATGGGCAAAAGTAGCTAACATGCTGCAATGTATGTCATATATGCTTCCGAGCGTCCGCTGAGCGACAATGTTTTTTATATAAAGACTGTTCACATGTATAGTACACTGACGACATGCCACTGCAGCATCTATTCCGTGTTCTTTCACTTTGGGGCTGCACTCACCGTGAAACCCGCGAGCGACAACATGAAACCAGGCAGAAGCCACCCGGTGCCGCTGAAGCAGATGCGGAGCGAACAGTGAGCAGGTCGCGTGCCTTGCAGCGGTGGAGAGCGTAACTCGAGGAAAAACGTTCCCATTGCTCCCGCGGCTATTCAGGATGCCGGAAGAAAGAGCGCACTCTCTCCCTCGAGACCGGCCGTGGCTGTACATACCTACCTTGCTATCCACCATGCACACCATAACGACCATGCGCACCATAATGACCGTGCACACCATAACGACCATGCCCACCATAACAACCATGCACACCATAACAACCATGCACACCATAACAACCATGCCCACCATAACGACCATATGCCCACTACCATAATCCACCATGATCATGGTTCCATCATAACCACCATGAGAAAAATTTCCGACAGGGAGTCCACTGAAAACATCTGCAAACTATTGCGCTGCTGGGTACAACTGGTCGACATGAACTGTTTCTACGCGACAAATAAACCCAAGGCTTTCAGCTACTGAGAGTCAGGGGCACATTTTGGTCAACCACGAAAAAAGTCTCTTTGTGAACTTTGTTGTTAGCGCGCAAATGTAGCGAAATTCGTTTAGGCCAGAGTTTTGTGGCCGAAGAACGCAGTTAACGTTATGCGACATTCTCGGTGGGGCTTGTTCGGCAGCTTGCAGACATCCTTACTCGAGATTACACAGCAGTTCGCTCCTGTATCCAGCTTGCATGTGAATGGGCGTCCTTCAATGTCAACTGTCGCGCTCCAATGGTCTGAGGCTACAGCGCCGACGGTCAAAGTTTGTAAAATGAAATCACAGTCATCCGCGCCTTGCAGTTCGCGCAGTTCCTTTTTTGACCCTTGTTATGACGGGGCGCAGATGCTTTTCATGCTTAGGCGAAGTGATTACGCCCACCGCACTTTGTGCAGTCCTTTCCTTGGGTCGGACATGTTACTCCACGATGAGTGAAATAACCACAACGACTACAAGGTCGCTTTCGCGGGCCGACTGCATGGTCTACTGCGTCGCCTGCTGTTTCGGTGCCTTCGCTGATTTCCTTAAATTGTTCCTTTCCTTGCTCGCGGGCTCGGCATATTGCGAATGTTTTCTCATACGACGGGTTTTCGGCTACAAGCGTTTGCTGTAAACACTTGTCCTGCACTCCCAGGGTAATGCGACTGCGGAGCAAGCGGTCTTCCAAGTCTCCGAACTCGCAGTTCTTTGCTAGCAGCCTTAGGTCTGTCAGCCAGTCGTTAAAAGGTTCCCCTTGCTTTTGGTCTCTCGATCCAAAGCGGAACTCATGAAATGTCAAATTCGTCGATGGTTTGTAGAATTCCTCAAACTTTTTAAGTAAAATGTCGACGTTGTTCTTGTCCTCTTCGTTGTCGAATTTGAAAGTGCTATAAGTTTTCCTTCCGTCTTCTCCGATTGTTACAAGTAACGTTGCTGCTTGCACTTCGTTAGGCTGTTTCCTTAACTGGGTGGCCGTAGAAAATAGCATGAACTCACTTTTCCATGCAGTCCATGCGTCTTCCGAGGTATCCAATGGTTTCGGGGCCGGGAGCAGCGTCGTCGGGGCGGACATAGTGAATGGGCAACGCTGCCACCATGTGCACGGCCCCGCGTCGGGTGATGAACAACTTTTATTCCCGATAAGAAGGCGTATATATAGTGTGCTGACGCATTGAGTCATGCGCAGATTAGGTTATAGCGAGTGACGTCAGCCTTACTCAGATCTGCTACAGTATGGAACAGCGAACGAGGGAGAGAAGAGTGCGAAATGATAATTTTTCCTGTTGCAAACCCGGCCGCCAGGTGCCTGGAGTGCTAGGCTGGTCGACGCTCGCGCGATAACCTTCAAATCGCGCTCGACGTACAGCAACATCATTCCCACGGTTGTGCCAGCCCTGCAGCGGGCTACCGGCGGTCCTGTTTCACCACGTGGGCTTTTCCTTATCGGAACCGCGGACGTGACCGCTCGTCGGGGACGGCCTCTGCGGGTCGCTCCCCGTTTTTCGGCCGCTTCTCGCGGTCTACGGACTGACTCTGCGAGCCTCGCGTAACACTAGCGAGGCCTAGCACCGGCCGCGCCCTGTAGTGGCCAGGTAGGAGGTCCCCCGCGGGCATGGTGGGCTCCACCTCGCCTCCTGCGGGCTCGTCCTCGGGACCGACTTCGCGTGCGGAGAAGCCGCGACGCGAATCCCCGGACGACACATTGGTAGCGGAGCCATCCATTGCCTACCGAACATCGTCGACCAGGTCCCGGGTCTCGGACCACGGTGAAGCTACAGTGCCTCAGGCCACGCAGGCGCAACCTATGTCATCTATTACTACAGAGCCACTTGTTACCTCTGTCGATATTCCGCAGAATTTGCAGGCCGGCACTTCGGCTGCGGTCGGCCCCAACCTCTAGGTTCCGGTTTCGGGCGAGAAGCCGCAGGCTCCACTTGATACTCCTGCAGTGGGCTTGGTCCCGCACGAGATCCCAAACCTTGGCTTCGCGGCAATGATGCCGTTCGCCGTGGTCACGAAACACCATGAGACCTTGGTGAACTACTTAAACGCGCCTGAACACAAAATTGGCATTCAGGCACAAATTTTCCTGATGAACCTGTTCGGGAAAGTCATAGACTGCTGCGCGCACTACCAGGCGCTGGCATCTGACGCCCGAGGTCGCGCGGACATCCTGCGTTTGATGTGGTATGCGGAGAAGCGCGACTCCGCCGAGGCCAAGGCACAGGCGGAATCGGCGGAGACTCGCCTCAGGGCTGCGCCGCCTCCAACTCATCAGTCCAACTTTGCGGAGATCCTACGGGGCTCGACCGGCAGCAGCGACGCCCCGGTCACAGCTCAGCAGCGGCCGCAGGCTCAACCATCGGAACAGCGGCAAGTGAACCATGTTGCCTTTCTGACATCTACCGCGCCGGATTCCGCTACGCGGGCACAACAATCCAGACCCTTAAGGCAAATATAAATCCAGAAGAAGCCGGTATCGGACCGGTTACGCTGCGGCCTACACCTAATGGTGTTACGGTATTGGCAAGTGATAGGGACACAGTCGCAAATCTGCACCAAGCAGTCCAAGATAACGAAGTTACTATAAACGTGTTACGGGTCCGCGTTGTGGATCGCCGCCGTCCCCACATTAGACTATGGGGCGCAGATCAAGATGTATCGGACGCCGAGGTCATAGGGAACATCAATGCCAAAAACCCTGGCGTAAATCTAGACCCGCAGACCACAACGCGGCGATACACGTTTAAGGTTCGAGACGGAACTAAAACACGCATATCTATGGCACCAGACGCCTTTTCATGTGTATTAACAAAGGGTAGGCTTACCGTTAGTTGGTCGTCGGCGTTAGTTGCGGAAGATCTGCACGCACCTATGTGCACCTTCTGCGCAAGCTACGGCGCAATTGCCGCGTAAGTGCAAACGCGGCATGCACAAGGTGTGCTGGAACACACGCAATTACAGACTGCACCGTGCGCGCAAATGAGTCCGCTGTGGCGTGTGCCGCAGGGCCGGACGGGAGGGGCAACCGCACAGAGCCCCAGAATGCCCGATCCTGGCCGCATGTCTTGCGCGCTTAAGATCTAGGACGGATTATGGCAACACTTAATCTGGGGGGGAGCCGCTTCCTTTTCTTTTTCTCTTCTAACCGACGAGTTCTCTGCACTTACCTGTGGAAGCTCGTCGAAAACCTTCCTTAATCAATTCCCTTCTGCCAAAGCATAACTTAGAAGCACCATTC
This sequence comes from Amblyomma maculatum, assembly GCF_055883805.1. Classification (NCBI taxonomy): domain Eukaryota; kingdom Metazoa; phylum Arthropoda; class Arachnida; order Ixodida; family Ixodidae; genus Amblyomma; species Amblyomma maculatum. The sequence continues at coordinate 500,899,851 of NC_139344.1, forward strand.
TTTTCCTACTATTCTTTTCAACACTTCTTCGATATTGCATTACGAACCTTACTGCAACTTTTAGTAAGGTAATGTCAACTGGTGCTTTTGATTCTTTTTCTCGCCAGTAAAAACATTTTCCCTTGAGGACTGGCTCCCCTCTTTTCCTCCATCGGGCCTTATGCCACTCTACAGTTGTGTGTTCCTTTTTTCATTCAACACAGATCTAATTCTGAAGGCACAGTGTGGCTGTCAAGTGCTACTAATAATGGGGTTTTCCATATCTTCGAAGTGGCTGTGGATGTTCCCACGGGCAGGGGTTTTCACATTTCATTTATTTTTAAATTAGATTCAGGCGCGTCACATTTGACGGCTTCATTTATTTATGAATCATTAGGTAGGGACGTTGGGAAAGGGCGTTTCATGGGAGAAATATATCGCCTGTTGGGGACTTCTTCCAGCCGTGTCGGGTGATACTGCACAGGCTTGTTTGCTATGCAAACACACATAAACCAAATACAGTGGTATCTTTTGTTTTCTTTCTTTCTTTGTTTTTTTTCTTGTTCTCGTTTTTTTTTACTTTTCATTTTCTATCTCAATTTTTTCCTTTGTTGCCACTATATATGGTCCTACTATACTTTTTGGAGGAATTTTCAATACAAAGGGTCACAGCATTTTTACAAATTATCAGAACTGTATTTGGTGTCAATAAATTAAAATGACAACTGACATATCCTTTTCATTTATACAGGTAAATTTAGATCAATGTAAGAATGCGACCCCAGTATTAGTAGAAAGTATTACAAATTACAATAATGATTTTGCATTAGTATCAGACCGTTACACATTTGGTGATAAAATCATAGGAATTACTCCAAATTGAATTGTCTTTGCACATACATCTAAGCCACGCTGTGCTATAATCGAAACGAACACGCGATACGATATGTTTCCCGTTTTAATAACTACAAGAGTGGTAGCTGTTGTATGCTCATCAACCACCGTATCATTTTTATTAGTCAGTGCCTACGCACCACTGCATTTTCCCATGTCACCTACATTACATCACATAACACATGCATTAACACTCACGCAGGACATGCAGGTCGTAATTGGGGGGACTTTATTGCAAAACATGTCTTGTGGGGACCACATCAGTCCGACATACGCGGTAGGGAACTCTTGCAATTTGCAATGGCATCAGGTTTAATAATAATGAATGACCCATGCATCTCCTCCTACCTACACAAACCCGTACACAGACAGTTGGATCGACGTGACCATGGCATCATCACAGTTGATGCTTTTGGGACCATCATGGCACGTATCTGACACCATCACACTTTCAGAGCATAAATATATAACAGTACAATTTGGAAACACGACCCGAAACACATAGCCCATGACTAACACATCTAGGAACAACATGAATATTAAAATCCATATCAAAATTACGATTTTTCGATGCGGTAGTCGGTGCGCAGCTAGGTTCGCCGGAGGCATTAGAATTTGTTGTAGCGAAATTTTATACAATCTTTCAACGTCTAAGGCGAAATAATTTAGTTTCCTGGCCGCTCCGTCCAAATTCCAAAGCCGCAAATTCTAATAATTGGTGGACGGACGAATCGGCAATTGAAAAATCTAAGGTTAGGGCACTCCTCAGGCGATATCAAAGAACAAAAGATTACTTATTGCGGGAACAATTCGACAAAGTTTATTACGAGGCTTTACGAATATACAGAAACAACATCGCAAGAGTTCGAAACTCCGAAATGAGGAATATTGCAAAAGATTCCTTAAAATCGAACATATTTGGACACACAATCAAAATTGCATTTTTAAAATTACAGGCGCCGGTCATTCTCCCTCCATTGCAGAGGGATGATGGCACATTAACAACATTCACATTAGAAACGGCCCAGTTGTTATTAGACAACCAGGTAGCTTCAGACAATAGTCAGACACCCCATTACATTCAGAGATTCGAGCTCAGGCGATGAATTGCAATTTAGGAGGTCCCGAGGATGTTCCCTTCACCTACGGTGAGGTCCACCTTGCTGTCTCCAGGGTGAAACGGGGAACAGCTTCGGGACTGGATGGAATTACACCTAGAATAGTTCAAGAATTATGAAAATTAAAGCCAAACTTTTTATCTTCATATTTTCTTCCGCCTTACATTTGGGACATTTCCCCTTGGTATGAAGGAGAGGAAGAATCCTTTTTCTCCCCAAGCCAGGCAGACCGTCAGAGGTTACACCTTCATATCGACCCATAGTAATGAATTCTACACTGGGAAAAGTGTTGGAGCGCCTCTTGAACGGGTGACTGTATCATTTCTTCGCAAGACAATCTTCTTCACATCAATCAATTTGTATTCACGAAACAGAGAGAAGCAGTTCATGCTCTCCACACTCTGATAACCAAAATTAGAGATATAAGAGCAGAAGGGCTACACGCAATAATCAATAGACTTCCGGGGAGCTTTTGACAGTGTCTGGCATCCCCTAGTCCTTGCATCGCTCGGGCAATGGGGATGCCCGAGAAACCTCTGTGCTCTGCTGCGGTCGTTTCTATCAGACCGCGAGGTGGTGCACCGCTCCAGGGCGGGAGACGCGGTTCCTTGGGCAGCCCACAGGGCTCTCCACTGTCACCGCTTCTCTGGAATATAGTGGTGCGTGGCTTGCTAGAGCTGCCGATGCCAGAGGGCGTGTCGCTCCTATGCAGACGACGTTGTCGTTCTTTTGCCTAGGGTTCTGCAGACTTTGGCAGAGGATGCACTCAGACGAGTGACGACATGGGCGGCGACGGCCAGGGTAACCATCTGCGCTCAGAAGACGGCGTGCGTCCTGTTCTCGCCTCCGAGAAGAGGCATGGGGCGCACGCCACCAACCGTTCACCTGGATGCCGTCTGTCTTAAGTTCAGACCGTCTGTCCGGGTGCTCGGAGTCTTCATAGACCGCACTTTGTCGGTCATGGCGAATATCTGAAGGAGCGTGCTGAAATGCTTGCTGCGCGTCTTGGAACCCTTTTGCGCATGAGTGGCACGCTGGCACCGGAACAGCTCAGAAGGCTATACCGTCAGGTCATTCTGCCAACTCTAACTTACGCCTCCCCTGTGTGGTGGACTGAGTGTCCCCACTCGGGACTCCGTGCAAGATTGATAACTGTGCAGCGGGCTCCGCTAATGGCGTTGGCTGGAGCTTACTCCGCAACAAGCACGAGGGCACTTCAAATTTTAATGCATGCGGCTCCGTTGCAGTTTGACCTTGATAGGTTAAGCGCGGAGTTTAGATTATTCGTATTGCGATACATGACATTCGACCAAAATTCATATCTTGTCTCGGAGATAGTGTCTCCTTTTAATGAGGCCCTTCAACATCCGTCGGTAGTAGTTTCTTTTGGACATGGTTGCGGCAGCGGCGAACGCGTCGCTACCAGCGCTCCATGTCTTCACGGATGGTTCCTATACTTCCACGGCTGCAGGTGCTGCATCCGTAGCAATTACACAAACTGGCCGAATTTTGTCAGTAGGCCGGTTTAGGGTCGAATTGGCAAACAGCACGTATTGCGTCAAAAAAATAGCATTTGGAGAGGCATTGAGGTACGTGAAGCATCAGAATGGACGAACACCTGTACACATCTACACGGACTCTCACTCCTCAATGCCCTTCCAAATTATTCCACATTAGACCCACAAATTGATACTATCAAACAACTTCTAAATACGGTCGCCTCTATTCGCACAGTAAATCTATTTCATGTCCCAGCTCATTCGGGCGTCGTAGGGAATGAAATAGCTGACATAATTGCATCCAAAGCATATAAATCAATTCGAATTCGATATTCTGCTAAATCCAAAAATTCCGTACGTACGGCATTGAAAAAATCAGTAAGAGCGAAATGGCAGGCCTGGTGGTGGGACAACAATGAGAATACTTTATAATTGAATACCAAACGTATTTAACATACCTCAAAATTTCCCTCCGGCGAAGCCGTTGGTTACTTTACTAACGGGACACGGTCGCTTCAGGAAGTATTTTAACCGCTTTGGACTCGCTACCTCGTCGGCATGTCCATGCGGTTATGCCTAGGGAGATGTGTTTCATTACTTGACATCATGTCCCATCATATCACATTTGGTGTCTCGACTACCTAACATTCTGCGAATGACCAACCAACGGCCAACTGGAGACGTTGGCTTGGCGACAAAAGATGTTGCGCGCTATTAATGCGCATAGTATCAGTGGTTAGTTCTAACCTACCTGACTACACACGAACACAAACACGTGAAATGTAGCTGCAGTTTTTCCTTTTCTGGGGAGGGTCATTCAGGCCATATGAGGCAGACATCATGTCAGCCCTCTCCGGAGTGGAGAAACGCAGCTGTTACCATATCAGATTGTTGATTTTTATTTCCGTTTTAACTTTTTCCATAATTATCAATTTCATTACTGCTGTCATAAGTATTCTCTTTAATATTATTTATTTTTCATCACTTCTTTTCTATAATCTAAATATTGTACATAATTTGTACAGAACAGCTAATGTATATATATAAATATTATTATTATTTCCTTCTCCCAAATAATATGTACATATAACTTCGATTGTATTATGTCTTGTACGTCTTGCTCTGGCTTTTCGCCTTTTTTTATTAGAGATTGCAGTTCACGAACCCAGCCTATACCTGCATCTGCATAGATCTACGTTTATTTGGATCCTTTTTGTGTGTTTTTTTTTTATTTATTTTCTTAAATTTACCTTATCATGTTATCAATAAAACTTAAATTCTTTTTATTTAATTATTTATTTTTCTTAATTATTTTATTATTATTTTTATTATTTCTTTTCCTTTCTTTTTTGCGTGTGTGTAAATTCTTCGGGCACTTCTATTGAAAAAAAAATATTAAATTAAACCAGCTCTGCAAGGACTGCCCACCCTCTGCTCGTTGAACCCTCAGGACATAGACGCGTTACCATTCCCAATTTTATTTCTTCAGTTGGCTTTTTCCACCAAATTAAACTTTTTGCTGACTGGGCCCAATTCATTTTATTTTGATTAGCTTAAGCCCGTTAATGCTCCGCAGGTGTAGGCATTTTCTCATTCTTTTTTATTTTTTTTATTTATTTTCTAACAGTGTCAGGAATGAGACTGAACTGGGAATTGGGGTTAACTGTTGCTACACAGCTTCCATCCTGCTTCAAGCCGGGTACGAAGTAAGCAGTCTCGTCAGCGATCTAAAGACGCACACCCCTACCTCTGCGGCCATTCGGGGTTTCCGGAAATCTGACCATTATACTATGGGTTGCTGTCTGGATGTTGGGTCCCACACATGTTCTTCAGCTGCTTTCCGCCAATGCATGATGGTTATCGTAGTAACTGCGGTAACGGAGCACAGGGATGTTAAGAGTCCTCTGAACGCTCCTGTGCACATCTGCTATTCATTACAGACGTCTGCTGTGCTGCATTGGAACTCTGCTTCAATCTTTCTGCGCACTTTGCATGTAGAACAGCTCATGAATGAAGGCACAGATGTCGCAGTAGCCGACGTGACCTTGGTATCTATAGTGGCTGCATATTAACGATAGTCTCCATCAAGTTATAAATTCCCATTAAATAAGGTGTCAGGTAAGAAGACATGATATCTCGAGTTTGCTTGCTTGGAAATCAAGGTTGGAAATCTAGATAAGGGTTGCTGGAGAAAACCTGAGTAATCAGCAATTTGCTGATGGCATCTGCCTTGCTATGCACCTCTGTGCAAGAATTGCAAAGGATGATGAATAACTTAAAACACAATGGCAGAGTTAAAATTAATAAGCAGAAGATAATATGTTGAAGTAATGTTCAAGAGCCTAGGAAAACAACAGTTTAAAATAGGTAGCGAGGTGCTGTAAATGGTAAAAGAATGTCTGCTAATGAAAGGTAATGGCTGCAGATCAGGCCAACGAAAGGGCAATGACTATGAGGAACAGATTTGGATAGAGTGTATTTAACAAGCATTGTCAGATCATTGATGGCAGCATACCAGTGTCCCTCAAGAGGAGAGTATGCAGGCAGTTGCACCTTTTCGGTACTAATCAATGAGGCAGAAGTGTGGACTAACAAAAACTGCTAAATTGACTGAGGTCAATGCAGAATGCTATGGAATGGAAAATGGCAGGCAGGTTAACAGAGAGGGAGCATGCAAGGCAGGTCAGGAAACGAACGCAAGTTGATGACATTCTGGTCGAAATGAGCATGGGCAGGATGTGCAATGTGAAGGCAAGATAACAGCTGCTCCTTAAGAGTAACAGACTGGATTCCAAGTGAAGGCAAGCGTAGCAGGGGGCAGCAGAAAGTTAGGAGGATGAAATTAAATTTGCAGTGGTCAAAGGGACACAGCTGGCACAGGGCTGGGTTAATTGGAGTGATATGGGCAAGGCCTATGCCCTGCTGTGGGCATAGTCAGGCTGATGACTTTCAAAGGGACTGAGTACTGCTAATTTGCATTATGACTATTGATTACACATAATGTTTGTACAACATCCACAGCTTGCAGTACGGTGCTTTTGAAAGTGCTAAGTCATGCCAATTTCCCTTACGACTACAAATCGTGACTATGACAAGTGATGACTTTACACAATGTTTCTATAGCCTCAACGCCTCACAGCACGCTACTTTTTAAACAACTGAGGCATGCTATGTTGCATTATGACTACGAGTCATGTTGCGACTATTTGTACATCCTCCCTCCATACATGACAGTATGGTGCTTTGGAAAGCTCTACTGTTAAAGGTATGATGGGATGGAGTTTCTGACACACAGACGATATATTACGCTCATTTACCTTTTAATTTTTTTATTTTCCTGAGTCTCTTTGGGATGTTAAACCCCACAAACCAACGAACCAACCGAATTTTTTTTATTTGTGATATGCCAATACTTAGTATCGTCAAGCATTACCCTTTAATTGTGAGCATTTTGACAGCTTTAAATACCCTTTGCCACATTTTTCGAATATATCAATTGATAAATTTATCAATTAAGGACTCATTTTCTTAATTAGCATCATCAAGCCCTGACTTTACATTCTGAGCTTTGGAGTTGGACACTCTTGAACTCCTTTTTCAATTTTTTAATTTCTTCAACTCACCAATTATTTTTCTTAACTCATCATTGTCTATCATTACCAATAAATCATCAATACTAAACCACAAATTACCATGACAGGACTTTTTATGCAGCCCCGATTATTTCCGACACGCGGTGCAGACTACTACTACTACTATTGTGCCGATGGCTTTTCGTCCAAACGAGCTGTATAAGCTATCACTTAATATTCACTGCAGAGCGCAACTACAATTTCCTGCAGTTGAGCAGTGAAGGAAAAGTCTGGCCTCCGCAGTGTACGAGCGGCAACTCTCCCCTGCATGCAGAGCGCCAGTTAAGTAGGGGACCAAAATGGCATCTTTAGCTCAACTGGTAACACTGGTCTTTAGCGGGCGGCGATAAGTGCCCCTTCAAATGCCTTAAGCCGGGTGCCGTGGCGCAACATGTAGGCTCTCTAGTGCGCCACATGTTTCATAATGCGCCGCACAACAAACGTCGTCGTGCCCAGGAAACAGCACCATGCTATCACCGCTGCCGACCTTGCCTCGTGTAAAACTGCAATACACTCTCGCGTTGTGCAGTAACATCATAATACACCATATGCACCTGTCACCTTGCTAAAGAGAGAGACCACAGCCATGCCAGACAGGTTGCCAAAACCATTGAACGAGAACCATTGAAACCATTGCCAAGAAGCTTACCAAGTGCGTAAACGAGCCAACATCGAAGAGGCAGCTGCGAATGTGGCTGCGGCCGATTACAACACCCGTGAAACTTGGTTTAAGGATGGCTGAATCTCTACATTTCTTTTGTGCACTATTTTTTCATCTGTTTCTCTAAAAACTAAAAACCATGCAGTTGACAATGATTTCTTTTCATTTATCAAATGGAGATGCAAAACAGTATATAATGTGACAGAACAGTGCACGAAATTTCAATTGGGTGCCATAGCCACTGCAATACATTGTCTGTGAACTTCTGACTACCACCAAGCTTCCAGCACGTCTAATGCGCTCTGCTTTGGTTTAGAGCGAAAGAAAAAAACACCAGATTTTCTTACGCTGCTCGACTTTAAAAATTGAGCTTTTCTTTGTTTCAGAAACTGATATACAGCACTGTCTTGCCCATGGCTTCAGACTCCTCAATGACACTAACCACCCAACTGTGCAAATTAGAAAGTTAATTAAACAGCTTGGCTTGGTTTAATTTGCGGGGTTTAAAGGTATACTGAACAAATATCCAAGAATATGAGACAGCACCACAATTGCATTCTTAAGACATGATTACACTAGTACAGACATATCATTCGGGTTAGTTTTTAGCGGATGGCTTTATTTTTTACGTTTACTAAGCGGCCGCCGGGCCCCAGGCAGCACGCTCCCGACTGGTGTGAACGTCATGGCCCCACCGCCGTCGCCTCCGCACAGAGATGCAAGAAGCTGGGGTGAAGGGGGGGGGGCAAGGCGCTTGCTGGGCGAGAGAGCGGATTGTTTTTGGCGTGCAGGTGAGAGGGCCAGCGCAGGAAATGCACAAGGCTTTCTGCAAGCTTTGCGCGCATGGAGTGTGGAATGCTGCTGACGAGGGAGGTCGAGGGGGATGCGTACGAAGGGTACGTATGGAAGGATGAGTAATGTGCGGCATGGTTGAAAGCTGAGCCCTGAGTCTGCCATCCCGTAGGAACACGAGGAGGAGTTTAAGGGTGCGTTCAACTTTATTTAAAAAAAAAGAAGTCCGTCTATGTGCCTCGCGAGTGCCATGGAAAAAGAAAAAATGATCAGGTGCCTTGAGCGGGTGCGATCGCTCGCGATGGGGTGGGAGGCATGATGGAGGCGGGTAAATGTGAAATAATATCCAGGTTTGTCAGAGCTTTCGCAGGAGGCCGCTAGATGTGTGGTTTGAGAAATATTCATAAAAATACACTTCTTTTTGAGCAAACTGGTTCATTTTGGCTATAGGAAAATTTGAAACAGCGCTACCACAGTTCAGTTCAGTCGTTCAGTCGTGTCCGACTCTTCGTGACCCTATTGACCATGTCATGCCACGCTTTCCGGTCTCTTACTATCTTCCTAACATCACATAACTTCATCTGCAGTGCCTCGAGGATGCCATCTAACCATCGCGTTCGCTGCCTACCCCTTCTCCGGCGACCCTCAACCTTTCCCAACATCAAATCTTGCTCCAGCGACTCCCCTCTTCTCATCAGATGACCAAAGTAGCTGAGCTTTAACTTTAGAATTTGACTCTCCAATGAGCAGTCAGGGTTTATGGTCGACAATATTGACATTTGATGTTCTGGCAGTCCAAGGAACTCTCAAGAGTCTTCGCCAGCACCACAATTCAAACGCGTCAATTCTTCGGTGGTCAGCCTTTTTCACAGTCCAACTCTCGCATCCATACATCACAACTGGAAAGACCATAGCACGAGTTATACGGATCTTGGTTGGCAGACTAATGTCTCTGCTCTTGACTAGGCGGTCAAGGCTAACCATTGCTCTCTTTCCCAGAAGCAGGCGTCTCCTTATTTCATGGCTGCAGTCTCCTTCCGAGGTAATCTTGGAGCCCAAGAAGAGAAAATCTGTCACAGCTTCCACTTCTTGTCCCTTGATGCTCCAGGACTTGATAGGGCAAGACGCCATGATCTTTGTCTTTTTAATGTTCAGTTTAAGCCCAAACTTCTCACTCTCTTCTTGTACGAACATCAGAAGTCTCTTGAGTTCCGCTTCACTTTCTGCCATTAAAGTGGTATCATCCGCATATCTAAGGTTGTTGATACGTTTTCCAGCAATCTTCACTCCAGCTGAAGACTCGTCCAGACCGGCCTTCCTCATGATGCACTCTGCATATAGGTTAAATAGACAGGGCGACAGTATGTAGCCTTGCCTCACTCCTTTCTCAATCGGAAACCAATCAGTAAGACCATGCCCAGTTCTGACTGTGGCCTCTTGCCCTTCATACAGGTTCCTGAGGAGACAGATTAGGTGAGTTGGAACTCCCATCTCTTGGAGAGCTTGCCACAATCTGCTGTGATCTACGCAGTCAAACGCTTTCGCATAATCAATAAAGCAGAAGTAGATGGGTTTCTGGAACTCTCTTGCTTTTTCCATGATCCAGCGAAGGTTGGCAACTTGGTCTCTAGTTCCTCTGCCCTTGCGAAACCCAGCTTGCACGTTCGGAAGCTCCCGATCCACATACTGCTGCAGCCTACCCTGGAGGATTTTCAACATCACCTTGCTAGCATGCGAAATAAGCGCGATCGTGCGGTAGTTGGAACAATCTTTGGCACTGCCTTTCTTTGGAATGGGGATGTAAACTGACCTCCTCCAATCCTGTGGCCATTGCAAGGTTGTCCAAATCTTCTGACATAATGTATGCAGAATGTTAACAGCGTCATGGATGAGGTTTTGAAGCAACTCAGCTGGAATGCCATCAATTCCGCTAGCTTTGTTCTTAGCAAGGCTGGCTAAGGCCCATTCAACTTCACTCTTCAGGATGCCCGGCTCGAGATCAGTGATCACAACCGTCTTATGTTGGGTTTGCACATTCGGGTCCTTCTTGTACAGTTCTTCTGTGTATTCCTGCCACCTCTTCTTTATCTCTGCGGCTTCAGTGAGGTCCTTGCCTCGTTTGTCCTTTATCACGCCCAGCTTAGCACAGAAGCTTCCTTTGATATCTTTGATTGTCTTATACACAGCTCTTGTGTTCCTTAATTGGCTGTTGTCCTCAACTGCTGGGCACTGTATGTTCAGGAAGGCATTCTTATCTCTCCTTGCTATTTTCTGAAAATCCGCATTGAGCACCTTGTATCTTTCTCTTTCCCCCATAACTTTTGCCATCCTCCTTTCCTCAGCTATTTGCAAAGCCTCTTCAGATAACCAGTTTGCTTTCTTGAATTTCTTTTGCTTTGGAACTACCTTAGTAGCAACTTCTTGTATTATATCCGGGCTCTTTGTCTTCTAGATCTAATTCTTGAAATCGATTCCTCACTTCCACAGCATATTGTAATGGAACTTGATCCAGATTACACCTGAAAGGCCTTCTAGTTTTCTGCGTTTTCCTCAATCGAAGCTTAATCTTGGCAACAAGAAGCTGATGATCGGTGCCACAATCGGCCCCAGGCCTTGTTTTTACTGCTTGTATAGCGCTTCTCCATCTCTGCCGGCAAATAATATAATCGATTTGATTCCTGTACAGACCGTCCGGTGAAGTCCATGTGTACGGCGCCTCTTGTGCTGTTGAAAATGAGTATTCGCTATGGTCAGGTTGTTTTCTTCACAAAACTCTACTAGCCTCTGCCCAGCTTCATTTGGCTCACCAAGACCGAACTTGCCTGTAATTGCGGATATTTCTTCACTCCCCACCTTAGCATTCCAGTCTCCTATGAGAAAAACGACGTCTGATGATGGGGTGCGGTCTAAAAGGCATTGTAGGTCCGCATAAAATCTCTCAACGTCAGCTTCTTCAGCAGTAGTGGTCGGTGCATAGACTTGGATAACTGTTATGTTGAAAGGGTGACCTTGGATCCGAAGCGAAATCATTCGGTCGTTTTTGGGGTTGTACCCTAGCACTGCTTTGCCCATTCTTCTGTTTACTATGAGAGCGACCCAGTTCCTTCTCTTGGATTCGTGCCCACAATAAAAGACATAATGGTCGCCGGAGTTAAATTCTCCCATTCCGGTCCACTTGAGCTCGCTGATACCCAAGATATCAATGTTCAATCTGTCCATTTCTCGCTTGACGATATCCAGTTTACCTTGCGTCATAGATTTTACATTCCATGTTGCTATGTGATACATCTCCTTGCAACATCGGACTTTCCGGTCGCTTCCCGACACATCCACAACTGAGCGTCCTTTTGGCTTTAGCCCAGCCGCTTCATTCGTCCTGGAGCTACTAGGAATCGCCCTTTGTTCATCCCCAGTAACATGTGGGACGCCTTCCAACCTGGGGGGCTCATCTTCCGGCGCCATCTCATTAATGGTATTGTGACTGGCCATAGGGTTTTCTTGGCAGGAAATACTGGAGTGGGTTGCCATTACCTTCTCCAGTGAATCACATTTTGTCAGAACTCTCTGCCGTGACCTGTCTATCTTGGGTGGCCCTACACAGCAGAGCTCACGACTTCATCGAGTTTCGCAAGCCCCTCCGCCACGACAAGGCAGTGATCCATGAAGGGTAAGAAGAGTTTAGCTCGCCAAACAGTATCCCCCGGGCTTACATGGGATCGCCCAGGCCGAGCCCCTTCCCAAGAGCTAAGTCCCACAAAATGGCGGACACCCACGCCGGGGACCGCTCTTGTCCCAGTTTACGTCTGGTCATCGTCGAGCTGAAAACGAATCCTGCAGCTCTCCCAGCGCGCGTGGCGGACTTGTCAACAGCGCTACCACACACAACTACAAAATATAAACCTACAAGACACAAGTGCTGACTGTTAACAGAACAGGGTTCTTTAACGTGCACTGACACACTGACATCGCACAACAAACAAAGCACCTTTCTTTTCGCCTCCATCGAAAAGTGGCCACTGTGGCTGAGATTCATTCCTGCATCCTCGGGCATATCTCATATTTGCTCGCATAATGAACGCACCCCCAAATTTAGTCGTCAAAATTTGCACTTTTTCTGCCACATAATAAACGCGCCCCCAACTTTCGTCCTTCGCAGTCCCACGAACGGCTGCGCTGTAGCTTTCGCACTTCACTCGATCCGCCTGTTGTCATGGCCGCGTGGCACCTCCTCAGCGCTCTTTTCCTAAAATGCTCCCCCCCCAGCCACAATGAAACTTCCAGGAAACTTTCAATACGAAACTTTCAGGAGCCAGTGGCCAGAACGGTGGTGGGGGCACGCGGAGACAGCCAATCAACACGACGCTAAACAGTGGCATAGATACTTTTTTCTGGCAGCCATTACTGCTCCGCGACAACGTTGCTCCGACTTGCTTATTTTTATTGCGCAATATTGCGCCAAGTTTCTGCCCATCACGTTGTCCCGGGCCACGTTTGACCTTGAGCGAAGCACGCTCGGTCACCGGCAACTAATGCTTTCGCTCCACATTCAGCAGCATTGAACTCATCTATATGTGGGCTGGTAGCTTACGCTCTTGCGTTGCCTTACACTGATAGCACAGGAAATAATGGCAAAAGAAGCTTCCGCCGTTGTTATCGCAATTCGACTACCACAGTTAAACCACAACTAATGTTTTTGTGCCTTTTGCGTTTGTCCGTCTTGTGTATTGCATTTTGCCATGGGCGATGGGCCTCAATGGCACATGTCGATGGTTTCAACTCGCTTTGTGATGTAAGCAATCGTCGATTTGGGGATATGATAGGAAATACGTTCTCTAGGAAGGTCTTGTGCTGGTAGCAGAAGAGGTCCATCTTCCGTCTTCTCACAGGGTCGATGCCCCTATTTCAGGGCTCCGCTGAGCTTCGCTGCTCGCTGGGCGTGCCGGATCAGACCGGCAATCCAGATCGCCGCTGGAGAGCCGGCTCTCCCACTGTTCCGCACTCGGGTCTTTACGAAAGCTATCGTTATTTCTACATTGCCACGTGATGTGGTATAACGAAGGTTTGCTACCGCACCATGGGCAGGTGTCCCGATATTGTTACGGTAAAATGTTGCTTAGCAGTTAGGGAATGTTCCTGTCTGCAGTCTTCGCTAGTACACTGCCTCTTAATTGTTGTTTTAGATCCCGATGAGGCGGCGGATAGCGGATCCGTATCCCCTTATAGTAGTTCAGAATGTCTGAGTACGTAGGGCTGACTCGCTCGGGTAGATTGTCCAGTTGGGAGGAAGCTCAGCTCGTGTACCCTCGAGCTACCTCATCGGCGCGTTCGTTCCACGCATGTCGGTGTGTCCTGGCACCCAGTAGATGTGTGTGACTTGATGGGGTCGCGCTCTGAAGGAGCCTGAGCGCGGCGCGACCTATGCGGCCGTTCATGTAGTTACGACACGCTTCTCTCGAGTGTGTAAGAATGGTAAGGGATGTGTTGCTTCGATACCCGGCTACCACCGCTAGAGCAACGGCCAGCTCCTCCCTTACGTGCAATCCCTGACTGAGGCGCTAGCTAGTTCCTTTAGGTTGGAATCAATAGCTACCGCCACTGCGCTATGTGAGCTTCCTGTATACGGAGCCGTGTCCGTGTATACCTTTGTGGATTTTGTAGCTAAATTTTGTTGTACATACTTCGCCCAAGCTGCCCTACGGGCCACATGCAACTTGGGGTCCATGTTCCGGGGAAGGGAGCTAACCTTTAGCGTCTGGAGAATTGTGTCCGGTATGCTCGCAGTACGATTCTCGATTTCCGCAGCTCCACCTAGCCCCAGTCGCCTAAGAATTAAGCAAGCGCCCCGTAGGAGTCTGCTGGAGCCTGGCTATCTGCGTGACCAGTTGGGCTTCTTTGATCTCTTCGAAGGTGTTCTGAACTCCAAGAGCTAGTAGTTTTGCATTGGAGGTGTTCATTGGTAGGTGCAGGGCTGTCTTATAATCTTTGCGGATGATGATATCTGCACTTTCCACTTCTCCTTTGTTGAGGTTGAAATACGGGAGGGTGTAGCCCACGCGACTGAGTACCAGGCTGTGAACCAGGCGCAGAGTATCCCCCTCTCGCATACCGCTCCGCTTCTGCGACACACGCGTGATCATCCTGGCGACCTGAGTGGTCGATTGTTTGAGAAGGCCGAGCGTATGGCCACATCGCTGATTGCTCTGGAGCCATATTCCTAAGACTCGTATCTTGTCTCGTTCAGGAAGTAGCTGTCCTTCGAGGGAGACATTGAGGGTCGATTTGGGGTCGCTACTGTCAGAATAACTGCCTGGGGGGCGAGTTGGTGCATGATGGAATTGAACGGCGGCGCAACACGGAAACGGACACAGACAAGAAGGGGACACCACATGCGCACACTACCAACTATTTATTAAACGGAAAGGTGGCATATTTATACGTCCATCTCAAGCATCACACTCATCGCCACAGTCCGCTCCAAACCCAACACGTGAACTCCGAGCAGCACCAACAGGAAATCAGACAAGATATTTCTAACCTCAGTAGATAAACTATCAAAAAAAAAAAAAAAAAAAAAAAAAAAAAAAAAAAAAGAAAAAACTACACTACAGCGCCGGCCAAGGCATAAAAATTCCTGGGACTGACCCATCATTTAAACTGGAGAAGCCGCACACCTTGTTGGCTAGTTTTTTTGCAGCTGTACAATGAACTGGTCATTCTGCTCCTGGAAACAGCAGACAAGAAAAGAACAGAAGAGTACTTGAACTGTAATGGAATCTCAGCAAGTAACAATACTTAAAGTCATGCTTTTCAGAGTTACTGTAGGCCGCAAATGTTTATAGGGCATCAAACCAACTGAAACCCTGAAATACCTGCCTACTGGGTGAAGACGTGAATGGTGAATGATTTATCCACCGTGACGCTAGCTGAAAAAACAAGATCTGGTGAAGTATGGTATGGCATAGTATGGGAGTCTGACATGTTGAAGCTGCACATAGGCCAATGGGCCCATGAATGAACTATCTGAGGTCTTTTATGTACACCACACATCACACAGTCCATTTTTGCATTTTGCCTTCATCAAAATGCAGCCATAATTGCCAGCGTGGCACAGTCACAGCTTAGAGAGATTGTGCAGGATATTTACGAAACATCAGTGGCAAGGTGCACCTTTGCAAGAAGCTGTGGCTGTGCAGCTACATGGGAGTCAAATGCAAACCCAGCCGCCCCCTTATATCCGCCTTGTGCCCTCAAAAGAGCCGCAATATTTCAAACAATCCAACAGGCATGCTCAGTGCCTTACAGGCCTGCTGTTCAAGTGCTTGCTTCACCATTGAAGCTTTTAGACCTCACCTCTCCAATAATGTGAATTACAAGCTGGCACATACAGGAACATGCAAGCTTCCTGCTGCCCGTAAAATCTAGGAATGAATACCGGGTAAGTTGTAAACGTCTTTTGAGTGGGCACTGCAAGCAAAATGGTCAATCTGGTCAAACATTTTGACTCCAGAATTTTTTTTCCTCATAAAACTCAACTCTCTAAATGTATTGTAATGAAATATTATACCAAAAAGTGCTGCAATTTTTTTTTAACTCAGCCTTTTGCCATTTCATAATATATGGCGGTGGAATGATTTTATTGCACATGACTCCTTAGACACTGAAAAATGCAATAAAGCCAAATTTTTCAAAATGTGCCAGTAACAGTTTTTGAAACCGATTTCTGCAAATATGATTGCCAGTATATATACGGGCAAATTTTAGCTTTACACCTCTAAGATTACTAAGCATTTAACAAAATTTAACAGCTTTATTGCACACGAAAGACATCTGCAAATATGCCAACATCTAAAATTTACACTTTCTTCTTACTTTATATCCAAGAGACGAGCTTGATTAACTATATTAACCTGTTTAAGATAAAGATCAGAAATAAGCATAAATAGGATGCAAGGCATAGCACATAGAGAGAGAGAGAGCCCCAGAGTGAGCGTGCTACGTTCAAGAATTCAGTTCTCGTTGCTTGCCTTATCTGTGGCAATATTTACATGTACATTTCAGAATTGGTAGCATTTCATGCATAACAAAAACAGTTTTAATTACAAAACTGCATCCTTCCTTAGGGGAACACTAAATTAATATAGCAAACTATTCAAACTGTTGCACTAGACAGACAGATTGCAGTAATCTATTTGTCCCTCGCCCCTCTTCATGCAAAGTCACCATCTTCGGCGTCTCCAGACTCAACGATTAAACTGGCAGTGGCCTTGTTCATTCAAAAGTAAACTGAGAAGGCGATGGATTGCAATGCATATTGCCACCTAGCGTTGCCAGATGGCGCATGACTGAGTGAAGGACGACGAAGTGTCGCTTGCGGGTTTTGCGTCTGTGCTGCTCACCGCTGTTGTATCGGAGCTAACCCCTTGCTATTCTTGACACCCTCAATCACCTTGTACGTGACATTCTGGTGGAGGTGCGGGGTAAGATCACCTATGCAAGAGTCTCCACCTGAAAGACGTCGCGCCAGCCCTGTGCCATTGGACACCTCCGTGCATCGCTCCAGTCGACGGCTCCAGGGACTGTCTCCGGAGTTTCAGCCATCACCCGCCGCCATGACATCTAGTGCTTCTGCTCAGCAGGTAACGGGCGTCGCACCGGCCTGTAACTGCACCTTGCAGGCCCCTCGGGTACTGAAGTCTTTCCATGGTGACCTCTTTGAGGATGTGGAGGACTGGTTCCTTCAGTTTGAACGTGTCGCTGCTTTTAACCAGTGGGACGATACTGCCAAACTAAGGAACGTCTACTTCAGCCTTGAGGATGGCGCCCGGATCTGGTTTGGGAACCGAGAGCAAATGTTAACATGGATTTCGGAAAGGATTTTCCTGCCAAACTCAGCTAGCCATTTTTCTTCATGACATTCACGCCAACCTTGACACTAACCTACAAACTGATGCCATATTCCTAGACTTCGCTAAGGCTTTCGATAAAGTACCTCATCAACGCTTGCTTCTCAAACTCTCTCAGCTGAACCTAGATCCAAGCATCATCGCATGGATTAAAGAATTCCTCACGCATCGTTCTCAGTCTGTCTTCATTAATAATCAGCCCTCCCACCCGCTTCCAGTAACCTCCGGCGTCCCGCAGGGTTCCGTTCTTGGTCCTTTGTTATTCCTTATTTACATTAACGACCTACCCCAGCATGTATCTTGTCATATCCGTCTGTATGCTGATGAATGCGTTATTTATCGTTTAGTCACTAACCCTTCTGACCAAGAATCCCTACAGGCTGACCTAAACCATGTGCAAAACTGGTGTTTGCAGCGGCTGATGTCACTCAACCCTTACAAATGTAAGTATATGTCTTTTCACCGCCGCCGAAATCCTTTTGTTTTCCAGTACACAATTTCTAACTCCTCTGTCGACCTCGTCCAGTCGTACAAGTACTTAGGTATAACCATTTCTAACGATTTATCCTGGCGTCTGCATGTGACTAACCTGATATCATCAGCTAATAAAACACTTGGCTTCTTGAAACGTCACCTGCGGGATGCCCCTCAACATGTAAGACTACAAGCATACATTTCACTCATCAGAACTAAACTGGAATTCGCATCGGCCATCTGGAACCCTCACCAAGCATATCTAACAAACGCCCTCGAAGCTGTGCAGAACAGGGCCACCAGATTCATTCATTCCTCGTATTCATACGATGTTAGCATATCATCTCTAAAATTGCAATCAGGTCTATCTAATCTTTCTGCTCGCCGTCGCACTGCCAGTCTCGTCTTATTTCACAAGTTTTTTTATTCGCCACTCAGACAAGAACCCTACATCTGCGCACCCCCGCCGCGCAGATCCCATCGCATCAGTCACCCTCTTCAAGTTTTGCGCCCACGTGCCCGTACCACTGTTTTCTCTAATTCATTCTTTTGCCGAGTAGCAGCTGACTGGAACGGCCTTCCCCACGATATCGCTGCCATCACCTGCCCTGGAACATTCATGACTGCACTGAACACCTGTACTTAATAAAAACCCACCCCTTATGTAACACCCCGCAAGGGGTCTTTAAGGAAAATAAAGTGATGATGTGATGTGATGAGAGCAAATGTTAACATCGTGGCTGGAATTCCGTCATCAACTGCTCAAGGCCTACACTAGCGCGGATCGTCGCGAACATGCAGAACGTGCCATTCACTCCCGCATCCAGATGCCGAATGAGTGTCCAAGCGTACGTCGAGGACATGACGCGCCTCTTCAGGCGAGCCGATCCTGCCATGTCCGAGGACAAAAAGGTCAGGCGCTTGATGCAGGGTTTGAAAGAGCAACTGTTCGCAGGCCTTGTGCGCAACCCACCGTCGACTGTAAACGGATTCCTTGCGGAGGCCGCCACAATGGAAAGGGTACAACAACAACGTGCCGCGGCTTATAACCGACCTCTCCATACTGGCACAACTGCGGAGTCATTTGCATCTTCCGAACGGCATCCTGATGCTTTGAGGTTTAGAAACCACACATTTTTCAAACTTGCAAGCAGAAGCAAGTGTGTGAACAGGTAATGCAGTATATTCAAATAAATTCAGAACAAAATTGTAGTGTTGCTTTGCTACGTCGGAATTGATTTGAATCATAATACAGTAAAACCTCATTCGCCGCCTCTCGGGTTGCGTCTGCTCCGCCGGCCAGCGGGTCCTGCACTGGAGATAAGACAATATTTGTACAAGTGAAAGGCCACTGGCGTCTACTACCGGTTCACATATACCACGACCACAAGTTTCAATATTGCAAAACGTGAAAAAATTTAGAAGCAAATAACATGCTCCATTTACGAGGCACCGGAGAATGCTCCCTAACGTACTGCCCACCAAAAATGTCTCACTATTATGAAGGCTGACTACGAATAAATTGTTTTACTAGTGCATTGAACTTCCGATTTCACCATTTCCCGCGATCAATTTCAGCAAGGGCGGCAAGTTTCGTCCTCCGAACGCGATGCTGCGTGCCACTTGAATGTTGCATCCAGCGCTTTAAAAGAATTGCTGACTACCATTCTCTCGGCGGACACTGCACCATCAATCAACTGGCTGGGAAATAGATATTGTTACGAGGCACGTCGAGATGTTAGGAGGCGATGGTACGTCGTAGCCGCAACAGTTCACCGTCAGGGACACACTGTCATGACGCTGGGACTAAGTCGACCCGGCCTTCACTTGGTAGCGTGCAGAGACTCCGGGTTGATAAAGGATTGAATCTTCGAAGTTGGTAAAATATATAAAAGCAGGTTTAATGGCACTTTCAGAAAACTTATTTACATGAAAAAAGGGTATATCAGCAAAATGGCCAGCGTTAAGAGTTCATAGCGAGAAGCGTCTGGATGAGCCGTTTACCCAGGGCTCAGAGCGTCATTTCGTGCTCTGCAACGTCCTTAAAACCCCCTATGTCCAGCCCCTCTCTGAAGATGCTCACCAACCAGTTCCAGGGCACGCCCCTCATATATCGGCATCCAATCGAACACATCACTGCACTGATGGTCTGATGCACTGACTGGTCCGGTATTGTTTCGTTGGGCGTGGTCACTTGTTGGCGGGTAGAGCTTGGGAACGGCAAGGAGGTACATTTCTATTCTTCTGCAAAGATCCGATATGGTGGTTCCGGCAAGTGGATTTCCTTCTCAGAAACCCAAGTGCACGTGCGCGCCACATACTGCTCCCAGCATTGTCCCTTTCCGGCAATTGCAAATCTTTCCTGCATTCCCGGGAATTCCTGTAATGGCCGTATTCGTCATGCTCCTTTCTTGTCCTGTATGTCAGCGGACGTGTCACTCTGTCGTCTCCTTTGGACAATAGGCATTCCTCACTGGACAATAGCATTTCCAACAGGAAGGGTGAACAACTGAACAAAAGCACATCCGGCTATTTCTCACGGGGCGACGTTTCTTTGTATTTTTCTTGACGTTCCCTTGACAGGGCCAATTTGGCATTTGCAGGGTCTCGACAAAGCAAAGTAGGCTCACACAAAAAGAGTCATGGAAACAGGCTCACTTAGAGCCCTTGCACCAACAGCACATATCCACAGCACATATCCATGCCCACAGGCGAACAATAGTGCGCGCAAGTGCGGACCATGCACGGTCATAACAACACTCACAGGAGAACCAGACGTAGCTGCAGCGTGGTCTTTCTCCACTAGCCCAGCACTTCGTCATCGTCTCTTTCACTGCGTACCGTAACAATACCCCCCCCTCCAGCGGAAGGAGCACAGTCCCGGTGCGTAGACTACACAGGTGAGCGCGAGATATAAGGTTTGAGACGGGCGACATGCACGACTTCTGGATGATGGTTTGCAGGAGAGTGGCGGTTCACAGGGATAATCTCGTTCGTCACGTCGGTAAGTTGCCGCAAGACCTGGTAAAGGCCCACGTAGCGGGGCAGAAGTTTCTCGCACATGCCTACACGTCGAGCAGGGAGCCAGAGGAGTACGAGGGAGCCAGGAGGGTAGTAGGCGTCACGGTGCTGGAGATCGTAACGGTGCTTTTGAGAACGCTGGGACGCACGAAGCCGGTCTCGAGTAATATGACGGGCGGTATCAGCGTGGGCGATGGCATCAGAAGCGTAACTGCAGGAGGAATCGTCAAGAGGCAGTAAGGTGTCGAAGGGAAGTAGAGGGTCGCGGCCGAAGAGTAGATAAAAGGGAAAGTATCCGGCGGTATCATGCCGTGAGGAGGTATAAGCGAATGTTATGAAAGGTAAAGAGATGTCCCAGTCACGGTGATGGTCAGAAACATACATTGACATCATATCGGTCAGGGTACAATTAAGGCGCTCAGTAAGACCGTTCGTTTGTGGATGGTAGGCCGTTGTGAAGTTGTGGCGCGTAGTGCATGAGCGCAGAGGGTCATTAACAACTTTAGAAAGGAAGCAGCGACCGCGATCGGTGAGCAGTTGACGAGGAGCACCATGAAGCAAGATGATGTCATGTAACGTACAACTGTACCCTGAGGGTATTATAAGAAATAAATAAATAAAAGAAAGTCTGCAACGTCGGAGGCACAGCTGGTGGGGATAGCTCTGGTTATGGCATACCGGGTGGCATAATCGGTCGCTGCGGCAATCCATTTGTTCCCTGAAGTGGATGTGGGAAATGGCCCAAGCAGGTCGAGACCAACTCGAGAAAAGGGCTCAGTTGGAACTGCGAGTGGTTGCAGGGGCCTACTAGGGTGAAGAGACGGGGTCTTCCTGCGCTGGCACAGCTCACAGGCGGCGACGTAGCGACGAACAGAGCGGTAGAGGCGAGGCCAGTAGAATCGCCGTCGAACGTTGTCGTATGTGCGGGACACTCCTAGGTGCCCTGCTGTAGGAGCATCATTAAGGTGCGCAAGAACAGCAGAGCGTAGATGTGTCGGGACAACAAGCAAAAGGTCTACACCATCTGGGCGCATATTGCGTCGGTATAATGTGTTATTAAGCAGCACAAACATACTGATGGGCGGATCGGTGCTGTCGTTGCGCAGGTGATCAATAATGGGGCGCAGGGAAGGATCACGACTCTGTTCGACGCCGATGTGGAGAAAGTTCGAAATGGACAAAACGTAGTCGTCAGCAGTATTGTCAGGAAGTTCAGGAGGGTCAACGGGGTGGCGGGACAAGCAGTCGGCGTCTTGATGTGGGCGGCCTGACTTGCACACAACAGTAAACGTGTATTCTTGTAATCGCAAGGCCAAGCGACCTAAGCGGCCACTAGGGTCCTTAAGTGATGACAACCAACACAAGGCATGATGGTCCGTCACTATGCTGAAGGGCCACCCAAACAAATAAGGGCGAAATTTGGTCAACGCCCAAACAAGTGCAAGGCATTCGCGCTCCGTAATGGAATAATTGCGCTCGGACTGAGATATAAGGCGGCTGGCATAGGCAATCACACGAGAGTAGCCGTGCTGGTACTCGGCAAGGATGGCGCCAATACCATGTCCGCTAGCGTCGGTGCGCAGTTCTGTAGGCGCAGGCGGGTCGAAGTGCGCCAGTACAGGAGGAGCGGTGAGCGCGGAAATGAGCGTTGTGAAGGCCTGAGCTTGTTCACGGCTCCACGAGAAATTCACGTTTTTCTGCAAAAGGGAGATAAGGGGACGTGCTAGGTCAGCGAAGTTCCGAATGAAGCGACGGAAGTAGGAGCAGAGCCCGAGAAAACTTCGCACATCACTTGTATTACGTGGTGTAGGGAACTCGCGGACTGCACGAACTTTATCAGGGTCGGGGTGCACACCATTTTCGTCAACCAAATGTCTCAGGATTTTGATCTGGCGGCGGCCGAAGCTGCATTTTTTTGTGTTGAGTTGAAGACCGGCGCGGCGAAAGACTGCCAGTATCGTAGAAAGCCGTTCAAGGTGACTTGTGAACGTGGGAGAGAAAACGACAACGTCATCTAAGTAGCATAAGCGCGTTGTCCACTTGAAGCCACGGAGAAGCGAGTCCATCATGCGCTCGAAGGTCGCAGGAGCGTTACAGGCCAAATGGCATGACCTTGAATTGGTATAGTCCGTCAGGGGTGACAAATGCGGTTTTCTCTCGATCCTGTTCGTCGACAGCTATTTGCCAGTAGCCGGAACACATGTCGATCGAGGAAAAATAGCTGGCACCATGCAAGCACTCGAGGGCGTCGTCAATTCTCGGGAGCGGATAAACGTCTTTTTTAGTGATCTGATTGAGGTGGCGGTAATCTACACAGAATCTCCAAGTTTGGTCTTTCTTTTTGACTAAAACTACAGGAGACGCCCAGGGACTGCAGGAAGGCTCAATAATATTATTTGTCAACATCTTGTCGACCTCCTTCTGTATCACGTGGCGCTCAGCAAGAGAGACTCGATAAGGCCTTCTGGGAATAGGGCTGGCATCACCAGTATTGATGCGATGGGTAACGACAGATGTCTGGGCCAAAGATCGGTCGCCAAAATCAAAAATGTTGCTGTACGAAAACAAAAGGTCGGAGAGAGCACTGGCTTGCTGAGGTGTCAAATCCGGTGCTATCATGGGAGTAAAAAGGGTCGAATGAGAAGCTAATACGGGGGGTTCAGACAGAGGCACAGGCTTGAGGGCAGAAACTTCGCAGTCAGCCAACGGAAGCAAGTCAGTGAGTGCAATGCCACGGGGCAAAACTTGGACAGAGCGGCTAAAGTTAAGGACGGGAATAGATAGATAGATGGATTTATTGAAAGGAAAAGGCAGAGAGGTTGGCCCGAATAATTCAAATCTGACGGGAAGATAGGTGATCGGACAAGTGACGTATGTACCATCAGGAATAGCAGGAAACGGGGCCAAAGGAACATACATGGCAGCTTCGGGCGGTAGGCGAACAAACTCGACGGAGCAGAGGCGTGGCTTGATATCTGTGCGGTCGGAGCAGAAAGGCAGGTCTAAGCGAAGGAGGCCACTTGAGCAATCAATCAGGGCAGAGTGCGCCGTTAAAAAGTCGATGCCGAGGATCACATCGTGAGGGCAGCGGTCGATTAGAGTGAAGAGCACAGGGGTAGTTCGACCACAAATGCTCACACGCGCAGTGCAAAGTCCCACGACGGCAGCGACGCCTCCATCGACGACACGAACGGCTTATGAAGAGGCGGGTGTGACAACTTTTTTGAGTCGGCGGCGAAACGAAGAGCTGAGGACGGATATTTGGGCACCAGTGTCAATGAGGGCGGTAACAGGCACACCATCTAGAAGATTGTGGCGATGAGCGAGGGTCAGCAGAGGATTTTCGGGCCGGGTCATCAATGCAGCTTCACCTCCGGGAGCTGCATTGATCAGCTTTCCGGGAGCGGGCCAGAGACGTGAGGGGACGAGGAACGGTGAGGTAGGGGCGAGCGGGAACGGCGTGTCTGGGGAGACGGCGATCGGCTGGACATACGCGGGGATGGCGAGTTAAAGTCACGAGAGGGCGTATCACGGAGAGAGGTTGGGTGTGGTCCGTAGGTGGTGCTGCGATCATGATAGTAGCGAGGTCGAGGTGGCGGAACCCAACGGCTGCGGCAATGGCGAGAAATGTGGCCGGCACGTGAGCAGTTGAAGCAGATGGGTCGGTTGTCCAAGGTCCGCCATTCTTCTGGGTTGCGGTAGCATCGGGTAGATTCGGGGTATCGCGTCGGGAAGGGCGCGGTCGGAGCCGCAGCAGCTACCACCGGAACGGTGGGCTGGACAGATGGCTGTGCGGACGGCTGACCAGAGCTGAGGCTTACGCTCGCATTAAGGCCCGCATTAAGGCATTAATTCTTGGCGAACGACAGCTTGGATTAGTGCTATAGTAGCATCCGCCGGCTGAGGTGTGAATGCGATGGGGGCCATTGCCTCCAGCTCTCTGCGAACGATCCTGGTCAAGTTTGGCTCATGGGACGGCTGCTGAAGTGTTGACAGATCTTTGCACGAAGACGTAGCAACTGTGTCTGGCAAGCGGTCGAAGCGGGGAGCAATACAACGATGTTTAGCTTGCTCAAACCGCCGGCATATCTCGAGGACGGAGTCGACCGTCGTACAAACTTTGCAAAATAGAAGGTTAAAAGCGTCGTCAGCAATGCCCTTTAAGATGTGGCCCACCTTGTCACACTCGGGCATGGCGCTGTTCACTTTGCGGCTTAGAGCTAGTACACCTTGTATATACGGATTTGGCCGACGACTGTGCTCGCGATGCCAGGTCCTTTTTAGCGCTGAGCTTGCGTCCGATCGGCTTGCCAAAGAGATCCAGAAGCTTCTCTTTGCACATGTCCCAGGATGTTAGATCTTCTACGTGCATCTCGAACCAGACGCGCGCCGTACGAGCCAGGTAGAAAATGACATTTGCAAGCATCAACGTTGCGTCCCATCGGTTGTGCTTACTGACTCGCTCGTACATAGCGAGCCAGTCTTCGACGTCGATCTCATCGGTGCCGCAAAAGGTTCCCGGATCACGAGGCTGCGCAACGACGACAGTGGGCGCTGGTTGTGCCTCTGTAGAGGTAGCTGCGTCGGACTGCATCGTGCTAGCACCAAGTTGGCGGCCACTATGGAGATCCAGCTTGTGGTATTGGTGTCTTACTCAGCACCTCCACCAAGATGTTACGAGGCACGTCGAGATGTTAGGAGGCGATGGTACGTCGTAGCCGCAACAGTTCACCGTCAGGGACACACTCACAGGAGAACCAGACGTAGCTGCAGCGTCGTCTTTCTCCACTAGCCCAGCACTTCGACATCATCTCTAACACTGCGTACCGTAACAATATTAACACGAAAATAGTTAGCAGTCCTAATGCCGCCTGTTCAGCTTTCTGTTCATATCGATAACATATTGGCGTTAGCCGTATCACTAAATTGAATGCTTTATGTCAGACTTTGTTAACAACAGTGATGCCGATCAATGCAACGAATTGCCGGACGAATGTGATCACGCGCTTTTGTACGTTTCCGAATGACGCAGTACGAAGTAACAGGGGCACTTGAAATGGCTCCAGATCTTGCCTATTTTTTTCTCCTCCACTAACGAAGCGTCACAACAAAGTCGGTCGTGTTCAAAAAAAGAAGGCTGAGACCTGCAGGAAACGGCGCATCGAATTTTTAGATATGTTTCACACCTTACTTTACCTTCGCGAATTTGCCCGATCGTGACCGGCGCGCGCTGGTATTAAACGTGCTAGTTATTCTAATAAAGAGCACGGCTTTACAGCGCCACTAAAGAAAAAAAAAGTAGCACTGAGCGAATCAGTATCAAAACGTTCCGATTGCTCCAAATCAGACGTCGCACACGATTAGCCACTTGTTTTTTATCATGCCACGAAGGAGAGCAAGGGAGCTTACGTCAGCCAGCTTACGCTTGCTGCTGGAAAGCAGCGGCCAGCGACCGTGACCGTATCGCCGCCGCTCGGGTCGTGTTGCCGGCCAGCGGGGCTGCTCGGGTACTTTTGGCAAAAAAATAATTAATTAATTAGAATAAAAGTCTTGTGTACTCGATGAAACGCATTTAAACTGTATTAGAGAGAGAGAGAGAACAACTTTTATTTAAAATGCCTGCAGAATCGGTTAGGCTCCCTCCAAGCAGGGAGGACAAGCTTTTCCGGCGACGCGTCCACTACGTCAGTCTCGTGCGCTGTGCTCCTTGAGGTCTTGTTACGTCCCTCGCTACTTCCGCGGGTTCGAGAGGGCCGCCGCCCCCTTCTTGGGGGTGCTGCCCCCCTCTCCTCGGTTTCGCTCGGTCGCTGCCTCTCTAGAGCTGCCGAGACCTGCTGGATGGCCTTGAGTTGTGCCTCTTGATCACAGCTCCTCGTTGCAGCCTCTAGCTGCGGCGGGATCGTTGTCTTCTCACTGGCTTCGCGCGGATTTACGCTACAGTCCCAAAGTATGTGAGCCGCGGTGGCTCTCTCCTTCGCGCACAGTCTACACATGTCGCTCGCGTGCACACTCGGACACGTGTGCTTAGCTAGCACCGGGGTGAGCAGGGACCCCGTCTGTAACTGTCTGTATAACACTGCCTCCTTCCGGGTAAGCCCCGGGTGAGGTGGCGGCATAGTCTGTCTGTTCAGTCTGTACCATTTCACTATTTCGTTGAAGGTGGTCATCTTGTCCTTGGCACTGCGCCGCGACCAAGACTCCGAGTCGGCCGTGCTTGCAGCCGCGCGGTTGGTTAGTCCTCGCGCGGCCGAGTTGGCCGTCTCGTTGTGGTTCACGTTTCCGCGTTCCGATACGTCACTGCCCATGTGGGCCGGAAACCACTTGATCACCACAGGACTTTTGCGTCCGATGTCTTCGGCCTTGCGCAGTATGCGCGCGGCCTCACTACATACCCTACCCTTGGCGTAGTTCTTCACTGCCGTTCTAGAGTCACACAACACTGTAGTGCATCCGGGGTCGCAAACGGCCAAGGCGATGGCCACCTCCTCCGCCCGGTGCGCTTCTCGAGTCCGGACGCTCACCGCGGTCTTCGTTGCACCCGTCGATGCCCCGACAACCACCGCCGCGTATGCGTCGGTGTTCCCTCGATACTCCGCCGCGTCCACGTAGGCGGCGCCTTCTTCTCTGGCGTGGAGGTCTACGAGAGCCCTGGCCCTCGCCAACCTCCGCTCCCTGTTGTGCTCGGGGTTCACGTTCTTCGGGATCGGGAAGACCCTGAGCTTTCTGTTGATGCTATCTAGTATAGGTACGTCTTTCTGCTGCTTGCCTTCCCTCGGTTCGAGGCCAAGGTCCCGCAGTATCTGTCTTCCGGTTCTCGTTTCAGAGAGACGCTCGAGTTGCGCCGTTCTCTGTGCTTCGGCTATTTCGTCCAGCGTGTTGTGGACTCCCAGCGCCATGAATTTTTCGGTGCTCGTGCCCCCGAGGAGACCGAGTGCCGCCTTATACGCCTTGCGTATGGTGGCGTCTATCTTGTTATGTTCACTCGGCCTCCAGTTGTGGAAGGCGGCCACGTACGTTATGTGGCTAACTGCGAAGGATTGAACGAGCCTAGTCAGGCTCTCCTCCTTCATCCCCGCTTTTCTGTTGGACACCCTCTTGATGAGTCTCATTGCCGCAGCCGCTTTGACCGCGAGCTTGTTGACCGTTTCACCGCTGGCTCGGTTTCGCTGGATGAGCAGCCCGAGTACTCGAATCTTCTCGAACTCCGGTATTACTTGTCCTCCCGCTGTCTTGACCGTGATCTTGGGACGCTCGTACTTGACTTCCATATTCTTTCTTTTCTTGCCCGATCCTTTCGGGGGAATCACCAGCAGTTCTGACTTGGCCGGAGAGCAAACGAGTCCAGACCCGTCCAGCTGCTCCTCGATGGTGTTGACCGTTTCTTGCAGCGTTGTCTCGATGTGTCCGTCGCTTCCTCCTGGTACCCATAGCGTAACGTCGTCGGCGTAGATGGTGTGCCGGACTCCCACTACTCTTTCTAGCCGGGTGGCCACCCCGATCATCACGAGGTTGAAGAGTAGCGGGGAGATTACCGACCCCTGCGGAGTTCCGACGCTGCCCAGCTTCTTCTCTTCGAGCTGCAGGTCTCCCGCACAGATTTCGGTGGTCCGTTCCGTCAGGAAGTCTTTGATGTACTGGTATGTCCTCCTGCCCATGTTTAGCCTGGATACTTGGGCCAGGATAGCCGAGTGCCTCACTTTATCAAAGGCGCTCTGCAAGTTCAGCCCGAGTACGGCTCTGTTGTCCTTGGTGCCCGTCGTATCGTCGATGATCTCGTTCTTCAGTAAGATCATGGCGTCTTGCGTCCCGAGTTTGTTCCGAAACCCGATGATGGAATTTGGGTAAAACTCCGATTCTTCCAGATAACGCTGCCACCTGTTCATGAGAACGTGCTCGAGGACCTTTCCCACGCACGAAGTGAGCGAGATCGGCCTGAGGTTCTTTATGTTGGGCGGCCTGCCAGCTTGGGGATGAGGATCGTCTTGGCTGCTTTCCATTGCTTGGGTAGCCTTCCTTCTTGCCAGCACTTGTTGTAGAAGTTCGTGAGCGTTTCGATGGCCGCTCCGTTGAGGTTCTTGAGCACTCTGTTGGTCACTCGATCGGGACCCGCGGCAGACCTTCCATTGAGATCCTGCAGGGCAGCTCTGACTTCCCAGGTCTTGATGTCGCGATCTAGCGTCTCGTTCTCTTTGCCTTGGTAATCCGGGTGTCTTTCCGTGGGGGTGGTCGGCAGGTACTTGGCGTCCAAGCGCCGCTTGACCTCGTCTTCCCCGTGTTCGCAGATTGCCTTGTGTAGGATCCTGGCCAGGTTGTTGTGTTGGTGGCCCTTGGTCTTGGTTTCGTCGAGGAGGTGCCGCAGCATGTTCCACGTCTTGCCCTTGTGCATCTGTCCGTCGGCTTCGTTGCAGGCATCGTTCCACTGTTGGGTGCATAGCACCCTGCAGTGGACCTCGATCTGCCTGTCGAGCTCGGCGATCTTCCTTAGACTTCGATTGGTTCGTCGCTTCTGCCACCTCGCCTTTATTGACTGCTTGGCTTCTATCAGGTGGACCAGCCGACTGTCCATCTTGTCTATCCGTTCGTCCGTCTCTAGCTCTTTGGTGGCTCCTTCCGTCGTCTCAACGACGTTGGCCGCCCATTGCTCGATGTCCGTAATGTCCACTTGCACCACGGATAGCGCCTTTTGAAAGGCGTCCCAGTCCGTAATGCGATGCTTCCTTATGCCGGTGTTGCCTTGGCCTTCGAGCGGTACGACGACCTCCACGATGTAGTGATCGCTGCCTAGCTCTTGGCCCGTGTTTCTCCATTTCGCTTCTCTTGATCCTGCGTCAGTTTTGACGAAGGTAAGGTCCGGAGTTGTGTCTCTCGTAACAGATGTGCCGATCCTGATGGGAAAGGCCGGATCCGTGATTAGGTTCAGTCCGACGTTGGTGGTGTCTTGCATCAGCTTTCTCCCCTTGACCGTCGTTCTGTGGTAGCCCCAGTCTTGGCTCGGAGCGTTAAAGTCTCCGCACACTACGAGCGTATTGCTCCCCGCGACTGAAGTTGCCTTGTGGAGCAGTGCCTTGAATTTCTGTTGTCCGTGGGACGGATTGCTGTAGACGTTCACCAGGAAAGTGCTCTCCTTCCTCTTCTTGCCCGTGATTACTTCCACCGTGCAGTGTTCGATGGCGCTTCTGCCGATCATTTCGTGTTCCACGAAGGTGATCCCTTTCCTAACGAAGGTGCAGACCCCTCTGCCCTTGCCCTTGGACGTGTCCCTTTTGCTCGGCGGGCTGTCGTGCGACCGGTAGCCCGGCAGTCTCGGCGTCTCTTTGCTGTGTGTTTCTTGAATCATTATGACGTCTGGTTTCCTCGTTAGTTGCTGCAAGTGTTGCTGCAGCACCGCTCTCTTGCCGGTAAAGCCATTGCAGTTCCAGTGCCAGACCAAGAGGTCTCTCACTGGTGGTGTGGATGTTGCTGTACGTGCTGTCCCGTCCATGATTGCTTCAGTTTCCCTCTCTCCCTTTTTCCTTATTTCCATCTACCTCTCTCCTTCTTTCCATCTTTCAGTCTTCCCTCCTCCAACTTCCCCCTTTTCCCTATCTCCTTCTTTCCATCTTCCAGTCTTTCCCTCTCTCCCTCTTACCCTCCCTATTTCCTTTCCCTTTCCCTCTTCCACTCTCCCTCTTTCCTTCTTTCCATTCCCTGTCAATCTCTCCCTTCTTTCCCTTTTCCAGTCTTTCCCTCTCTCCATCTTTCCCCCTCCACCCTTTCCATATTTCATTCTTCCCCTCTATCCTTCTTTCCCTATTCCAGTCTTTCCCTCTCTCCCACTTTTCTTCTTTCTCTCTCCCCCTCTCTATTTTCCTCTCTCCCTCTTTCCTTTCCCTCTTTCCCACTCTCTCTTTCAATTTTTAGGCCATCTTTCTCTCCCTCCCTCATTCCCTCTCCCTCCTTCCCTCTCCCCCTTTTTCCTCTTCCAGTTTTCCCCCTCTCCCTCTTTACTTCCTTCCCTCTCTCCCTTCCCCTTTCTTTTTTCCCTCTCTCCCTCTTTCCTTCCTTCGCTCTCCCCCTCTTTCAGTCTTTGCCTCTCTCCTACTTTCCTTCCCTCATTTCCCCTCTCCCTCTTTCAGTCTTTCTCTCTCTCTCTCTCTCCTTTTCCTTCTTTCAGTCTCGCTCTTTCCATCTCACCATCTTTCCCTCTCTCCCTCTTTCCCTATTTCCCTCTCTCCCTCTCTCTTTTTCCTTCTTTCACTCTCCCACTTTCCTTCTTTCCCTCTTACCATCCTTCCCTCTCTCCCGTTTCCTTCTTTCCCTCTTTCAGCCATTCTCTTTCCCACTTTGCTTCTTTTGTTCTCCCTCTTTCCATCTCTCCCTCGCCCTTTTCCTTTCTTTTCCTCTTTCTGCTCTCCCGCTTTCCTTATTCCCTCTCTCCATCTTTTCCCCTCACTCTCTCCTTTCCACCCCACTCTCTTTTCCCTCTCCCCTTTCCCTTTTCCACTCTCCCTCTCATTATTTCTCTCCTTCCTTCTTTAAGTCCTTCCCTCTCTTTCTCTTTCCTTCTCCTCCTTTTCCTGTTTCCATTTTTCCTTCTCCTTTCCCTCTCTCCCTCTTTCACTCTTCCTCCTACCTGCAGTCTTTTCTTTCCCTCTATCCTTTCATTCTCTCCCTCTTCCCCTTTCCCTATTTCACTCTTCATCTTACCTTCTTTCCCTCCCTTTTTCTCTATCCCTCTTTCCTTCCCCCTTTCCCGCCCTCTTTCCTTATTTCCACCTCTCCCACTTTCCTCTTTCCCTATATCCCCCTTTCTCTCTCTCTCCTTTCCCTCTCCGTCTATCACTCTTTCCCTATTCCACTCTCCCTCTTTCATTCTTTCCCTTCCCTCTCTCGATCTCTCCCTTCTTTCCCCTTTTCAGTCTCCCTCTCCATCTTTCCCTCCCTCCCACTTTCCCTCTTCCATTCTTTCCCTCTCTCCCACTTTCCTTCCTCCCCTCTCCCCCCTCTATTTTCCTCTCTCCCTCTCTTTCCTTTCCCTACTTCTCTTTCCTCTTTCAGTCCATCTTTCCCTCTCGCTCTCCTTCCTTCCCTCTCTCCCTTCCCCTCTCCCCTCTTTCCTTCCTTCGCTTTCCCCCTCTTTCAGTATTTCCCTCCCTCATCTTTCCCTCTTGCAGTCTTTCACTCTCCCTCTTTCCCTCCCTTTTGTCTCAATCCGTCTCTCTCCTTTTCTTGCTCTCCCTCTTTCCCTCTTGCCATCTTTCCCTCCTCCCTCTCTCCTTTCAGTCTCTACCTCTCTCCCTTCCCCTCCTCTCCCTCATTCCCTATCTCAGTCTGTCGCTCTCTCCCTGTTCCACCTTTCACTCTCCCTCTTTCCTTCTTTCCCTCCCTTTTGTCTCTATCCCTCTCTCCTTTCAGTCTCTACCTCTCCCTTCCCCTCATTCACCCTTTTCCTCTCCCTCAATCCCTCTCTGTCTGTCGCTCCCCCTGTTCCAGCTTTCACTCTCCCTCCCTTTTGTCTCTCCCTCTGTCCCTCTCCTTTTTTGCTCTCCCTCTCCTTTCCCTTTCACAATCCCTTTCTCCCTCTGTCCCTCTCTCCTTTTTTTGCTCTCCCTCTCCTTTCCCTTTCACCATCTTTCCCTCCACCCCTCCCTCACTCCCTATTTCAGTCTTTCCCCATCTTTCCCTCCCTTTTGTCTCTATCCCTCTCTCCTTTTTTGCTCTCACTCTTTCCCTCTCGCCATCTCTCCTTCTCTCCCTCCCTCCTCTCCCTCTTTCAGTCTCTACCTCTCCCCCTTCCATCTCCCCCTCTTTCTTTAATCCTCTCTCCCTCTTCCTTTTCCCCCTCTCCCTCTTCCCCTTTCCTTCTTTCCTGCTCTTTCTCTTTCACTCTCTACCTCTACCTTTCCATCACTCCTCTCCCTCCCTTTTGTCTCTGTCCCTCTTTCATTCCTTCCCTCTTCCCCTTTCCCTCTATCCCTCTTTCGGTCTACCTTTTGCCATCTCTCCCTCGCCCTCTTTCCCTCTCTCCATCTTTCTCTCTCTGTCCCTTTTTCCTTTCGCTCTCCCTCTCCTTCTTTCAGTCCTACCCCTCTCCCTCTTTTCCCCTTTCCCTCTCCTTCTTTCATTTTCTCCCTCTTCTCCCTTCCCTCTCTCCCTCTTACCTGAAGACTTCTTTCACTCTCCTCCCTCTTTCACTCTCCTTTCCCTTCTTTCAGTCTCCCTCTTTCCATCTCTCCCTTGCCATCTCTCCATCTTTCCCTCTCTCCCTCTTTCAGCCATTCCCTTTTCCACTTTGCTTCTCCCTCTTTCCATCTCTCCCTCGCTCTTTTTCCTTTCTTTTCCTCTTTCATTCTGCTCTCCCTCTTTCCTTTTTCCCTCTTTCCCTCTCACTCTCTCCTTTCCACCCCTCTCTCCTTTCCCTCTTCCACTCTCCCTCTTTCATTATTTCCCTCCTTCCTTCTTTAAGTCCTTCCCTCTCTTCCTCTTTCCTTCTCCTTTTCCTCTTTCCATTTCTCCCTCTCCTTTCCATCTCTCCCTCTTTCACTCTTCCTCTTACCTGCAGTCTTTTCTTTCCCTCTACCCTTCTTTCGTTCTCTCCCTCTTCTCCTTTCCCTATTTCACTCTCCATCTTTCCTTCTTCCCCCCCTTTTTCTCTATCCCTCTTTCCTTCCCTCTTTCCTTATTTCCACCTCTCCCACATTCCTATTTCCCTATATCCCCCTTTCTCTCTCTCCTTTCCCTCTCCATCTATCTCTTTCCCTATTCCACTCTCCCTCTTTTCCTTCTCTCTCTCTCCACCTATCCCTCTTTCCCTTTTTCAGTCTCCATCTCTCCATATTTCCCTCCCTCTCACTTTTCCTCTTCCCCTCTATCCTTTCTCTCTTCCAGTCTTTCCCTCTCTCCCACTTTCCTTCCTCCCCTCTATTTTCCTCTCTCCCTCTCTTTCCTTTCCCTCTTTCTCTTTCAGTCCATCTTTCCCTCTCACTCTCCTTCCTTCTCTCTCTCCCTTCCCCTCTTTCCTTCCATCGCTCTCCCCCTCTTTCAGTATTTCCCTCTCTACATCTTCCCTCTTGCAGTCTTTCACTCTCCCTCTTTCCCTCCCTTTTGTCTCTATCCCTCTCTCCTTTCAGTCTCTACCTCTCCCTTCCCCTCATTCACTCTTTTCCTCTCCCTCAATCTCTCTCTGTCTGTCGCTCCCCCTGTTCCAGCTTTCACTCTCCCTCCCTTTTGTCTCTCCCTCTGTCCCTCTCTCCTTTTTTGCTCTCCCTCTCCTTTCCCTTTCACCATCCCTTTCTCTCTCTGTCCTTCTCTCCTTTTTTGCTCTCCCTCTCCTTTCCCTTTCACCATGTTTCCCTCCTCCCCCCCCCTCTCTCTATCTTCCCTCCCTCACTCCCTCTTTCAGTCTTTCCCCCTCTTTCCCTCCCTTTTGTCTCTATCCCTCTCTCCTTTTTTGCTCTCACTCTTTCCCTCTTGCCATCTTTCTTTCTCTCCCTCCCTCCTTCCCCTCTTTCAGTCTCTACCTCTCTCCCCCTTCCATCTCCCCCTCTTTCCTTCTTCCTTTTCCCCTCTCTCCCTCTTCATCTTTCCTTCTTTCCCACTCTCCCTCTTTCGCTCTCTACCTTTCCCTCACTCCTCTCCCTCCCGTTTGTCTGTCCCACTTTCATTTTTTCCCTGTTCCCATTTCCCTCTCTCCCTCTTTCGGTCTCCCTTTTCCCTTCTCTCCCTCGCCCTCTTTCCCTCTCCACCTTTCTCTCTCCCTTTCTCCTTTCGCTCTCTCTTTCCTTCTTTCAGTCCTACCCCTCTCCCTCTTTCATTTTCTCCCTCTCTTCCCCTTTCCCTCTCTCCTTTCATTTTCTCCCTCTTCTCCCTTCCCTCTTTCCCTCTTCCTCTTACCTGCAGTCTTCTTTCTCTCTCTCCTTTCATTCTCTCCCTCTTCTCCCTTTCCCTCTTTCCCTTATGTGGCCCTTTTCACCCCAGAATTGCCAAGCAACAGGCCAGGGGAAAGCTAGAAGAGCTGAGCAAGAGGCCGGGGTTTGTACCCATTGAAAAACCGGTGGGTAACCGGCGGCACCAGGGGTTGAACCCGGTACCTACCGAATGCGAGGCGGATGCTCTACCACAACGCCACTGCTTCGGATTTGTAGGACTGCTGCAGCTGAGGCTCTTTCCTCTTTCCCTCTCTCTTGCTTTCCATCTCTCTCTATCTCCTTCTTTCCATCTTCGTCTTTCCTTATTTCCCCTTTCATTCTTTTCCTCTCCCTCTCTCCTTATTTCTCTCTTTCAGTCTTTCAGCCTTTTCCCAAGCATTTCACCCCAGAAGAGCTGAGTAAGAGGCCGGGATTTGTACCCATTGTAAAACCGGTGGGTACCCGCAGCACCAGGGGTTGAACCTGGTACCTCCGAATGCGAGGCGGATGCTCTACCACAAGGCCACCGCTGCGGTTTTTTAGGACTGCTGCAGCTGAGGTTCTAAGGGAGCACTTCATGTGAGGCTCTTTCTTTTTTTCCCTCTCGCTCTCTCTTGCTTTGCCTCTCCCTTTCCACCTTTCCCTTTTCCCCTCTCTTCCTTTTCCTTATTTTCATCTCCTTCTCTCCTTCTTTCCCACTTTCAGTCTTCCCTCCTCCCTCTTTCCCCCATCTCCTTCTTTCCATCTTCCAGTCTTTCCCTCTCTCCATCTTTCCCTCCCTCTTCCACTCTCCCTCTTTCCTTCTTTCCATTCCCTGTCAATCTCTCCCTTCTTTCCCCTTTTTCAGTCTTTCCCTCTCCCAATCTTTCCCCCTCCATCATTTCCCCATTCCCTTCTCCCCCTATATCCTTTCCCTATTCCAGTCTTTCCCTCTCTTTCCTTTCCCTCTCTTTCAATTTTTCAGGCCATCTTTCCCTCCCTCCCTCTTGCTCTCCCTCCTTCCCTCTCCCCTTTTCCTCTCTCCCTTCCCCTCTTTCTTTTTCCCTCTCTCCCTCTTTCCTTCCTTCGCTCTCCCCCTCTTTCAGTTATGGCCTCTCTCCATCTTTCCCTCCCTCTTTCCCTCTTTCAGTTTTTCACTCTCTCCCTCTTCCCCCTTTCACTCTTCCTCTTTCCGTCCCTTTTGTCTCTATCCCTCTTTCATTTGCCACCTGGTGTCCCAGATGTTTTTAGGTGACAGCTGGTAGAAGAGGATGCCGAAGTTGTCTCGCGTGCTGTGGGCGGAACTTTGCCTGCTGGTTGAGCTTCGTCCCGTCGTCTTAGTCACATCTAGCCCTCTTGTCCGTGACATATTTTGGTGTCGGCACAGGGTATCGATCCCAGTATATGTCCCGAACTCCTCCGCATACCCAGGATTCAGGTCCTGTGCCAATCGACACTCCTGTTCACCGCGCTAGCCGGAGGAACCTAGGCCTACCACCTGAGCACGGGCCGTTGGAGTTCAACACCGCAGGCGCCCCTCAACCGGCTATGCAAGGAGCTCCAACTTACTACACCCTGCAAAATCCACGACTGCCTCAGCCCTTCCACGGCAGTCAGAGCGAAGACGTCGAAGACTGGCTTATCCAATTTGAACGGGTCGCCTCGTTTAATCAGTGGGACGACGCCGCCAAGCTTCGAAATGTCTTCTTCAGCCTGGAAGATGGCGCTCGTACTTGGTACGAGAACCGAGAAGACGCCCTAACATCATGGCGTGAGTTCTGCCGACGAATTCGTGAGACCTATGCCAGCGCGGATCGGCGAGAACGCGCAGAAAGGGCTCTACAGTCTCGTATACAGATGCCAAATGAGACTGTGACCATGTATGTGGAGGACATGACCCGGCTCTTCCGACGTTCTGACCCGGCCATGACCGAAGAAAAAAAGGTGCGCCACCTTATGCATGGTATTAAAGAGCAACTGTTCGCTGGCCTCGTGCGTAATCCACCAAGGACGGTTGCCGAGTTTCTTTCGGAAGCTGTCACAATAGAGAGGATGCTCCAGCAGCGGTCTACCACTTACAACAGGCCGGTGGTCGCCGCTTCGGTTGTGGAGCCGTTTTCTGCCTTCGGGGCTACCCCGAACCTACGCGACATCATCCGTTCAGTTGTACGCGAAGAGATCCAGAGGCTTTTCGGTGCTCCACAGCCGATGGTCGGCTCTGTAGCTAGCATTGTCCGAGAAGAGCTTCAAGCGTTGAAGCCCTCGGTAGCGTCCGCTGATCCACAACCTTTCCCCACGGAGTACCTGCGTCCAACTTATGCAGATATGGCGCGACGCCCTGCCACTGCTTCGGCACCATTACCGCCACCCGATCAAGGCTCGCTGTATTCCGCACACACTGAGCCGTTCGTCGACAACCGACGACCACCCCAGCGGAAGGCGGACCTGTGGCGCGCCCCAAATCGCCAGCGCCTGTGCTTCCATTGCGGGGAGCCAGGTCATCTCTATCGCCAGTGCCCCTATCGACACCTTGGACTTCACGGATTTCCCATCGACATGCGTCGCCCTCCAATAGGCCAAAGACCCCGGGAGATTGAAGACTACTTAGCGCAGCAGCGCATGGCGCCAACTTCTCAGCGGCAGTCACGATCCACGTCCCCACGCCGACCATCGCCGCAGCGCGGGCCATCCTGGACGGCGCAGCGACGCTCGCCAAGTCCCCACCGGGAAAACTAAAGACAGTGACCTCCGGGGGCGAGGCCGCTTGCAATCGACGTGACGAAGACCCCCTGACAAGGAGACCTGTGAGCGATCTGGATTTTACGGCACCGACGACAGTTCCTACGCATGAAAATCGACTTTCGCTGGACATACCCGTGCTTCTCGACGGCCATAAGGTTAGCGCATTGGTGGACACTGGCGCGGATTTTTTGATTATAAGCGGGAAGCTAGCAGCGCTTCTAAAAAAAGTCATGACACCATGGTCGGGCACGCAGATTCGCACCGCTGGCGGACATGTCATAACTCCTAGTGGCCTGTGCACGGCACGAGTTCAAATTCGCAGCTCCACGTTTATTGTAAGCTGCCTCGTTATACCTGACTGCTCCCGTGACGTTATCCTTGGGGTTAATTTTCTCCGGGAGTATGGAGCTATTATCGATCTCCGAAAGCGCACAGTGACATTTTCAACCGAGAAAGCTGCTGATACTGACATCAAGAATCGCCAACGCCGCGCCGCCCTTCGAATTTCCGCCGAGAGCATTTCGATTCCGCCACGCGCCAGTGTTTTTGTGACAGTTACTTGCGACGAACTGCGTGACGGGCACGCGGTCGCGGAAGGCAACCAGTCACTTTTGCTCACCCACGGTATCTGTACAGCGCGCAGCCTCATCCACCTCCGCGACGGCCGGTCTGATCTCCTGGTGACTAACTTCACCAACGAACTCCGGAATCTTTTTCGTGCTACTGCCATCGCGTTTGCTGACTCCTTAGCGGATGTTTCTGAATGTTTTACGTTTGGGGCTGTTAGCACTGTGCAGCCCCCACTTGACCGTCTTAATATTAGTCCGGATCTCTCGGACACACAGAATCGTGAGCTACGTGCCCTCCTACTAGAGTTCAGCTCTTGCTTTGCGTCCTCATCGAAAGTACGGCAAACGCCTCTCGTGAAGCACCGCATCATTACTCCTGACGACGCCCGCCCTATCCGCCAGCAGCCGTACCGCATCTCAACGACGGAACGTGAAGCGATTCAGACACAAGTTCAGGAGATGCTTTGTGATGGTGTCATACAACCATCC
This sequence comes from Amblyomma maculatum, assembly GCF_055883805.1. Classification (NCBI taxonomy): domain Eukaryota; kingdom Metazoa; phylum Arthropoda; class Arachnida; order Ixodida; family Ixodidae; genus Amblyomma; species Amblyomma maculatum. The sequence continues at coordinate 500,938,489 of NC_139344.1, forward strand.
AACAGCCCGTGGTCATCCCTTGTCGTGCTGGTAAAAAAAAAAGATGGGGCCCTTCGCTTCTGTGTCGATTATCGAAAGCTGAATGCCATCACTAAAAAAGACGTCTACCCGCTGCCCCGTATCGACGATTCACTCGACAAGCTTCGTCGCGCCCAGTACTTCTCCTCCATTGACTTGAGAGTGGGTACTGGCAGATTGAGGTTGATGAGCGGGACCGCGAAAAAACAGCTTTTGTCACCCCAGATGGACTGTACGAGTTCAAAGTGCTGCCTTTTGGCCTATGTTCAGCGCCGGCAACTTTTCAGCGCATGATGGACACCGTCCTCGCTGGCCTCAAATGGCAAATCTGCTTAGTCTATCTCGACGACGTTGTATTCTCTGAAACCTTTGAAGAACACCTCGAACGCCTGCGCGCAGTATTAGATGCCCTCCGGTCAGCTGACTTGACGCTCAAGCCCGAGAAGTGCCACTTTGGCTACAAAGAGTTGAAGTTTCTTGGTCACCTTGTGAGTGCCGCAGGCGTTAGGCCAGACCCCGACAAGACTGCTGCTGTCGCCAAATTTCCCGTTCCTGCAAACAAGAGAAGTTTGAAACGCTTCCTGGGTCTCTGCACGTACTACCGCCGCTTCATCGCCGATTTTTCCAAAGTTGCCGCCCCCCTGACTCGCCTCACGCGCGATGATACACAGTTTGTGTGGGGCGCCGAGCAACAAGAGGCTTTTGCGGAGCTGCGCAGCCGACTGCAAACAAGGCCTGTTCTTGCGCACTTTCATGAAGACGCTGACACCGAAGTCCACACCGACGCCAGCAATATCGGCCTTGGCGCTGTACTCGTTCAACACCAAGCTGGCGTCGAAAAGGTAATAGCGTATGCCAGCCGCACGCTCTCCCGCGCCGAGACAAACTACTCCACTACGGAAAAGGAATGCCTTGCGGTTGTGTGGGCAACCATGAAATTTAGGCCTTACCTCTACGGCCGCCAGTTTAAAGTTGTCACCGATCATCATTCCTTGTGCTGGCTGGCTAACCTCCGCGACCCATCGGGGCGCCTAGCACGATGGAGTCTTCGCCTCCAAGAATTTGAGTACACCATTGTGTATAAATCTGGCCAGAAGCACGAAGATGCTGACGCGCTGTCACGCGCACCCGTCGGTTTAGTCGATGAGAGCACGGACGATGAGAGTGGTTTTCTTGGACTGGTGAGTGCTTCAGACATAATGACCCGACAGCGAGCTGACCCGGACCTTCGACCTGTCATTGACCACCTGCAGGGTCGCGCTGCTGATATCCCTCGGTAATTTGCTCGAAACCTGTCTGCTTTCTGTGTCCGGAATGGCGTTCTATACAAACAGAACTCCAGCACTGTTGACCGAGCGTTCCTCCTCGTAGTGCCAGCCGACCTCCGTGCCGATATCCTTTTTGCCTGCCATGATGAGCCCACCTCCGGCCACTTGGGCTTTACACGCACACTCGCCCGAGTTCGTCAAGCCTATTATTGGCCTAAACTCGCTGACGCCGTTCATCGCTACGTCAGAGGCTGTCGTGAGTGCCAACGTCGAAAGGCGCCACCTCTCAAGCCAGCGGGTTTGCTCCAACCTATTGCGCCTCCCCGAACACCGTTTGACCAAATCGGCATCGACCTTCTGGGCCCATTTCCGCTGACATCGGTCGGTAACAAATGGATTATAGTTGCGACCGACTATCTCACACGGTATGCGGAAACCGAGGCGGTGAAGCGTGGCACGTCATCTGAGATCGCCCAGTTTTTTATGCAGCAGACCATCCCAAGTAATCACCGATCGAGGCACGGCGTTTACGGCACAACTTATGCACGACGTATTTGAGCTGAGTCACACGAGCCATCGCAAAACCACTGCTTATCACCCACAGACGAATGGCCTCACGGAGAGACTCAATAAAACGATCGCCGACATGATTGCAATGTACATAGACTCCCAGCACAAGACCTGGGACGAGATTCTCCCGTACGTCACGTATGCCTACAACACTGCCATCCAAGAGACTACGCGTTTTACGCCATTTCGCCTGCTCTATGGACGCGACGTTCAGACGATGTTAGATGCCATGCTTCCGTGCTGCACGGATAATCCTCTCATCCCAGACGCTGAGCAGTTTGCTCAGCGCGCCGAGGAAGCACGTCAACTTGCCCGCATCTACATTCAGCAACAGCAGGGAAAAGATACGCGTCGCTACAACCTCCGTCATCGACACGTCACATACCAACCAGGAGAGCAAGTTTGGGTGTGGACACCGGTGCGCCGGCCCGGCTTGTCTGAAAAACTGATGTCGCGATACTTTGGACCTTACAAGGTTCTGCGCCGTGTCACAGAAGTGACAAACGAAGTCCTTCTAGCGGGTACTGTGCAGACCTCGCGTCGACAACCACTCTCCGAGGTGGTGCACGTTGTCCGCATGAAACCGTATTTCACGCAGTAATGCGCGGTGTACTATGCACTCGTTTAGTTGTCTAGGGCCCCGTCTCTGTTTTATATTCGTTTTCTGTACTGACCTGCATCGCCCATCGCTCGCGCCCAGTCTGTGCTTTCGTTTTTTTTAGGAGGGGGAGTAATGCCACCTGGTGTCCCAGATGTTTTTAGGTGACACCTGGTAGAAGAGGACGCCGAAGTTGTCTCGCGTGCTGTGCGCGGAACTTTGCCTGCTGGTTGAGCTTCGTCCCGTCGTCTTAGTCACATCTAGCCCTCTTGTCTGTGACACGTTCTTTCCATCTCCCTCCTTCTTTCGCTCTCCCACTTTCCCTCTCTCCTTCGTTCCCTCTGTCAGTCTCCCTCTTTCCATCTCTCCTTTTCCTTCTTTTGCTCTCCCTCTTTCCTTCTTTCTCTCTCCCTTTTCCCCTCTCTCCCGTTTCCTTCTTTCCCTCTTTTGGCCATTCCCTTTCCCATTTTCCTTCTTTTCCTCTCCCTCTCTTTCCCTCTTCCCTTTTTCCTCTCCATTTCTGCCTCTCCTTTCCCTCTCTCCCTCTTTCATTCTGCCTCTTACCTGCAGTCTTCTCTTTCCCTCTCTCCTTCTTTCATTCTCTCCCTCTTTCTCTATTCACTCTCCCTCTTTCCCTCTCTTGTTTCCTCTATCCCTCTTTTCTTCCCCCCTCTCCCTTCCTCTTTCCTTATTCCACCTCTGACACTTTCCTCTTTCCTTATATCTCCCTTTCTCTCTCCATCTATCCCTCTTTCAGTCTCCATCTCCATATTTCCCTCCCTCTCACTTTCCCGCTTCCCCTCTATCCTTTCCCTATTGCAGTCATTCCCTCTCTCCCACTTTCCTTCCTTCCCTCTCCCCCCTCTATTTCCCTCTTTCCCTCTGTTTCCTTTCCCTCTTTCAGTCCATCTTTCCCTCTCACTCTCCCCCTGTATCAATATTCCCCTCTCCATCTTCCCTCCCTCTCTTTCCCTCTCTCAGTCTTCCCCTCTTTTCCTCTTCCCCTTTTCACTCTCCCTCATTTCTTCTTTCCCTCCCTTTTGTCTCTATCCCTCTCTCCTTTTTTTGCTCTCACTTTTTCCTTCTCTCCCTCCCACTTACCCTCTTTCAGTCTCTACCTCTCTCCCTTCCCATTCCTCAATCTTTCCCTCTCCCTCATTCCCTCTTTCAGTCTGTCGCTCTCTCCATGTTCGCCTTTCACTCTCCCTCTTTCCCTCCTCCCCTCGCTCTTTCCATCTCTACCTCTCTCTCCCCCTTCCATCTCCCCCTCTTTCCTTAATCCTTCCCTCTTCCTTTTCCCCTCTCCCTCTTCCCCTTTCCTTCTTTACTGCTCTCCCTCTTTCCCTCTCTACCTCTCTCTTTCCCTCACTCCTCTCCCTCTTTCCCTTTCCCTCTTTCAATTTCTCCCTCTCCTTCTTTCCCTCTCTCCCTCTTCCCTGCAGTCTTTTATCCCTCTCTCCTTTCATTCTCTCCCTCTTCTCCCTTTCCCTCATGTGGCCCTTTCCACCCCAGAAAAGCCGAGCAACAGGCCGGGGGAAAGCTTGAACCCATTGAAAAACCGGTGGGTAACAGGCATCACCAGGGGTTGAACCCGGTACCTACCGAATGCGAGGCGGATGCTCTACCACAAGGCCACCGCTTCGGTTTTTTAGGGCTGCTGCAGCTCTAAGGGAGCACTTCATGTGAGGCTCTTTCTTTTTTTCTCTCTCGCTCTCTTGCTTTGCCTCTCTCCCTCTCTTTCCACCCTTCCCTTTTCCCCTCTCTCCCTTTTTTCTTATTTAGATCTCCCTCTCTCCTTCTTACCCTCTCCCTCTTTCCTTCTTTCCATTCCCTGTCAATCTCTCCCTTCTTTCCCTTTTTTTCAGTCTTTCCATCCCTCCATCCCCCTTTCCCTATTTCCTTCTTACCCTCTATCCTTATTTCCCTATTCCAGTCTTTCCCTCTCTCCCACTTTCCTTCTTTCCCTCTCCCCCTTTCTATTTTCCTCTGTCCCTCTCTTTCCTTTCCCTGTTTCCCGCTCTCTCATTCAATTTTTCAGGCCATCTTTCCCGCCCTCCCTCCTTCCCTCTCCCCCTTTTCCCTCTTTAAGTCTTTCCCTCTCTCCCTCTTTCCTTCCTTCGCTCTCCCCCTCTTTCAGTCTTTGCCTCTCTCCTACTTACCTTCCCTCATTTCCCCTCTCCCTCTTTCAGTCTTTTGCTCTCTCTCTCCTTTTCCTTCTTTCAGTCGCGCTCTTTCCATCTCTCCATCTTTCCCTCTCTCCCTCTTTCCCTATTTCCCTCTCTCCCTCTCTCTTTTTCCTTCTTTCACTCTCCCACTTTCCTTCTTTCCCTCTTACCATCCTTCCCTCTCTCCCGTTTCCTTCTTTCCCGCTTTCAGCTATTCCCTTTCCCACTTTGCTTCTTTTGTTCTCCCTCTTTCCATCTCTCCCTCGCCCTTTTTCCTTTCTTTTCCTCTTTCTGCTCTCCCGCTTTCCTTATTCCCTCTCTCCATCTTTTCCCCTCACTCTCTCCTGTCCACCCCACTCTCTCTTTTCCCTCTCTCCCCTTTCCCTTTTCCACTCTCCCTCTCATTATTTCCCTCCTTCCTTCTTTAAGTCCTTCCCTCTCTTTCTCTTTCCCTCTCCTCCTTTTCCTGTTTCCATTTCTCCCTCTCCTTTCCCTCTCTCCCTCTTTCACTCTTCCTCTTACCTGCAGTCTTTTCTTTCCCTCTATCCTGTCATTCTCTCCCTCTTCCCCTTTCTCTATTTCACTCTTCATCTTACCTTCTTTCCCTCCCTTTTTCTCTATCCCTCTTTCCTTCCCCTTTCCCGCCTGCTTTCCTTATTTCCACCTCTCCCACTTTCCTCTTTCCCTATATCCCCCTTTCTCTCTCTCTCTCTCTCCTTTCCCTCTCCGTCTATCACTCTTTCCCTATTCCACTCTCCCTCTTTCATTCTTTCCCTTCCCTCTCTCGATCTCTCCCTTCTTTCCCCTTTTCAGTCTCCCTCTCCATCTTTCCCTCCCTCCCACTTTCCCTCTTCCATTCTTTCCCTCTCTCCCACTTTCCTTCCTCCCCTCTCCCCCCTCTATTTTCCTCTCTTCTCTCTTTCCTTTCCCTACTTCTCTTTCCTCTTTCAGTCCATCTTTCCCTCTCGCTCTCCTTCCTTCCCTCTCTCCCTTCCCCTCTCCCCTCTTTCCTTCCTTCGCTCTCCCCCTCTTTCAGTATTTCCCTCCCTCATCTTTCCCTTTTCCACTCTCTCCCTTTTTTCTTATTTTCATCTCCCTCTCTCCTTCTTTCCCTCTTTCAGTCTTCCCTCCTTCCTCTTTCCCCCATCTCCTTCTTTCCATCTTCCAGTCTTTCCCTCTCCCTCTTCCACTCTCCCTCTTTACTTCTTTCCATTCCCTGTCAATCCCCCCTTCTTTCCCTTTTTTCAGTCTTTCCCTCTCTCCATCTTTCCCCCTTCATCCTTTCCCTATTTCCTTCTTACGCTCTATCCTTATTTCCATATTCCAGTCTTTCCCTCTCCTTCTTTCCTTCTTTCCCTCTCCCCCTCTCTATTTTCCTCTCCCTCTCTTTCCTTTCCCTCTTTCCTGCTCTCTCAATTTTTCAGGCCATCTTTCCCTCCCTGCCTCTCCCCCTTTTCCCTCGTTCAGTCTTTGCCTCTCTCCATCTTCCCTCCCTAATTTCCTCTCTCCCTCTTTCCTACTTCGCTCTCCCCCTCTTTCAGTCTTTGCCTCTCTCCTATTTTCCTTCCCTCATTTCCTCTCTTCCTCTTTCAGTCTTTCGCTCCCTCCTTCTTCCCCCTTTCACTCTCCCTCTCCATCTCCCCCTCTTTCCGTCCCTTTCGTCTCTATCCCTCTTTCATTCTTTCACTCTCCCTCTCTCCTTCTTTCGCTCTCCCACTTTACCTCTCTCCCTTTTCCTCTCTCCTTCTTTCGCTCTCAGTCTCCCTCTTCACATCTCTCCCTCGCCCTATCTCCATCTTTCCCTCTTTCACTCTCTCCTTTCCCTCTCTCCTTTTCCTTCTTTCAGTCTCGCTCTTTCCATCTCTCCATCTTTCCCTCTCTCCACCTTTCCCTCTCTCCCTCTTTCCTTAATTACCTCTCCCTCTTTGCTTCTTTCCCTCTTGCCATCCTTCCTTCTCACCCGTTTCCTGCTTTCACTCTTTCAGCCATTCCCTTGCCCACTTTGCTTCTTTTCTTTCCCTCTTTCCATCTCTCCCTCGCCCTTTTTCCTTTCTTTTCCTCTTTCATTCTGCTCTCCCACTTTCCTTATTCCATCTCTCCATCTTTCCCTCCCACTCTCTCCTTTCCCTCTCTCCCTTCCCTCTTCCACTCTCCCTCTTTCATTATTTCCCTCCTTCCTTCTTTAAGTCCTTCCCTCTCTTTCTCTTTCCCTCTCCTCCTTTTCCTCTTTCCATTTCTCCCTCTCCTTTTCCTCTCTCCCTCTTTCACTCTTCCTCCTACCTGCAGTCTTTTCTTTCCCTGTAACCTTTCATTCTCTCGCTCTTCCCCTTCGCCTATTTCACTCTTCATCTTTCCTTCTTTCCCTCCCTTTTTCTCTATCCCTCTTTCCTTCCCCCTTTCCCACCATCTTTCCTTATTTCCACCTCTCCCACTTTCCTCTTTTCCTATATCCCCCTTTCTCTCTCTCTCCTTTCCCTCTCCATCTATCCCTCTTTCCCTATTCCACTCTCCCTCTTTCATTCTTTCCCTCTCCTCTCTCGATCTCTCCCTTCCTTCCCTTTTTCAGTCTCCCTCTCCATCTTTCCCTCCCTCCCACTTTCCCTCGTCCAGTCTTTCCCTCTCTCCCACTTTCCTTCCTCCCCTCTCCCCCCTCTATTTTCCTCTCTCCCTCTCTTTCCTTTCCCTATTTCTCTTTTAGTCCATCTTTCCCTCTCGCTCTCCTTCCTTCCCTCTCTCCCTTCCCCTCTCCCCTATTTCCTTCCTTCGCTCTCCCCCTCTTTCAGTATTTCCCTCCCTCATCTTTCCCTCTTGCAGTCCTTCACTCTCCCTTTTTCTCTCCTTTTTGTCTCAATCCATCTCCTTTTCTTGCTCTCCCTCTTGCCATCTTTCCCTCCTCCCTCTCTCCTTTCAGTCTCTACCTCTCTCCCTTCCCCTCCTTCACTCTTTTCCTCTCCCTCATTCCCTATCTCAGTCTGTCGCTCTCTCCCTGTTCCACCCTTCACTCTCCCTCTTTCCTTCTTTCCCTCCCTTTTGTCTCTATCCCTCTGTCCCTCTGTCCCTTTTTTCTCTCCCTCTCCTTCTTTCCCTTTCACCATCTTTCCCTCCTCCCCTCCCTCTCTCCATCCTCCCTCCCTCACTCTTTCCCTCTCTCTTTGTCTTTCCCCCTCTCCCTCCCTTTTGTCTCTATCCCTCTCTCATTTTTTGCTCTCACTCTTTCCCTCTTGCCATCTTTCCTTCTCTCCCTCCCTCCTTTCCCTCTTTCAGTCTCTACCTCTCTTCCTCTCTCTCCCCCTTCCATCTCCCCCTCTTTCCTTAATCCTCTTTCCCTCTTCCTTTCCCCTCTCTCCCTCTTCCCCTTTCCTTCTTTCCCGCTCTCTCTTCCCCTCTCCCCTCTTTCCTTCCTTCACTCTCCCCCTCTTCCAGTATTTCCCTCTCTCCATCTTCCCCTCTCCCTCTTGCAGTCTTTCACTCTCCCTCTTTCCCTCCCTTTTGTCTCTATCCCTCTCTCTCCTTTTCTTGCTCTCCATCTTTCCTTCTTTCCCTCTTGCCATCTTTCCCTCCTCCCTCTCTCCTTTCAGTCTCTACCTCTCTCCCTTCCCCTCCTTCACTCTTTTCCTCTCCCTCATTCCCTCTCAGTCTGTCAATCTCTCCCTGTTCCACCTTTCACTCTCCCTCTTTCATTCTTTCCCTCCCTTTTATCTCTATCCCTTTCACCTTTTTTTCCTCTCCCTCTCCTTCCACCATCTTTCCCTCCTCCCCTCCCTCTCTCCATCTTCCCTCCCTCACTTTTTCCCTCTTCCTCATTCTTTCAGTCTTTCCCCCTCTCCTTCCCTTTTGTCTCTATCCCTCTCTCCTTTTTTGCTCTCACTCTTTCCCTCTCGCCATCTTTCCTTCTCTCCCTCCCTCCTTTCCCTCTTTCAGTCTCTACCTCTCCCCTTCCATCTCCCCCTCTTTCTTTAATCCTCTCTCCCTCTTCCTTTTCCCCCCTCTCCCTTCCTTCCCTTTTTCAGTCTCCCTCTCCATCTTTCCCTCCCTCCCACTTTCCCTCTTCCAGTCTTTCCCTCTCTCCCACTTTCCTTCCTCCCCTCTCCCCCTCTATTTTCCTCTCTCCCTCTCTTTCCTTTCCCTATTTCTCTTTCCTCTTTTAGTCCATCTTTCACTCTCCCTCTTTCCCTCCCTTTTGTCTATATCCCTCTGTCCCTCTCTCCTTTTTTGCTCTCCCTCTGCTTCTTTCCCTTTCACCATCTTTCCCTCCTCCCCTCCCTCTCTGCATCCTGCCTCCCTCACTCTTTCCCTCTCTCTTCCAGTCTTTCCCCTCTCCCTCCCTTTTGTCTCTATCCCTCTCTCCTTTTTTGCTCTCACTCTTTCCCTCTTGCCATCTTTCCTTCTCTCCCTCCCTCCTTTCCCTCTTTCAGTCTCTACCTCTCTTCCTCTCTCTCCCCCTTCCATCTCCCCCTCGTTCCTGAATCCTCTTTCCCGCTTCCTTTTCCTCTCTCTCCGTCTTCCCCCTTCCTTCTTTCCCGCTCTCTCTTCCCCTCTTTCCTTCCTTCGCTCTCCCCCTCTTCCAGTATTTCCCTCTCTCCATCTTCCCCTCTCCCTCTTGCAGTCTTTCACTCTCCCTCTTTCCCTCCCTTTTGTCTCTATCCCTCTCTCCTTTTCTTGCTCTCCCTCTCTCCTTTCAGTCTCTACCTCTCTCCCTTCCCCTCCTTCACTCTTTTCCTCTCCCTCATTCCCTCTCAGTCTGTCACTCTCTCCCTGTTCCACCTTTCACTCTCCCTCTTTCCTTCTTTCCCTCCCTTTTATCTCTATTCCTCTCACCTTTTTGCTCTCCCTCTCCTTCCCCCATCTTTCCCTCCTCCCCTCCCTCTCTCCATCTTCCCTCCCTCACTCTTTCCCTCTCCCTCATTCTTTCAGTCTTTCCCCCTCTCCTTCCCTTTTGTCTCTATCCCTCTCTCCTTTTTTGCTCTCACTCTTTCCCTCTCGCCATCTTTCCTTCTCTCCCTCCCTCCTTTCCCTCTTTCAGTCTCTACCTCTCCCCCTTCCATCTCCCCCTCTTTCTTTATTCCTCTCTCCTTCTTCCTTTTCCCCCCTCTTCCCCTTTCCTTCTTTCCTGCTCTTTCTCTCTCTACCTCCACCTTTCCCTCACTCCTTCTCTCCCTCCCTTTTGTCTCTGTCCCTCTTTCATTTTTTCCCTGTTCCCATTTCCCTCTCTCCCTCTTTCGGTCTCCCTTTTCCCATCTCTCCCTCGCCCTCTTTCCCTCTCCACCTTTCTCTCTCCCTTTCTCCTTTCGCTCTCCCTCTCTCCTTCTTTCAGTCCTACCCCTCTCCCTCTTTCTCCCTCTCTTCCCCTTTCCCTCTCCTTCTTTCATTTTCTCCCTCTTCTCCCTTCCCTCTCTCCCTCTTACCTGAAGTCTTCTTTCCCTCTCTCCTCCCTCTTTGACTCTCCTTTCCCTTCTTTCAGTCTCCCTCTTTCCATCTCTCCCTTGCCATATCTCCATATTTCCCTCTCTCCACCTTTCCCTCTCTCCCTCTTTCAGCCATTCCCTTTTCCACTTTGCTTCTCCTTCTTTCCATCTCTCCCTCGCCCTTTTTCCTTTCTTTTCCTCTTTTATTCTGCTCTCCCTCTTTCCTTTTTCCATCTCACTCTCCCCTTTCCACCCCTCTCTCCTTTCCCTCTTCCACTCTCCCTCTTTCATTATTTCCCTCCTTCCTTCTTTAAGTCCTTCCCTCTTTCTCTTTCCCTCTCTTTTCCCCCTTTCCATCTCTCCCTCTTTCACTCTTCCTCTTACCTGCAGTCTTTTCTTTCCCTCTATCCTTCTTTCATTCTCTCCCTCTTCCCCTTTCCCTATTTCACTCTCCATCTTTCCCTCCCTTTTTCTCTATCCCTCTTTCCTTATTTCCACCTCTCCCACTTTCCTATTTCCCTATATCCCCATTTCTCTCTCTCTCTCTCTCCTTTCCCTCTCCATCTATCCCTTTCCCTTTTCAGTCTCCATCTCTCCATATTTCCCTCCCTCTCACTTTCCCTCTTCCCCTCTATCCTTTCCCTCTCCCACTTTCCTTCCTCCCCTCTATTTTCCTCTCTCCCTCTCTTTCCTTTCCCTCTTTCTCTTTCAGTGCATCTTTCTCTCTCACTCTCCTTCCTTCCCTCTCTCCCTTCCCCTCTTTCCTTCCTTCGCTCTCCCCCTCTTTCAGTATTTCCCTCTGTACATCTTCCCTCTTGCAGTCTTTCACTCTCCCTCTTTCCCTCCCTTTTGTCTCTATCCCTCTCTCCTTTCAGTCTCTACCTCTCCCTTCCCCTCATTCACTCTTTTCCTCTCCCTCAATCCCTCTCTGTCTGTCGCTCCCCCTGTTCCAGCTTTCACTCTCCCTCCCTTTTGTCTCTCCCTCTGTCCCTCTCTCCTTTCTTGCTCTCCCTCTCCTTTCCCTTTCACCATCCCTTTCTCCCTCTGTCCCTCTCTCCTTTTTGCTCTCCCTCTCCTTTCCCTTTCACCATCTTTCCCTCCTCCCCTCCCTCTCTCCATCTTCCCTCCCTCACTCCCTCTTTCAGTCTTTCCCCCTCTTTCCCTCCCTTTTGTCTCTATCCCTCTCTCCTTTTTTGCTCTCACTCTTTCCCTCTTGCCATCTTTCTTTCTCTCCCTCCCTCCTTCCCCTCTTTCAGTCTCTACCTCTCTCCCCCTTCCATCTCCCCCTCTTTCCTTCTTCCTTTTACCCTCTCTCCCTCTTCATCTTTCCTTCTTTCCCTCTCCCTCTTTCACTCTACCTTTCCCTCACTCCTTCTCTCCCTCCCGTTTGTCTGTCCCACTTTCATTCTTTCCCTGTTCCAATTTCCCTCTCTCCCTCTTTCGGTCTCCCTTTTCCCATCTCTCCCTCGCCCTCTTTCCCTCTCCACCTTTCTCTCTCTGTCCCTTTTTCCTTTCACTCTCCCTCTTTCCTTCTTTCAGTCCTACCCCACTCCCTCTTTCTCCCTCTCTTCCCCTTTCCCTCTCCTTCTTTCATATTCTCCCTCTTCTCCCTTCCCTTTCCCTCTCTCCCTCGTCCTCTTACCTGCAGTCTTCTTTCCCTCTCTACTTCTTTCATTCTTTCCATTCCCTGTCAATCTCCCCCTTCTTTCCCTTTTTTCAGTCTTTCACTCTCTCCATCTTTCCCCCTTCATCCTTTCCCTATTTCCTTCTTACGCTCTATCCTTATTTCCATATACCAGTCTTTCCCTCTCTCCCACTTTCCTTCTTTCCCTCTCCCCCTCTCTATTTTCCTCTACCTCTCTTTCCTTTCCCTCTTTCCTGCTCTCTCAATTTTTCAGGCCATCTTTCTCGCCCCCTTTTCCCTCTTTCAGTCTTTCCCTCTCTCCCTCTTTCCTTCCTTCGCTCTCCCCCTCTTTCAGTCTTTGTCTCTCTCCATCTTCCCTCCCTCATTTCCTCTCTCCCTCTTTCCTACTTCGCTCTCCCCCTCTTTCAGTCTTTGCCTCTCTCCTATTTTCCTTCCCTCATTTCCTCTCTTCCTCTTTCAGTCTTTCGCTCCCTCCCTCTTCCCCCTTTCACTCTCCCTCTCCATCTCCCCCTCTTTCCGTCCCTTTTGTCTCTATCCCTCTTTCATTCTTTTACTCTCCCTCTCTCCTTCTTTCGCTCTCCCACTTTCCCTCTCTCCCTTTTCCTCTCTCCTTCTTTCGCTCTGTCTCCCTCTTCACATCTCTCCCTCGCCCTCTCTCCATCTTTCCCTCTTTCACTCTCTCCTTTCCCTCTCTCCTTTTCCTTCTTTCAGTCTCGCTCTTTCCATCTCTCCATCTTTCCCTCTCTCCACCTTTCCCTCTCTCCCTCTTTCCTTAATTACCTCTCCCTCTTTGCTTCTTTCCCTCTTGCCATCCTTCCTTCTCACCCGTTTCCTGCTTTCACTCTTTCAGCCATTCCCTTGCCCACTTTGCTTCTTTTCTTTCCCTCTTTCCATCTCTCCCTCGCCCTTTTTCCTTTCTTTTCCTCTTTCATTCTGCTCTCCCACTTTCCTTATTCCATCTCTCCATCTTTCCCTCCCACTCTCTCCTTTCCCTCTCTCCCTTCCCTCTTCCACTCTCCCTCTTTCATTATTTCCCTCCTTCCTTCTTTAAGTCCTTCCCTCTCTTTCTCTTTCCCTCTCCTCCTTTTCCTCTTTCCATTTCTCCCTCTCCTTTTCCTCTCTCCCTCTTTCACTCTTCCTCCTACCTGCAGTCTTTTCTTTCCCTGTAACCTTTCATTCTCTCGCTCTTCCCCTTCGCCTATTTCACTCTTCATCTTTCCTTCTTTCCCTCCCTTTTTCTCTATCCCTCTTTCCTTCCCCCTTTCCCACCATCTTTCCTTATTTCCACCTCTCCCACTTTCCTCTTTTCCTATATCCCCCTTTCTCTCTCTCCTTTCCCTCTCCATCTATCCCTCTTTCCCTATTCCACTCTCCCTCTTTCATTCTTTCCCTCTCCTCTCTCGATCTCTCCCTTCCTTCCCTTTTTCAGTCTCCCTCTCCATCTTTCCCTCCCTCCCACTTTCCCTCGTCCAGTCTTTCCCTCTCTCCCACTTTCCTTCCTCCCCTCTCCCCCTCTATTTTCCTCTCTCCCTCTCTTTCCTTTCCCTATTTCTCTTTCCTCTTTTAGTCCATCTTTCACTCTCCCTCTTTCCCTCCCTTTTGTCTCTATCCCTCTGTCCCTCTCTCCTTTTTTGCTCTCCCTCTCCTTCTTTCCCTTTCACCATCTTTCCCTCCTCCCCTCCCTCTCTCCATCCTCCCTCCCTCACTCTTTCCCTCTCTCTTTCAGTCTTTCCCCCTCTCCCTCCCTTTTGTCTCTATCCCTCTCTCCTTTTTTTGCTCTCACCCTTTCCCTCTTGCCATCTTTCCTTCTCTCCCTCCCTCCTTTCCCTCTTTCAGTCTCTACCTCTCTTCCTCTCTCTCCCCCTTCCATCTCCCCCTCGTTCCTGAATCCTCTTTCCCGCTTCCTTTTCCCCTCTCTCCCTCTTCCCCTTTCCTTCTTTCCCGCTCTCTCTTCCCCTCTTTCCTTCCTTCGCTCTCCCCCTCTTCCAGTATTTCCCTCTCTCCATCTTCCCCTCTCCCTCTTGCAGTCTTTCACTCTCCCTCTTTCCCTCCCTTTTGTCTCTATTGCTCTCTCTCCTTTTCTTGCTCTCCCTCTTTCCTTCTTTCCCTCTTTCCCTCCTCCCTCTCTCCTTTCAGTCTCTACCTCTCTCCCTTCCCCTCCTTCACTCTTTTCCTCTCCCTCATTCCCTCTCAGTCTGTCACTCTCTCCCTGTTCCACCTTTCACTCTCCCTCTTTCATTCTTTCCCTCCCTTTTGTCTCTATCCCTCTCACCTTTTTGCTCTCCCTCTCCTTCCCCCATCTTTCCCTCCTCCCTTCCCTCTCTCCATCTTCCCTCCCTCACTCTTTCCCTCTCCCTCATTCTTTCAGTCTTTCCCCCTCTCCTTCCCTTTGTCACTATCCCTCTCTCCTTTTTTGCTCTAACTCTTTCCCTCTCGCCATCTTTCCTTCTCTCCCTCCCTCCTTTCCCTCTTTCAGTCTCTACCTCTCCCCCTTCCATCTCCCCCTCTTTCTTTATTCCTCTCGCCTTCTTCCTTTTCCACCCTCTTCACCTTTCCTTCTTTCCTGCTCTTTCTCTTTCACTCTCTACCTCTACCTTTCCCTCACTCCTTCTCTCCCTCCCTTTTGTCTCTGTCCCTCTTTCATTCTTTCCCTCTTCCCCTTTCCCTCTCTCCCCCTTTCGGTCTACCTTTTCCCATCTCTCCCTCGCCTTCTTTCCCTCTCTCCATCTTTCTCTCTCTGTCCCTTTTTCCTTTCGCTCTCCCTCTCTCCTTCTTTCAGTCCTACCCCTCTCCCTCTTTCTCCCTCTGTTCCCCTGTCCCTCTCCTTTCATTTTCTCCCTCTTCTCCCTTCCCTCTCTGCCTCTTTCCTGAAGTCTTCTTTCCCTCTCTCCTCCCTCTTTCACTCTCCTTTCCCTTCTTTCAGTCTCCCTCTTTCCATCTCTCCCTTGCCATATCTCCATATTTCCCTCTCTCCCTCTTTCAGCCATTCCCTTTTCCACTTTGCTTCTCCTTCTTTCCATCTCTCCCTCGCCCTTTTTCCTTTCTTTTCCTCGTTCATTCTGCTCTCCCTCTTTCCTTTTTCCCTCTCACTCTCTCCTTTCCACACCTCTCTCCTTTCCCTCTTCCACTCTCCCTCTTTCATTATTTCCCTCCTTCCTCCTTTAAGTCCATCCCTCTTTCTCTTTCCCTCTTTCCATCTCTCCCTCTTTCACTCTTCCTCTTACCTGCAGTCTTTTCTTTCCCTCTATCCTTCTTTCATTCTCTCCCTCTTCCCCTTTTTCACTCTCCATCTTTCCTTGTTTCCCTCCCCTTTTCTCTATCCCTATTTCCTTCCCTCTTTCCTTATTTCCACCTCTCCCACTTTCCTATTTCCCTATATCCCCCTTTCTCTCTCTCCTTTCCCTCTCCATCTATCCCTTTCCCTATTCCACTCTCCCTCTTTTCCTTCTCTCTCTCCATCTATCCCTCTTTCCCTTTTTCAGACTCCATCTCTCCATATTTCCCTCCCTCTCACTTCCCCTCATCCCATCTATCCTTTCCCTCTCTCCCACTTTCCTTCCTCCCCTCTATTTTCCTCTCTCCCTCTCTTTCCTTTCCCTCTTTCTCTTTCAGTCCATCTTTCCCTCTCTCTCCTTCCTTCCCTCTCTCCCTTCCCCTCTTTCCTTCCTTCGCTCTCCCCCTCTTTCAGTATTTCCCTCTCTACATCTTCCCTCTTGCAGTCTTTCACTCTCCCTCTTTCTCTCCTTTCAGTCTCTACCTCTCTCCCTTCCCCTCATTCACTATTTTCCTCTCCCTCAATCCCTCTCTGTCTGTCGCTCCCCCTGTTCCAGCTCTCACTCTCCCTCCCTTTTGTCTCTCCCTCTGTCCCTCTCTCCTTTTTTGCTCTCCCTCTCCTTTCCCTTTCACCATCCCTTTCTCCCTCTGTCCCTCTCTCCTTTTTTGCTCTCCCTCTCCTTTCCCTTTCACCATCTTTCCCTCCACCCCTCCCTCACTCCCTCTTTCATTCTTTCTCTCTTCCCCTTTCCCTCTCTCCCTCTTTCGGTCTACCTTTTGCCATCTCTCCCTCGCCCTCTTTCCCTCTCTCCATCTTTCTCTCTCTGTCCCTTTTTCCTTTCGCTCTCTCTCTCTCCTTCTTTCAGTCCTATCACTCTCCCTCTTTCTCCCTCTTTTCCCCTTTCCCTCTCCTTCTTTCATTTTCTCCCTCTTCTCCCTTCCCTCTCTCCCTCTTACCTGAAGACTTCTTTCACTCTCCCCCCTCTTTCACTCTCCTTTCCCTTCTTTCAGTCTCCCTCTTTCCATCTCTCCCTTGCCATCTCTCCTTCTTTCCCTCTCTCCACCTTTCCCTCTCTCCCTCTTTCAGCCATTCCCTTTTCCACTTTGCTTCTCCCTCTTTCCATCTCTCCCTCGCTCTTTTTCCTTTCTTTTCCTCTTTCACTCTGCTCTCCCTCTTTCCTTTTTCCCTCTTTCCCTCTCACTCAATCCTTTCCACCCCTCTCTCCTTTCCCTCTTCCACTCTCCCTCTTTCATTATTTCCCTCCTTCCTTCTTTAAGTCCTTCCCTCTCTTCCTCTTTCCTTCTCCTTTTCCTCTTTCCATGTCTCCCTCTCCTTTCCATCTCTCCCTCTTTCACTCTTCCTCTTACCTCCAGTCTTTTCTTTCCCTCTATCCTTCTTTCGTTCTCTCCCTCTTCCCCTTTCCCTATTTCACTCTCCATCTTTCCTTCTTTCCCTCCCTTTTTCTCTATCCCTCTTTCCTTCCCTCTTTCCTTATTTCCACCTCTCCCACATTCCTATTTCCCTATATCCCCCTTTCTCTCTCTCCTTTCCCTCTCCATCTATTCCTTTCCCTATTCCACTCTCCCTCTTTTCCTTCTCTCTCTCCATCTATCCCTCTTTCCCTTTTTCAGTCTCCATCTCTCCATATTTCCCTCCCTCTCACTTTCCCTCTTCCCCTCTATCCTTTCTCTCTTCCAGTCTTTCCCTCTCTCCCACTTTCCTTCCTCCCCTCTATTTTCCTCTCTCCCTCTCTTTCCTTTCCCTCTTTCTCTTTCAGTCCATCTTTCCCTCTCACTCTCCTGCCTTCCCTCTCTCCCTTCCCCTCTTTCCTTCCTTCGCTCTCCCCCTCTTTCAGTATTTCCCTCTCTACATCTTCCCTCTTGCAGTCTTTCACTCTCCCTCTTTCCCTCCCTTTTGTCTCTATCCCTCTCTCCTTTCAGTCTCTACCTCTCCCTTCCCCTCATTCACTCTTTTCGTCTCCCTCAATCCCTCTCTGTCTGTCGCTCCCCCTGTTCCAGCTTTCACTCTCCCTCCCTTTTGTCTCTCCCTCTGTCCCTCTCTCCTTTTTTGCTCTCCCTCTCCTTTCCCTTTCACCATCCCTTTCTCCCTCTGGCCCTCTCTCCTTTTTTGCTCTCCCTCTCCTTTCCCTTTCACCATGTTTCCCTCCTCCCCTCCCTCACTCCCTCTTTCAGTCTTTCCCCCTCTTTTCCTCCCTTTTGTCTCTATCCCTCTCTCCTTTTTTGCTCTCACTCTTTCCCTCTTGCCATCTTTCTTTCTCTCCCTCCCTCCTTCCCCTCTTTCAGTCTCTACCTCTCTCCCCCTTCCATCTCCCCCTCTTTCCTTCTTCCTTTTCCCCTCTCTCCCTCTTCATCTTTCCTTCTTTCCCACTCTCCCTCTTTCACTCTCTACCTTTCCCTCACTCCTCTCCCTCCCATTTGTCTGTCCCACTTTCATTTTTTCCCTGTTCCCATTTCCCTCTCTTCCTCTTTCGGTCTCCCTTTTCCCTTCTCTCCCTCGCCCTCTTTCCCTCTCCACCTTTCTCTCTCCCTTTCTCCTTTCGCTCTCTCTTTCCTTCTTTCAGTCCTACCCCTCTCCCTCTTTCATTTTCTCCCTCTCTTCCCCTTTCCCTCTCTCCTTTCATTTTCTCCCTCTTCTCCCTTCCCTCTTTCCCTCTTCCTCTTACCTGCACTCTTCTTTCCCTCTCTCCTTTCATTCTCTCCCTCTTCTCCCTTTCCCTCTTTCCCTTATGTGGTCCTTTTCACCCCAGAAGAGCCAAGCAACAGGCCAGGGGAAAGCTAAAAGAGCTGAGCAAGAGGCCGGGGTTTGTACCCATTGAAAAACCGGTGGGTAACCGGCGGCACCAGGGGTTGAACCCGGTACCTACCGAATGCGAGGCGGATGCTCTACCACAAGGCCACTGCTTCGGTTTTTTAGGACTGCTGCAGCTGAGGCTCTTTCCTCTTTCCCTCTCTCTTGCTTTCCATCTCTCTCTATCTCCTTTCCATCTTCGTCTTTCCTTATTTCCCCTTTCATTCCTTTCCTCTCCCTCTCTCCTTATTTCTCTCTTTCAGTCTTTCAGCCTTTTCCCAAGCATTTCACCCCAGAAGAGCTGAGTAAGAGGCCGGGATTTGTACCCATTGTAAAACCGGTGGGTACCGGCAGCACCAGGGGTTGAACCTGGTACCTCCCGAATGCGAGGCGGATGCTCTACCACAAGGCCACCGCTTCGGTTTTTTAGGACTGCTGCAGCTGAGGTTCTAAGGGAGCACTTCATGTGAGGCTCTTTCTTTTTTTTCCCTCTCGCTCTCTCTTGCTTTGCCTCTCCCTTTCCACCTTTCCGTTTTCCCCTCTCTCCCTTTTCCTTATTTTCATCTCCCTCTCTCCTTCTTTCCCACTTTCAGTCTTCCCTCCTCCCTCTTTCCCCCATCTCCTTCTTTCCATCTTCCAGTCTTTCTCTCTCACCCTCTTTCAGTATTTCCCTCTCTCCATCTTTCCCTCCCTCTTCCACTCTCCCTCTTTCCTTCTTTCCATTCCCTGTCAATCTCTTCCTTCTTTCCCTTTTTTCAGTCTTTCCCTCTCCCAATCTTTCCCCCTCCACCATTTCCCTATTCCCTTCTTCCCCTATATCCTTTCCCTATTCCAGTCTTTCCCTCTCTCCCACTTTTCTTCTTTCCCTCTCCCCCTCTGTATTTTCCTCTCCCTCTCTTTCCTTTCCCTCTCTTTCAATTTTTCAGGCCATCTTTCCCTCTCTCCCTCTTTCCTTCCTTCGCTCTCCCCCTCTTTCAGTTATGGCCTCTCTCCATCTTTCCCTCCCTCATTTCCTCTTTCCCTCTTTCAGTTTTTCACTCTCTCCCTCTTCCCCCTTTCACTCTCCCTCTTTCCGTCCCTTTTGTCTCTATCCCTCTTTCATTTGCCACCTGGTGTCCCAGATGTTTTTAGGTGACACCTGGTAGAAGAGGACGCCGAAGTTGTCTCGCGTGCTGTGCGCGGAACTTTACCTGCTGGTTGAGCTTCGTCCCGTCGTCTTAGTCACATCTAGCCCTCTTGTCCGTGACATATTTTGGTGTCGGCACAGGGTATCGATCCCAGTGTATGTCCCGAACTCCTCCGCATACCCAGGATTCAGGTCCTGTGCCAATCGACACTCCTGTTCACCGCGCTAGCCGGAGGAACCTAGGCCTACCACCTGAGCACGGGCCGTTGGAGTTCAACACCGCAGGCGCCCCTCAACCGGCTATGCAAGGAGCTCCAACTTACTACACCCTGCAAAATCCACGACTGCCTCAGCCCTTCCACGGCAGTCAGAGCGAAGACGTCGAAGACTGGCTTATCCAATTTGAACGGGTCGCCTCGTTTAATCAGTGGGACGACGCCGCCAAGCTTCGAAATGTCTTCTTCAGCCTGGAAGATGGCGCTCGTACTTGGTACGAGAACCGAGAAGACGCCCTAACATCATGGCGTGAGTTCTGCCGACGAATTCGTGAGACCTATGCCAGCGCGGATCGGCGAGAACGCGCAGAAAGGGCTCTACAGTCTCGTATACAGATGCCAAATGAGACTGTGACCATGTAAGTGGAGGACATGACCCGGCTCTTCCGACGTTCTGACCCAGCCATGACCGAAGACAAAAAGGTGCGCCACCTTATGCATGGTATTAAAGAGCAACTGTTCGCTGGCCTCGTGCGTAATCCACCAAGGACGGTTGCCGAGTTTCTTTCGGAAGCTGTCACAATAGAGAGGATGCTCCAGCAGCGGTCTACCACTTACAACAGGCCGGTGGTCGCCGCTTCGGTTGTGGAGCCGTTTTCTGCCTTCGGGGCTACCCCGAACCTACGCGACATCATCCGTTCAGTTGTACGCGAAGAGATCCAGAAGCTTTTCGGTGCTCCACAGCCGTTGGTCGGCTCTGTAGCTAGCATTGTCCGAGAAGAGCTTCAAGCGTTGAAGCCCTCGGTAGCGTCCGCTGATCCACAACCTTTCCCCACGGAGTACCTGCGTCCAACTTATGCAGATATGGCGCGACGCCCTGCCACTGCTTCGGCGCCATTACCACCACCCGATCAAGGCTCGCTGTATTCCGCACACACTGAGCCGTTCGTCGACAACCGACGACCACCCCAGCGGAAGGCGGACCTGTGGCGTGCCCCAAATCGCCAGCGCCTGTGCTTCCATTGCGGGGAGCCTGGTCATCTCTATCGTCAGTGCCCCTATCGACACCTTGGACTTCACGGATTTCCCATCGACATGTGTCGCCCTCCAATAGGCCAAAGACCCCGGGAGATTGAAGACTACTTAGCGCAGCAGCGCATGGCGCCAACTTCTCAGCGGCAGTCACGATCCACGTCCCCACGCCGACCATCGCCGCAGCGCGGGCCATCCTGGACGGCGCAGCG
Organism: Amblyomma maculatum; assembly: GCF_055883805.1. Lineage (NCBI taxonomy): Eukaryota > Metazoa > Arthropoda > Arachnida > Ixodida > Ixodidae > Amblyomma > Amblyomma maculatum. The sequence goes on from NC_139344.1 coordinate 500,958,825, forward strand.
ACGCTCGCCAAGTCCCCACCGGGAAAACTAAAGACAGCGACCTCCGGGGGCGAGGCCGCTTGCAATCGACGTGACGAAGACCCCCTGACAAGGAGACCTGTGAGCGATCTGGATTTTACGGCACCGACGACAGTTCCTACGCATGAAAATCGACTCTCGCTGGACATACCCGTGCTTCTCGACGGCCATAAGGTTAGCGCATTGGTGGACACTGGCGCGGATTTTTCGATTATAAGCGGGAAGCTAGCAGCGCTTCTAAAAAAAGTCATGACACCATGGTCGGGCACGCAGATTCGCACCGCTGGCGGACATGTCATAACTCCTAGTGGCCTGTGCACGGCACGAGTTCAAATTCGCAGCTCCACGTTTATTGTAAGCTGCCTCGTTATACCTGACTGCTCCCGTGACGTTATCCTTGGGGTTGATTTTCTCCGGGAGTATGGAGCTATTATCGATCTCCGAAAGCGCACAGTGACATTTTCAACCGAGAAAGCTGCTGATACTGACGTCAAGAATCGCCAACGCCGCGCCGCCCTTCGAATTTCCGCCGAGAGCATTTCGATTCCGCCACGCGCCAGTGTTTTTGTGACAGTTACTTGCGACGAACTGCGTGACGGGTACGCGGTCGCGGAAGGCAACCAGTCACTTTTGCTCACCCACGGTATCTGTACAGCGCGCAGCCTCATCCACCTCCGCGACGGCCGGTCTGATCTCCTGGTGACTAACTTCACCAACGAACCCCAGAATCTTTTTCGTGCTACTGCCATCGCGTTTGCTGACTCCTTAGCGGATGTTTCTGAATGTTTTACGTTTGGGGCTGTTAGCACTGTGCAGCCCCCACTTGACCGTCTTAATATTAGTCCGGATCTCTCGGACACACAGAATCGTGAGCTACGTGCCCTCCTACTAGAGTTCAGCTCTTGCTTTGCGTCCTCATGGAAAGTACGGCAAACGCCTCTCGTGAAGCACCGCATCATTACTCCTGACGACGCCCGCCCTATCCACCAGCAGCCGTACCGCATCTCAACGACGGAACATGAAGCGATTCAGACACAAGTTCAGGAGATGCTTTGTGATGGTGTCATACAACCATCCAACAGCCCGTGGTCATCCCTTGTCGTGCTGGTAAAAAAAAAGATGGGGCCCTTCGCTTCTGTGTCGATTATCGAAAGCTGAATGCCATCACTAAAAAAGACGTCTACCCGCTGCCCCGTATCGACGATTCACTCGACAAGCTTCGTCGCGCCCAGTACTTCTCCTCCATTGACTTGAAGAGTGGGTACTGGCAGATTGAGGTTGATGAGCGGGACCGCGAAAAAACAGCTTTTGTCACCCCAGATGGACTGTACGAGTTCAAAGTGCTGCCTTTTGGCCTATGTTCAGCGCCGGCAACTTTTCAGCGCATGATGGACACCGTCCTCGCCGGCCTCAAATGGCAAATCTGCTTAGTCTATCTCGACGACGTTGTCGTATTCTCTGAAACCTTTGAAGAACACCTCGAACGCCTGCGCGCAGTATTAGATGCCCTCCGGTCAGCTGACTTGACGCTCAAGCCCGAGAAGTGCCACTTTGGCTACAAAGAGTTGAAGTTTCTTGGTCACCTTGTGAGTGCCGCAGGCGTTAGGCCAGACCCCGACAAGACTGCTGCTGTCGCCAAATTTCACGTTCCTACAAACAAGAGAAGTTTGAAACGCTTCCTGGGTCTCTGCACGTACTACCGCCGCTTCATCGCCGATTTTTCCAAAGTTGCCGCCCCCCTGACTCGCCTCACGCGCGATGATACACAGTTCGTGTGGGGCGCCGAGCAACAAGAGGCTTTTGCGGAGCTGCGCAGCCGACTGCAAACAAGCCCTGTTCTTGCGCACTTTCATGAAGACGCTGACACCGAAGTCCACACCGACGCCAGCAATATCGGCCTTGGCGCTGTACTCGTTCAACACCAAGCTGGCGTCGAAAAGGTAATAGCATATGCCAGCCGCACGCTCTCCCGCGCCGAGACAAACTACTCCACTACGGAAAAGGAATGCCTTGCGGTTGTGTGGGCAACCATGAAATTTAGGCCTTACCTCTACGGCCGCCAGTTTAAGGTTGTCACCGATCATCATTCCTTGTGCTGGCTGGCTAACCTCCGCGACCCATCGGGGCGCCTAGCACGATGGAGTCTTCGCCTCCAAGAATTTGAGTACACCATTGTGTATAAATCTGGCCAGAAGCACGAAGATGCTGACGCGCTGTCACGCGCACCCGTCGGTTTAGTCGATGAGAGCACGGACGATGAGAGCGGTTTTCTTGGACTGGTGAGTGCTTCAGACATAATGACCCGACAGCGAGCTGACCCGGACCTTCGACCTGTCATTGACCACCTGCAGGGTCGCGCTGCTGATATCCCTCGGCAATTTGCTCGAAACCTGTCTGCTTTCTGTGTCCGGAATGGCGTTCTATACAAACAGAACTCCAGCACTGTTGACCGAGCGTTCCTCCTCGTAGTGCCAGCCGACCTCCGTGCCAATATCCTTTTTGCCTGCCATGATGAGCCCACCTCCGGCCACTTGGGCTTTACACGCACACTCGCCCGAGTTCGTCAAGCCTATTATTGGCCTAAACTCGCTGACGCCGTTCATCGCTACGTCAGAGGCTGTCGTGAGTGCCAACGTCGAAAGGCGCCACCTCTCAAGCCAGCGGGTTTGCTCCAACCTATTGCGCCTCCCCGAACACCGTTTGACCAAATCGGCATCGACCTTCTGGGCCCATTTCCGCTGACATCGGTCGGTAACAAATGGATTATAGTTGCGACCGACTATCTCACACGGTATGCGGAAACCAAGGCGGTGAAGCGTGGCACGTCATCTGAGATCGCCCAGTTTTTTATGCAGCAGATCGTGTTGCGCCATGGCGCACCGTCCCAAGTAATCACCGATCGAGGCACGGCGTTTACGGCACAACTTATGCACGACGTATTTGAGCTGAGTCACACGAGCCATCGCAAAACCACTACTTATCACCCACAGACGAATGGCCTCACGGAGAGACTCAATAAAACGATCGCCGACATGATTGCAATGTACATAGACTCCCAGCACAAGACCTGGGACGAGATTCTCCCGTATGTCACGTATGCCTACAACACTGCCATCCAAGAGACTACGCGTTTTACGCCATTTCGCCTCCTCTATGGACGCGACGTTCAGACGATGTTAGATGCCATGCTTCCGTGCTGCACGGATAATCCTCTCATCCCAGACGCTGAGCAGTTTGCTCAGCGCGCCGAGGAAGCACGTCAACTTGCCCGCATCCACATTCAGCAACAGCAGGGAAAGGATACGCGTCGCTACAACCTCCGTCATCGACACGTCACATACCAACCAGGAGAGCAAGTTTGGGTGTGGACACTGGTGCGCCGGCCCGGCTTGTCTGAAAAACTGATGTCGCGATACTTTGGACCTTACAAGGTTCTGCGCCGTGTAACAGAAGTGACATACGAAGTCCTTCCAGCGGGTACTGTGCAGACCTCGCGTCGACAACCACTCTCCGAGGTGGTGCACGTTGTCCGCATGAAACCGTATTTCACGCAGTAATGTGCGGTGTACTATGCACTCGTTTAGTTGTGTAGGGCACCGTCTCTGTTTTATATTCGTTTTCTGTACTGACCTGCATCGCCCATCGCTCGCGCCGTCTGTGCTTTCGCTTTTAGGAGGGGGAGTAATGCCACCTGGTGTCCCAGATGTTTTTAGGTGACACCTGGTAGAAGAGGACGCCGAAGTTGTCTCGCGTGCTGTGCGCGGAACTTTGCCTGCTGGTTGGGCTTCGTCCCGTCGTCTTAGTCACATCTAGCCCTCTTGTCTGTGACACGTTCTTTCCCTCTCCCTCCTTCTTTCGCTCTCCCACTTTCCTTCTCTCCTTCGTTCCCTCTGTCAGTCTCCCTCTTTCCATCTCTCATTTTCCTTCTTTTGCTCTCCCTCTTTCCTTCTTTCTCTCTCCCTTTTCACCTCTCTCCCGTTTCCTTCTTTCCCTCTTTTAGCCATTCCCTTTCCCATTTTCCTTCTTTTCCTCTCCCTCTCTTTCCCTCTTCCCTTTTTCCTCTCCATTTCTGCCTCTCCTTTCCCTCTCTCCCTCTTTCATTCTGCCTCCTACCTGCAGTCTTCTCTTTCCCTCTCTCCTTCTTTCATTCTCTCCCTCTTTCTCTATTCACTCTCCCTCTTTCCCTCTCTTGTTTCCTCTATCCCTCTTTTCTTCCCCCCTCTCCCTTCCTCTTTCCTTATTACCACATCTGACACTTTCCTCTTTCCCTATATCTCCCTTTCTCTCTCCATCTATCCCTCTTTCAGTCTCCATCTCCATATTTCCCTCCCTCTCACTTTCCCGCTTCCCCTCTATCCTTTCCCTATTGCAGTCATTCCCTCTCTCCCACTTTCCTTCCTTCCCTCTCCCCCTCTATTTCCCTCTTTCCCTCTCTTTCCTTTCCCTCTTTCAGTCCATCTTTCCCTCTCACTCTCCCCCTGTATCAATATTCCCCTCTCCATCTTCCCTCCCTCTCTTTCCCTCTCTCAGTCTTCCCCTCTTTTCCTCTTCCCCTTTTCACTCTCCCTCATTTCTTCTTTCCCTCCCTTTTGTCTCTATCCCTCTCTCCTTTTTTTGCTCTCACTCTTTCCTTCTCTCCCTCCCACTTACCCTCTTTCAGTCTCTAACTCTCTCCCTTCCCATCCCTCACTCTCCCTCTCCCTCATTCCCTCTTTCAGTCTGTCGCTCTCTCCCTGTTCGCCTTTCACTCTCCCTCTTTCCCTCCTCCCCTCGCTCTTTCCATCTCTACCTCTCTCTCCCCCTTTCATCTCCCCCTCTTTCCTTAATCCTTCCCTCTTCCTTTTCCCCTCTCCCTCTTACCCTTTCCTTCTTTCCTGCTCTCCCTCTTTCACTCTCTACCTCTCTCTTTCCCTCACTCCTCTCCCTCTTTCCCTTTCCCTCTTTCCATTTCTCCGTCTCCTTCTTTCCCTCTCCGTCTTCCCTGCAGTCTTCTTTCCCTCTCTCCTTTCATTCTCTCCCTCTTCTCCCTTTCCCTCATGTGGCCCTTTCCACCCCAGAGAAGCCGAGCAACAGGCTGGGGGAAAGCTTGAACCCATTGAAAAACCGGTGGGTAACAGGCGTCACTAGGGGTTGAACCCGGTACCTACCGAATGCGAGGCGGATGCTCTACCACAAGGCCACCGCTTCGGTTTTTTAGGGCTGCTGCAGCTGAGGCTCTAAGGGAGCAATTCAGGTGAGGCTCTTTCCTCCTTCCCTCTCTCTCGCTTTCCATCTCTCTCTATCTCCTTCTTTCCATCTTCGTCTTTCCTTATTTCCCCTTTCATTCTTTTCCTCTCCCTCTTTCCTTTCCCTCTCTCCTTATTTCTCTCGTTGTCTTTCAGCCTTTTCCCAAGCATTTCACTCCAGAAGAGCTCAGCAAGAGGCCGGGGTTTGTACCCATTGAAAAACCGGTGGGCACCAGGGGTTGAGCCCGGTACCTCCCGAATGCGAGGCGGATGCTCTACCACAAGGCCACCGCTTCGGTTTTTTAGGACTGCTGCAGCTGAGGCTCTAAGGGAGCACTTCATGTGAGGCTCTTTCATTTTTTTCCTCTCGCTCTCTCTTGCTTTGCCTCTCTCCCTCTCTTTCCACCTTTCCTTTTTTCCCCTCTCTTCCTTTTTCCTTATTTTCATCTCCCTCTCTCCTTCTTTCCCTCTTTCAGTCTTCCCTCCTCCCTCTTCCCCCTTTCCCCCATCTTCCAGTCTTTCCCTCTCTCCCTCTTTCAGTCTTTCCCTCTCTCTATCTTTCCCTCCCTCTTCCACTCTCCCTCTTTCCATTCCCTGTCAATCTCTCCCTTTTTTCAGTCTTTCCCTCTCCATCCTTTCCCTATTCCAGTCTTTCCCTCTCTCCCACTTTTTTTCTTTCTCTCTCCCCCCTCTATTTTCCTCTCTCCCTCTCTTTCCTTTCCCTCTTTCCTGCTCTCTCTCAATTTTCAGGCCATCTTTACCTCCCTTCCTCTTTCCCTCTCCCCTTTTTCCCTCTCTCCCTCTTTCACTCTTCCTCTTACCTGCAGTCTTTTCTTTTCCTCTAACCTTCTTTCATTCTCCCCCTCTTCCCCTTTCCCTATTTCACTCTCCATCTTTTCCTCCCTTTTTCTCTATCCCTCTTTCCTTCCCCCTTTCCCTCCCTATTTCCTTATTTCCACATCTCCCACTTTCCTCTTTCCCTACATCCCCCTTTCTCTCTCTCTCATTTCCCTCTCCATCTATCTCTCTTTCCCTATTCCACTCTCCCTCTTTCCTTCTTTCCCTTCTCTCTCTCCATCTATCCCTCTTTCCCTTCAGTCTCCATCTCTCCATATTTCCCTCCCTCTCACTTTCCCTCTTCCCCTCTATCCTTTCCCTCTTCCAGTCTTTCACTCTCTCCCACTTTCCTTCCTCCCCTCTCCCCCTCTATTTTCCTCTCTCCCTCTCTTTCCTTTCCCTCTTCCTCTTCCAGTCCATCTTTCCCTGTCCTCTTCTTCCTCTCTCCCTTCCCCTCTTTCCTTCCTTCGCTCTCCCCCTCTTTCAGTATTTCCCTCTCTCCATCTTCCCTCCCTCATCTTTCCCTCTCCCTCTTCCCCCTTTCACTCTCCCTCTTTCCCTCCCTTTTGTCTCTATCCCTCTCTCTCCTTTTCTTGCTCTCCCTCTTTCCCTCCTCCCTCTCTCCTTTCAGTCTCTACCTCTCTCCCTTCCCCTCTTTCACTCTTTTCCTCTCCCTCATTCCCTCTCTCAGTCTGTCACTCTCCCTGTTCCACCTTTCACTCTCCCTCTCCCTCCCTTTTGTCTCTCCCACTCTCCCTCTCTCCTTTTTTGCTCTCCCTCTCCTTTCCCTTTCACCATCTTTCCCTCCTCCCCCCCTCTCTCCATCTTCCCTCCCTCACTCTTTCCCTCTCCCTCATTCCATCTTTCAGTCTTCCCCCCTCTTTCCCTCCCTTTTGTCTCTATCCCTCTCTCCTTTTTTGATCACACTCTTTCCCTCTTGCCATCTTTCCTTCTCTCCCTCCCTCCTTTCCCTCTTTCAGTCTCTACCTCTCTCCCCTTCCATCTCCCCCTCTTTCCTTAATCCTCTTTCCCTCCTCCTATTCCCCTCTCTCCCTCTTCACCTTTCCTTCTTTCCCACTCTCCATCTTCAACTCTACCTCTACCTTTCCCTCACTCTTTCTCTCCCTCCCTTTTGTCTGTCCCACTTTCATTCTTTAACTCTTCCTCTTTTTCCTCTCCCCTTTCTCGCTTCGGTTTTTTAGGACTGCTGCAGCTGAGGCTCTAAGGGAGCACTTCATGTGAGGCTTTCTTTTTTGTCCTCTCGCTCTCTCTTGCTTTGCCTCTCTCCCTCTCTCTTTCGACATTTCCCTTTTCCACTCTCTCCCTTTTTTCTTATTTTCATCTCCCTCTCTCCTTTCCCTCTTTCAGTCTTCCCTCCTCCCTCTTTCCCCATCTCCTTCTTTCCTTCTTCCTGTCTTTCCCTGTCCCTCTTCCACTCTCCCTCTTTCCTTCTTTCCATTCCCTGTCAATCTCCCCATTTTTTCCCTTTTTTCAGTCTTTCCCTCTCTCCATATTTCCCCCTTCATCCTTTCCCTATTTCCTTCTTACCCTCTATCCTTATTTCCATTATCCAGTCTTTCCCTCTCTCCCACTTTCCTTTTTTCCCTCTCCCCCTCTCTATTTTCCTCTCCCTCTCTTTCCTTTCCCTCTTTCCTGCTCTCTCAATTTTTCAGGCCATCTTTCCCTCCCTCCCTCTCCCCCTTTTCCCTCTTTCAGTCTTTCCCTCTCTCCCTCTTTCCTTCCTTCGCTCTCCCCCTCTTTCAGTCTTTGCCTCTCTCCATCTTCCCTCCCTCATTTCCTCTCTCCCTCTTTCCTACTTTACTCTCCCCCTCTTTCAGTCTTAGCCTCTCTCCTACTTTCCATCCCTCATTTCCTGTCTTCCTCTTTCAGTCTTTCGCTCCCTCCCTCTTCCCCCTTTCACTCTCCCTCTCCATCTCCCCCTCTTTCCATCCCTTTTGTCTCTCTCCCTCTTTCCTTAATTCCCTCTCCCTCTCTCCTTCTTTCCCTCTTGCCATCCTTCCTTCTCTTCCGTTTCCTTCTTTCCCTCTTTCAGCCATTCCCTTGCCCACTTTGCTTCTTTTCTTTTCCCTCTTTCCATCTCTCCCTCGCCCCTTTTCCTTTCTTTCCCTCTTTCATTCTGCTCTCCCACTTTCCTTATTCCCTCTCTCCATCTTTCCCTCTCACTCTCTCCTTTCCATCCCACTCTCTCCTTTCCCTCTCTCCCCTTTCCCTCTTCCACTCTCCCTCCTTCATTATTTCCCTCCTTCCTTCTTTAAGTCCTTCCCTCTCTTTCCCTCTCCTCCTTTTCCTCTTTCCATTTCTCCCTCTCCTTTCCCTCTCTCCCTCTTTTACTCTTCCTCCTACCTGCAGTCTTTTCTTTCCCTCTATCCTTTCATTCTCTCGCTCTTCCCCTTTGCCTATTTCACTCTTCATCTTTCCTTCTTTCCCTCCCTTTTTCTCTATCCCTCTTTCCTTCCCCCTTTCCCGCCCTCTTTCCTTATTTCCACCTCTCCCACCTTCCTCTTTCCCTATATCCCGCTTTCTCTCTCTCTCTCTCCTTTCCCTCTCCATCTATCCCTCTTTCCCTATTCCACTCTCCCTCTTTCATTCTTTCCCTTCCCTCTCTCGATCTCTCCCTTCCTTCCCTTTTTCAGTCTCCCTCTCCATCTTTCCCTCCCTCCCACTTTCCCTCTTCCAGTCTTTCCCTCTCTCCCACTTTCCTTCCTCCGCTCTCCCCCCTCTATTTTCCTCTCTCCCTCTCTTTCCTTTCCCTATTTCTCTTTCCTCTTTTAGTCCATCTTTCCCTCTCGCTCTCCTTCCTTCCCTCTCTCCCCTCTTTCCTTCCTTCGCTCTCCCCCTCTTTCAGTATTTCCCTCCCTCATCTTTTCCCTCTCCCTCCCTTTTGTCTCTCCCTGTCCCTCTCTCCTTTTTTGCTCTCCCTCTCCTTTCCCTTTCACCATCTTTCCCTCCTCCCCTCCCTCTTTCCATCTTCCCTCCCTCACTCTTTCCCTCTCCCTCATTCTTTCAGTCTTTCCCCCTCTCCTTCCCTTTTGTCTCTATCCCTCTCTCCTTTTTTGCTCTCACTCTTTCCCTCTCGCCATCTTTCCTTCTCTCCCTCCCTCCTTTCCCTCTTTCAGTCTCTACCTCTCCCCCTTCCATCTCCCCCTCTTTCTTTATTCCTCTCTCCTTCTTCCTTTTCCCCCCTCTTCCCCTTTCCTTCTTTCCTGCTCTTTCTCTTTCTCTCTCTACCTCCACCTTTCCCTCACTCCTTCTCTCCCTCCCTTTTGTCTCTGTCCCTCTTTCATTCTTTCCCTCTTCCCCTTTCCCTCTCTTCCTCTTTCGGTCTACCTTTTCCCATCTCTCCCTCGCCCTCTTTCCCTCTCTCCATCTTTCTCTCTCTGTCCCTTTTTCCTTTCGCTCTCCCTCTCTCCTTCTTTCAGTCCTACCCCTCTCCCTCTTTCTCCCTCTCTTCCCCTTTCCCTCTCCTTCTTTCATTTTCTCCCTCTTCTCCCTTCCCTCTCTCCCTCTTACCTGAAGTCTTCTTTCCCTCTCTCCTCCCTCTTTGACTCTCCTTTCCCTTCTTTCAGTCTTCCTCTTTCCATCTCTCCCTTGCCATATCTCCATATTTCCCTCTCTCCACCTTTCCCTCTCTCCCTCTTTCAGCCATTCCCTTTTCCACTTTGCTTCTCCTTCTTTCCATCTCTCCCTCGCCCTTTTTCCTTTCTTTTCCTCTTTTATTCTGCTCTCCCTCTTTCCTTTTTCCATCTCACTCTCCCCTTTCCACCCCTCTCTCCTTTCCCTCTTCCACTCTCCCTCTTTCATTATTTCCCTCCTTCCTTCTTTAAGTCCTTCCCTCTCTTCCTCTTTCCTTCTCCTTTTCCTCTTTCCATTTCTCCCTCTCCTTTCCATCTCTCCCTCTTTCACTCTTCCTCTTACCTGCAGTCTTTTCTTTCCCTCTATCCTTCTTTCGTTCTCTCCCTCTTCCCCTTTCCCTATTTCACTCTCCATCTTTCCTTCTTTCCCTCCCTTTTTCTCTATCCCTCTTTCCTTCTTTCTTTCCTTATTTCCACCTCTCCCACATTCCTATTTCCCTATATCCCCCTTTCTCTCTCTCCTTTCCCTATCCATCTATTCCTTTCCCTATTCCACTCTCCCTCTTTTCCTTCTCTCTCTCCATCTATCCCTCTTTCCCTTTTTCAGTCTCCATCTCTTCATATTTTCCTCCCTCTCACTTTCCCTCTTCCCCTCTATCCTTTCTCTCTTCCAGTCTTTCCCTCTCTCCCACTTTCCTTCCTCCCCTCTATTTTCCTCTCTCCCTCTCTTTCCTTTCCCTCTTTCTCTTTCAGTCCATCTTTCCCTCTCACTCTCCTGCCTTCCCTCTCTCCCTTCCCCTCTTTCCTTCCTTCGCTCTCCCCCTCTTTCAGTATTTCCCTCTCTACATCTTCCCTCTTGCAGTCTTTCACTCTCCCTCTTTCCCTCTCTTTTGTCTCTATCCCTCTCTCCTTTCAGTCTCTACCTCTCCCTTCCCCTCATTCACTCTTTTAGTCTCCCTCAATCCCTCTCTGTCTGTCGCTCCCCCTGTTCCAGCTTTCACTCTCCCTCCCTTTTGTCTCTCCCTCTGTCCCTCTCTCCTTTTTTGCTCTCCCTCTCCTTTCCCTTTCACCATCCCTTTCTCCCTCTGTCCCTCTCTCCTTTTTTGCTCTCCCTCTCCTTTCCCTTTCACCATGTTTCCCTCCTCCCCTCCCTCACTCCCTCTTTCAGTCTTTCCCCCTCTTTCCCTCCCTTTTGTCTCTATCCCTCTCTCCTTTTTTGCTCTCACTCTTTCCTTCTTGCCATCTTTCTTTCTCTCCCTCCCTCCTTCCCCTCTTTCAGTCTCTACCTCTCTCCCCCTTCCATCTCCCCCTCTTTCCTTCTTCCTTTTTCCCTCTCTCCCTCTTCATCTTTCCTTCTTTCCCACTCTCCCTCTTTCACTCTCTACCTTTCCCTCACTCCTCTCCCTCCCGTTTGTCTGTCCCACTTTCATTTTTTCCCTGTTCCCATTTCCCTCTCTCCCTCTTTCGGTCTCCCTTTTCCCTTCTCTCCCTCGCCCTCTTTCCCTCTCCACCTTTCTCTCTCCCTTTCTCCTTTCGCTCTCTCTTTCCTTCTTTCAGTCCTACCCCTCTCCCTCTTTCATTTTCTCCCTCTCTTCCCCTTTCCCTCTCTCCTTTCATTTTCTCCCTCTTCTCCCTTCCCTCTTTCCCTCTTTTTCTTACCTGCAGTCTTCTTTCCCTCTCTCCTTTCATTCTCTCCCTCTTCTCCCTTTCCCTCTTTCCCTTATGTGGCCCTTTTCACCCCAGAAGAGCCAAGCAACAGGCCAGGGGAAAGCTAAAAGAGCTGAGCAAGAGGCCGGGGTTTGTACCCATTGAAAAACCGGTGGGTAACCGGCGGCACCAGGGGTTGAACCCGGTACCTACCGAATGCGAGGCGGATGCTCTACCACAAGGCCACTGCTTCGGTTTTTTAGGACTGCTGCAGCTGAGGCTCTTTCCTCTTTCCCTCTCTCTTGCTTTCCATCTCTCTCTATCTCCTTTCCATCTTCGTCTTTCCTTATTTCCCCTTTCATTCCTTTCCTCTCCCTCTCTCCTTATTTCTCTCTTTCAGTCTTTCAGCCTTTTCCCAAGCATTTCACCCCAGAAGAGCTGAGTAAGAGGCCGGGATTTGTACCCATTGTAAAACCGGTGGGTACCGGCAGCACCAGGGGTTGAACCTGGTACCTCCCGAATGCGAGGCGGATGCTCTACCACAAGGCCACCGCTTCGGTTTTTTAGGACTGCTGCAGCTGAGGTTCTAAGGGAGCACTTCATGTGAGGCTCTTTCTTTTTTTTCCCTCTCGCTCTCTCTTGCTTTGCCTCTCCCTTTCCACCTTTCCGTTTTCCCCTCTCTCTCTTTTCCTTATTTTCATCTCCCTCTCTCCTTCTTTCCCACTTTCAGTCTTCCCTCCTCCCTCTTTCCCCCATCTCCTTCTTTCCATCTTCCAGTCTTTCCCTCTCACCCTCTTTCAGTATTTCCCTCTCTCCATCTTTCCCTCCCTCTTCCACTCTCCCTCTTTCCTTTTTTCCATTCCCTGTCAATCTCTTCCTTCTTTCCCTTTTTTCAGTCTTTCCCTCTCCCAATCTTTCCCCCTCCATCATTTCCCTATTCCCTTCTTCCCCTATATCCTTTCCCTATTCCAGTCTTTCCCTCTCTCCCACTTTTCTTCTTTCCCTCTCCCCCTCTGTATTTTCCTCTCCCTCTCTTTCCTTTCCCTCTCTTTCAATTTTTCAGGCCATCTTTCCCTCCCTCCCTCTTGCTCTCCCTCCTTCCCTCTCCCCTTTCTCTCTCTCCCTTCCCCTCTTTCTTTTTCCCTCTCTCCCTCTTTCCTTCCTTCGCTCTCCCCCTCTTTCAGTTATGGCCTCTCTCCATCTTTCCCTCCCTCATTTCCTCTCTCCCTCTTTCAGTTTTTCACTCTCTCCCTCTTCCCCCTTTCACTCTCCCTCTTTCCGTCCCTTTTGTCTCTATCCCTCTTTCATTTGCCACCTGGTGTCCCAGATGTTTTTAGGTGACACCTGGTAGAAGAGGACGCCGAAGTTGTCTCGCGTGCTGTGCGCGGAACTTTACCTGCTGGTTGAGCTTCGTCCCGTCGTCTTAGTCACATCTAGCCCTCTTGTCCGTGACATATTCTGGTGTCGGCACAGGGTATCGATCCCAGTGTATGTCCCGAACTCCTCCGCATACACATCGACACTCCTGTTCACCGCGCTAGCCGGAGGAACCTAGGCCTACCACCTGAGCACGGGCCGTTGGAGTTCAACACCGCAGGCGCCCCTCAACCAGCTATGCAAGGAGCTCCAACTTACTACACCCTGCAAAATCCACGACTGCCTCAGCCCTTCCACGGCAGTCAGAGCGAAGACGTCGAAGACTGGCTTATCCAATTTGAACGGGTCGCCTCGTTTAATCAGTGGGACGACGCCGCCAAGCTTCGAAATGTCTTCTTCAGCCTGGAAGATGGCGCTCGTACTTGGTACGAGAACCGAGAAGACGCCCTAACATCATGGCGTGAGTTCTGCCGACGAATTCGTGAGACCTATGCCAGCGCGGATCGGCGAGAACGCGCAGAAAGGGCTCTACAGTCTCGTATACAGATGCCAAATGAGACTGTGACCATGTATGTGGAGGACATGACCCGGCTCTTCCGACGTTCTGACCCAGCCATGACCGAAGACAAAAAGGTGCGCCACCTTATGCATGGTATTAAAGAGCAACTGTTCGCTGGCCTCGTGCGTAATCCACTAAGGACGGTTGCCGAGTTTCTTTCGGAAGCTGTCACAATAGAGGATGCTCCAGCAGCGGTCTACCACTTACAACAGGCCGGTGGTCGCCGCTTCGGTTGTGGAGCCGTTTTCTGCCTTCGGGGCTACCCCGAACCTACGCGACATCATCCGTTCAGTTGTACGCGAAGAGATCCAGAAGCTTTTCGGTGCTCCACAGCCATTGGTCGGCTCTGTAGCTAGCATTGTCCGAGAAGAGCTTCAAGCGTTGAAGCCCTCGGTAGCGTCCGCTGATCCACAACCTTTCCCCACGGAGTACCTGCGTCCAACTTATGCAGATATGGCGCGACGCCCTGCCACTGCTTCGGCGCCATTACCACCACCCGATCAAGGCTCGCTGTATTCCGCAAACACTGAGCCGTTCGTCGACAACCGACGACCACCCCAGCGGAAGGCGGACCTGTGGCGCGCCCCAAATCGCCAGCGCCTGTGCTTCCATTGCGGGGAGCCTGGTCATCTCTATCGTCAGTGCCCCTATCGACACCTTGGACTTCACGGATTTCCCATCGACATGCGTCGCCCTCCAATAGGCCAAAGACCCCGGGAGATTGAAGACTACTTAGCGCAGCAGCGCATGGCGCCAACTTCTCAGCGGCAGTCACGATCCACGTCCCCACGCCGACCATCGCCGCAGCGCGGGCCATCCTGGACGGCGCAGCGACGCTCGCCAAGTCCCCACCGGGAAAACTAAAGACAGCGACCTCCGGGGGCGAGGCCGCTTGCAATCGACGTGACGAAGACCCCCTGACAAGGAGACCTGTGAGCGATCTGGATTTTACGGCACCGACGACAGTTCCTACGCATGAAAATCGACTCTCGCTGGACATACCCGTGCTTCTCGACGGCCATAAGGTTAGCGCATTGGTGGACACTGGCGCGGATTTTTCGATTATAAGCGGGAAGCTAGCAGCGCTTCTAAAAAAAGTCATGACACCATGGTCGGGCACGCAGATTCGCACCACTGGCGGACATGTCATAACTCCTAGTGGCCTGTGCACGGCACGAGTTCAAATTCGCAGCTCCACGTTTATTGTAAGCTGCCTCGTTATACCTGACTGCTCCCGTGACGTTATCCTTGGGGTTGATTTTCTCTGGGAGTATGGAGCTATTATCGATCTCCGAAAGCGCACAGTGACATTTTCAACCGAGAAAGCTGCTGATACTGACGTCAAGAATCGCCAACGCCGCGCCGCCCTTCGAATTTCCGCCGAGAGCATTTCGATTCCGCCACGCGCCAGTGTTTTTGTGACAGTTACTTGCGACGAACTGCGTGACGGGCACGCGGTCGCGGAAGGCAACCAGTCACTTTTGCTCACCCACGGTATCTGTACAGCGCGCAGCCTCATCCACCTCCGCGACGGCCGGTCTGATCTCCTGGTGACTAACTTCACCAACGAACCCCAGAATCTTTTTCGTGCTACTGCCATCGCGTTTGCTGACTCCTTAGCGGATGTTTCTGAATGTTTTACGTTTGGGGCTGTTAGCACTGTGCAGCCCCCACTTGACCGTCTTAATATTAGTCCGGATCTCTCGGACACACAGAATCGTGAGCTACGTGCCCTCCTACTAGAGTTCAGCTCTTGCTTTGCGTCCTCATGGAAAGTACGGCAAACGCCTCTCCTGAAGCACCGCATCATTACTCCTGACGACGCCCGCCCTATCCACCAGCAGCCGTACCGCATCTCAACGACGGAACATGAAGCGATTCAGACACAAGTTCAGGAGATGTGATGGTGTCATACAACCATCCAACAGCCCGTGGTCATCCCTTGTCGTGCTGGTAAAAAAAAAAGATGGGGCCCTTCGCTTCTGTGTCGATTATCGAAAGCTGAATGCCATCACTAAAAAAGACGTCTACCCGCTGCCCCGTATCGACGATTCACTCGACAAGCTTCGTCGCGCCCAGTACTTCTCCTCCATTGACTTGAAGAGTGGTTACTGGCAGATTGAGGTTGATGAGCGGGACCGCGAAAAAACAGCTTTTGTCACCCCAGATGGACTGTACGAGTTCAAAGTGCTGCCTTTTGGCCTATGTTCAGCGCCGGCAACTTTTCAGCGCATGATGGACACCGTCCTCGCTGGCCTCAAATGGCAAATCTGCTTAGTCTATCTTGACGACGTTGTCGTATTCTCTGAAACCTTTGAAGAACACCTCGAACGCCTGCGCGCAGTATTAGATGCCCTCCGGTCAGCTGACTTGACGCTCAAGCCCGAGAAGTGCCACTTTGGCTACAAAGAGTTGAAGTTTCTTGGTCACCTTGTGAGTGCCGCAGGCGTTAGGCCAGACCCCGACAAGACTGCTGCTGTCGCCAAATTTCACGTTCCTGCAAACAAGAGAAGTTTGAAACGCTTCCTGGGTCTCTGCACGTACTACCGCCGCTTCATCGCCGATTTTTCCAAAGTTGCCGCCCCCCTGACTCGCCGAGCAACAAGAGGCTTTTGCGGAGCTGCGCAGCCTAACAACAAGCCCTGTTCTTGCGCACTTTCATGAAGACGAAGTCCACACCGACGCCTTGGCGCTGTACTCGTCGAAAAGGCGTCGAAAAGGGTTAGGTTAGGTTAGGTTAGGTTAGGTTAGGTTAGGTTAGGTTAGGTTAGGTTAGGTTAGGTTAGGTTAGGTTAGGTTAGGTTAGGTTAGGTTAGGTTAGGTTAGGTTAGGTTAGGTTAGGTTAGGTTAGGTTAGGTTAGGTTAGGTTAGGTTAGGTTAGGTTAGGTTAGGTTAGGTTAGGTTAGGTTAGGTTAGGTTAGGTTAGGTTAGGTTAGGTTAGGTTAGGTTAGGTTAGGTTAGGTTAGGTTAGGTTAGGTTAGGTTAGGTTAGGTTAGGTTAGGTTAGGTTAGGTTAGGTTAGGTTAGGTTAGGTTAGGTTAGGTTAGGTTAGGTTAGGTTAGGTTAGGTTAGGTTAGGTTAGGTTAGGTTAGGTTAGGTTAGGTTAGGTTAGGTTAGGTTAGGTTAGGTTAGGTTAGGTTAGGTTAGGTTAGGTTAGGTTAGGTTAGGTTAGGTTAGGTTAGGTTAGGTTAGGTTAGGTTAGGTTAGGTTAGGTTAGGTTAGGTTAGGTTAGGTTAGGTTAGGTTAGGTTAGGTTAGGTTAGGTTAGGTTAGGTTAGGTTAGGTTAGGTTAGGTTAGGTTAGGTTAGGTTAGGTTAGGTTAGGTTAGGTTAGGTTAGGTTAGGTTAGGTTAGGTTAGGTTAGGTTAGGTTAGGTTAGGTTAGGTTAGGTTAGGTTAGGTTAGGTTAGGTTAGGTTAGGTTAGGTTAGGTTAGGTTAGGTTAGGTTAGGTTAGGTTAGGTTAGGTTAGGTTAGGTTAGGTTAGGTTAGGTTAGGTTAGGTTAGGTTAGGTTAGGTTAGGTTAGGTTAGGTTAGGTTAGGTTAGGTTAGGTTAGGTTAGGTTAGGTTAGGTTAGGTTAGGTTAGGTTAGGTTAGGTTAGGTTAGGTTAGGTTAGGTTAGGTTAGGTTAGGTTAGGTTAGGTTAGGTTAGGTTAGGTTAGGTTAGGTTAGGTTAGGTTAGGTTAGGTTAGGTTAGGTTAGGTTAGGTTAGGTTAGGTTAGGTTAGGTTAGGTTAGGTTAGGTTAGGTTAGGTTAGGTTAGGTTAGGTTAGGTTAGGTTAGGT